>NW_018407394.1:694459-696489 GCF_002113885.1 Mizuhopecten yessoensis | reverse complement strand
TACTCTGGAGAACGGACATGGATACAGCCGTGACTGGACATGTGGTTCGCTACAATGTACTCTGGAGAAAGGACTTGGATACAGCCGTGACTGTACATGTGGGGCGCTACAATGTCCGTTCTCTAGAGTACATTGTAGCGACTCCACATGTACAGTCACGGCTATACCCATGTCCGTTCTCCCGAGTACATTGTAGCGAACCACCTGTCCAGTCACGGCTGTAGCCATGTCCGTTCTCCAGAGGTATCCATGTCCTTTCTCCAGAGTAAATTGTAGCGACCCGACATGTACAGTCACGGCTATACCCATGTCCGTTCTCCAGAGGTATCCATGTCCTTTCTCCAGAGTAAATTGTAGCGACCCGACATGTACAGTCACGGCGGTATCCAAGTCCTTTCTCTAGAGTACATTGTAGCGAACCACATGTACAGTCACGATGTCCGTTCTCCAGAGGACATTGGAGCGACCCCACATGTACAGCCCCGGCTGTATCCAAGTCCTTACTCCAGAGTACATTGTAGTGATCTACATGTACAGTCACGGCGGTATCCAAGTCCTTTCTCCAGAGTACCTTGTAGCGAGCCCACATGTACAGTCACGATGTCCGTTCTCCAGAGCACATTGTAGCGACCCCACAGGTACAGTCACGGCTGTAACCACGTCCTTTCTCCAGAGTACCTTGTAGCGACCCCACATCTACAGTCACTGCTGTATCCATGTCCGTTCCCCAGAGTACCTTGTAGCGAGCCCACATGTACAGTCACCGCTGTATCCATGTCCGTTTTCTAGAGTACATTGTAGCGATCCACATGTACAGTCACGGCTATACCCATGTCCGTTCTCCCGAGTACATTGTAGCGAACCACCTGTCCAGTCACGGCTGTAGCCATGTCCGTTCTCCAGACTACATTGTAGCGAACCACATGTACAGTCACGGCGGTATCCAAGTCCTTTCTCTAGAGTACCTTGTAGCGACCCCACATTTACAGTCACGGCTGTATGCATGTCCGTTCTCCAGACTACATTGTAGCGAACCACCTGTCCAGTCACGGCTG
Organism: Mizuhopecten yessoensis; assembly: GCF_002113885.1. NCBI lineage: Eukaryota > Metazoa > Mollusca > Bivalvia > Pectinida > Pectinidae > Mizuhopecten > Mizuhopecten yessoensis. The sequence goes on along the minus strand of NW_018407394.1, from coordinate 695,434 downwards.
TAGCCATGTCCGTTCTCCAGAGGTATCCATGTCCTTTCTCCAGAGGACATTGGAGCGACCCCACATGTACAGTACCCCACATGTACAGTCGCGGCTGTATCCATGTCTGTTCTCTAGAGAACATTGTAGCGAACCACCTGTCCAGTCACGGCTGTAGCCATGTCCGTTCTCCAGACTACATTGTAGCGAACCACCTGTCCAGTCACGGCTGTATCCATGTACGTTCTCCAGAGTACATTGCGACCCACATGTACAGTCACGATGTCCGTTCTCCAGAGGTATCCATGTCCTTTCTCCAGAGGACATTGTAGCGACCCACATGTACAGCCACGGCTGTATCCAAGTCCTTTCCCCAGAGTACATTGTAGCGCCCCACATGTACAGTCACGATGTCCGTTCTCCAGAGGACATTGTAGCGACCCAAATGTACCGTCACGGCTGTAACCATGTCCTTTCCCCAGAGTACCTTGTAGCGACCCCACATGAACAGTCACGGCTGTATCTATGTCCGTTCTCCAGAGAACATTGTAGCGCCCCAAATGTACAGTCACGGCTATACCCATGTCCGTTCTCAAGAGTACATTGTAGCGATCCACATGTACAGTCACGATGTCCGTTCTCCAGAGGACATTGGAGCGACCCCACATGTACAGTACCCCACATGTACAGTCGCGGCTGTATCCATGTCCGTTTTCCCGAGTACATTGTAGCGACCCACATGTACAGCCGTGACTGTACATGTGGGGTCGCTACAAGGTACTCTGGAGAAAGGACATGGTTACAGCCGTGACTGTACATTTGGGTCGCTACAATGTTCTCTGGACAACAGACATGGATACAGCCGTGACTGTACATGTGGGGTCGCTACAATATACTCTGGAGAACGGACATGGGTATAGCCGTAACTGTACATGTGGGTCTCTACAATGTATTCTGGAGAACGGACATGGATACAGCCGTGACTGTACATGTGGG
>NW_018407394.1:682306-690923 GCF_002113885.1 Mizuhopecten yessoensis | reverse complement strand
GGGGTCGCTACAATGTACTCTGGAGAAAGGACATGGATACAGCCGTGACTGTACATGTGGGTCGCTACAATGTACTCTGGAGAAAGGACATGGATACAGCCGTGACTGTGCTACCCGATAATAGAAACAGGATAACAATCTAAGTAGAAACATCTAGGACTCATATATGCTGCATGGCTGTTGGGAACAACACTTCAGAATGTAACAAACCCATAGATAATCTACGAGAATTTCTAGACAAATACCAAACGACCAACACCTCGAAGATACTTCTGTATGTGGTCATATGAACGCATCACTCTAGAAATATATATCTTAAGGAGAGATCGTAAATTAATATGAACAGACTTCACAGCAAAACTTCGAAGAGAAAAGCAAACTTAACAACCATGAAAGGAAATTCGATTTTCAGGTCAACCACGTCCTCTCAAAGACGAGAATATGACCCACAAAGAGATGAACTCCACCGAGATATCATCAAAACCTCATCAAGGGACTCTTGGCTTTAACACAAACGTGTGAACAGACGAAGAAGAAAACACCACAACATATATATTTCATGTCAACGGCAAAGACTACACACAACCAAACATATACTACAATATTGGCAATAATGTTACAGACGACCAAAACTATACACGGTTCCACTTTCTACAAATTAGGAACGAATTCATCAACGGAAATGAGGAAAAGTTGATCCAAGGGGAATACAGCAACTTTAAGAGAGGGATTCAGAATACCGTAAACAATCTGAACGTTGAGGAAGCACCAGATATGAAAGGGATCAAAGCAGAACATCTGAAACATTAGACATATCCTTAACATAAACATCTAGAAGAAAAAACATAATACCAGACATTAAGAAGGCAAGAGAGAAAAATATTCCGTGAAATTTCATATGAATCATTGTGGTCAAGGTCCTTTCAAAAGTCATGCAAGCTAGTATCAAGAAGAATATTGTCTTTTTACTAGGCAAAAATCTCCCAATAAGGCGGTTTCACTCCCGGAATATTTCATCTCAAATGTAGCCCTGGTAATGTCAAATGCGAAAGACGATGACAACAGAATCTCGACCTCGCAACTCTTTGTCTGATAAACTTTTAAAGTGTAACCGTGATATTCTGTTCTACAAAATCTGTAATATAGGAAACATGAACCAATGGACACTTATGGATTCTACTCAGAAACATGTAACGATATTCAAAACAGTCACAATAAAGTGTCAGAATGATATCTCAGGAGAGTTAATCATTAGACTGGGTACTAAACAGTATAAAACCCTGTACAAGACTTTCAATAGCACTACATCAACTCCCATATGGGCGCATATATAAGGGAGACAAATCATCATCAATCTGAACGACCAACATGAAATTCAAGCCCTGCTAGATTCGATAAACTACCATTGTGAAGAAGAAACTGCAGGATACTCCAACATCGAACCATTAACAGAAATGAAACGTCTAGGAACCATTCGAAACAAGAAAAAACAAGATATGCATCGATGAACGCATAGAAACTGAGCATCAAGTATGCCCTACTTGGTGCTGGTTTGTATTCCTAGATTGAACTAAACCTCTTCTCATGCTAAACCGATCATACGCTGTTCTTAAGGCAATACATAGCGTAGAAAGATGCGTCTCATGAAATCTGAAAAAGACAAACTAGAAGAAAAAAGGTCGGACAAAAGATTCTAATTCATCTGAAAGGACTTTACCGCAACTAATGCACATTTCTTGTTTCTTCTAACTCAGCCCATCCCCATAACTACAGATAAGGATACACTGACCTTCTTCTGGGGAAAAAAATTAAAGGATCTCTGTATATTTCAGTACACTTCAGAGTACTCATCATGAAAGGGACAAACAACACAAATTGCCATGAAGGTAACAGATCGCTTCATTAAGTATGACCTTGCACCATAATGGACAATAATAGGAAATACACCAGCAAAACAGGAGTGAAGATGCTTTACGACAGCAATAATCACATCCTGGGTAGCGAAATGTACCGAGAAAACAAAAGCTCGCAAAGGTCTTAGATATCTGGGCCCAGTTCTTCAAAAGTTAATAAGCTTAATCACTGTTTAATAACATTTTTGAACCCCTAATAATTCGGTCAAAATACTAAATGAAATCTCATAACTTTGCATGTAATTTTACTATATTAAAATATTTATTACCTGGAAAGTTTTAACTAAATAAATGATTGTATTTTAAAGGTAAACAAAAATAAAATAATGCGCTTATTACTGATTAAGCCGCAAATGCTGACACTTATATGAGTTTAGATTGCACAAAGCAATTGAACTGATGAATTATATATAACAGTAATATAAAGGTAAAATGTAGATATTCAAGATATTGCCACAAATCCACCCATTTTAACCACGCCCGCGAGGCGTTTGCAATGCAACAGAAATCTACCAAAGGGCCAGAAAGAGCGCGCTATCCATACTCCAACATTTACTTAATGTATATACAATTAAATCGTCAGAATGCCATGTAACAGGCCTTACTCAATCCCCGTCATCTTTACACGCTTCTTTGTTTTGTAAGCTTCCACTTATGCGTGGTACTTATTTGCCGACACGTTCACAAGAGGTTAACATGCGACCCGACTATCCAGTTTTCACGTTTTGTTGTTTTTACACTTTATGATGAAAGTCAGGTCTAAAATCTTTATTAACGAAAGGTTCCTTACTTCACAGGCTAGAGAAAAATATCCAAACTAAACAAAATACATATTTATTGCATTTTCACCATTTTGCGTCCGTTTATATGGCTTTAAGCTAATAACCTTTAGAACAACTGGGCACTGAAGGTCCAATCTCCAAGTGCAGAGTATAAGGCATTCTATTGTGACTACGATTAGACTTCCGCTACAGTAGAATTATGTTTGGTGTATTTTTTTAAATAAGTAATATACTAATACATAAAAAAGTCAATCATCTACTTTGCTTTTGCAGATCAAAACAACTTCCTATTTGGAATTTTTATTTCAGAAATGGATTCTTACATCAACATTCAGTGACGGACTACATTATATCTTCAATTTAAACGTAGAATTTACACAAGACCCCGTATATATAATGCCTTATGGTGAACTTACACAAGCTCCAGATATTATTAGGATTTTATATTGTTTTATTTTATTTCATTGGATGATATGAGTTGGTCTTGATACTGGTAAAAATTCAAGATGAACAACCTCGAAGTTCATTAAATTTGTCTCAAGACCAACTGAAGTCATCGCCCCATGATACTGTACCAACGGAAGTCATCGCCCCATGATACTGTACCACCAGAAGTCATCGCCCCATGATACTGTACCAACGGAAGTCATCGCCCCATGATACTGTACCAACGGAAGTCATCGCCCCATGATACTGTACCAACGGAAGTAGATTCAATCCTGAACTGTAATCGAATGTAACGTACATCTAAATATATTCTGTGCAACGTGAATATACTAGTACCACCAAGCCGATTCTCCGAATTTTGATTAACCTGAGGTGTCCATGTTTGACAGTCTTGATTGATGATATGTGGGAACGGATACGTACGGCAGCACGCACGGTCCAGACGTTTAGAAGGGGGACTAGAATTAAACGTAGATCTGTCATGTCATCGCGTATCAAGCACGCTCCAATATTTGATGATGGAGATTTAACATTTGCATGTTAAAGTTTAATACTATTCCACTTGAGATGAAACGACACTTTATATCTTTGCATTATTGGGAGAGTCCATGTACGTGCATGTATTATTCTCCAACAGACCAATGCCCTTCCAAACACCTCTCCTGCAAATGCAATCAAGAGAGCTGCGGGAGTGGTTTCCCTTGTCCAATTGTTCTACTTTAAACCTGTAAAGCTCACGGTCAGAACTAACCGAGAAGGTGATTAGAAAAAGTGTTTGCAAACTTGTCAAATGCTGATTTCATTTGTTTACGAGCGATGTCGATAGATTGGTAGTTTTGATTGACTCAAGTAAACATTTGGTTAAAAACATGACGTCATTGTTATTTGTTTATAGTCTGTCGACCAAGCTGACTGCAAATAAAAAACACAAATTTTCCAAATGTATCACACAGGATCAGAAACGATAAAAACGCGCAGTTTGCGAAACGACAACATATAGACATCATGTGACAAATGTTAGCGCGCACAAAAGAGCAGTCTAATTTGAATAATCAGATATGAAGGCTTATGGACAGGACACTGGCGTAGACGCAAAGAAAGACTTCCACTATATTTTATTTGGTAGACCAATTATGATCTATGTATAAAACCGGGATTCGAAAATGTTGCAGAAATAATCAACTCAGACTGCAAGCGGTCTTCGTTAATTAGTTTTCCATCATTTTTTCACCCTCATGAAATGTTTCATAATAATGCACGCACATCCGTTGATAAATATTACCAGGTTAATGAACACCTATGCGTATTATATTTCAACATATGTATTCATGCAAAATATCCAACTTTCCCTACTGAACTATTGTGAAGTCGAAATTCTTAAATTGTTTCTGACAGAAGAGTCTAGATTTACCAATTTTATATTGAAAAGAAAACACATTTTGATTCTTTCGTTTGAATGCGTACAGAAAATGAGTTTTTGATTAACTGAATTTCGGATTTATGAGATTCAAATGTATTTATTTAAAGGTATCAATGTTGATGTTAAATGATAGGTCATTCGTTCATCAAATCACACAAGATTTCCTCCGCCTGTCTTTGTATTCTCTCAGTCCTGGTCTGCTCTGTCGGTCTTCCGTACCTAGTACTCGTGTGTACAAGGCAGTGAAACTAAATCACTGTCCATCGAACAGCTAACAAGCATGCCGCTACTTTCCATGAGAAGTTTCAAGGGAAATACCCGGATACTTCTGGTTGTGATATTTGTGCTTAGCTGGGCGTCTAGACTGCTCTGGCTAACAATACCGACCAGGCCGCGGTCGAATTATAATGGGAGTGTGTTTCCAAAAACATCACTGAGAGATCTCTCTTCTCAGAAATATGTTGTAATTTCCACAAGCAGTAAAAAGTACATAGACGGTGAGTCAGAGGCATTCAATGATGCAAAGATATGGCAGAGCAAGTTAAATGAACATGAATCTATAAAGACCAAATTTGGCATCCCGCGAAATAACTTCTCCGACATAATAAAGGATTTTAACATCTCGTTGTATAAAGATATCGATCCAAATCGTTTCTTTCTCAACGTCACAAAAACTCACGAGACATCGGTCAATCGCAATGTACCGGATACACGTCCTCCCGAGTGCGCCTCAGTAAAATTTGATATTTTGTCACTTCCAGTGGCGTCCATTGTGATACCGCTACATAACGAGCTGTGGTCTACATTCGAGAGACTTATCAATAGCGTTCTGAAGAATTCGCCCAAAGTGCTCGTACACGAAATCATCATCATAGACGACTTGAGTGACCTAGAACATTTGAAAGCCCCGCTGGACAAGTATGTGGAACAGTTCGACTTCATGCGAATACACAGAGCGCAAAAACGACTTGGGACGATGGGATCAAGGGTTGTGGGTACTAAAATGGCCAAAGGGGATGTGGTTGTTTTCCTGGACTCTCACGATGAAGTTAATGTTGGATGGTTAGAACCTTTGTTGCACGAATTAAGCAAAAACGGTACGGCCATTGTTCAGCCATCCATTGACACAGTTGACGCACAAACCTTCGAATACTTAAAGTTCTTCCAAAACAACTTCAGGGGACATTTTAAATGGAGTATGGCGTTTAGTTTCGTTCCGATACCGCCAAAGCAAATGGCAGAGATCAAAGCACAACCGACAAAAGCATTCGACACCCCTGCAATTGTAGGCTGCGCTTTTGCAGTTAACCGGGAATACTTTCAAGACATCGGAGGACTGGATACAGGTATGCGCACGTGGGGCGGAGAGGACGTAGAACTCTCTATTAGAGTGTGGCTCTGTGGCGGAAGTATGAAAATTTCGCCATGCTCTCACGTTGCCCATATTTTCAAAAAAGGACATCCGTTCAAAATGGATTACTCTGATCTCGTTTACAACAACAGGCGGACAGCTGAGATGTGGCTCGGTGATTATAGGAAATATTTTTATTACTTCAATGCTGGATTTGCCAAACCCCCAGAGCCATCAGATAAATTCGATATTATGGACACAGTCAAAAAGACGTTTAAATGTAAAGACTTCCGGTGGCTTCTTGAAAACGTTTACCCGGAACTAGAAGTTCCACCCGAGGGAACTACTTATTTTGGAAATTTACGCAACGATGGTTCCGGAAAATGTTTTGGCACTGCAGATTCTGTCGTTCTAAGATCATATCCTTTACTGGTTTCGGCCGAATGTTCTCTTTACTACAAGGCTAGAAATTTTGCTTTGCTTGAAAACGGTCACTTAATGATGAATGGAAAATGTATCAAAGTCAAAAATGACTTCCTGATAGTGGCACCGTGCAGTGTCGGGATGGGTAAGTGGAAATTGGAAGGAAAACTACTCAAGTACGCTGACGGCGTTCATTCAAAATGTGCCATGCAAGTGTCCAAGAACGTGAACTCTGAGATGATACAGGTCATTAAATTAATTTCGTGTAACAATATCAACAAAACATCTGAGTGGGAAATTGGGCAGAAACTGTTCAAAAGTTAAAATTCACAAAATGCTTAAAAAATATTAATATTTCTACACATAGTATTGAGAGTGCTGGTTCGACGAGATGATTTTTCTAGATAATGTATCTGGTTATTTTCTCACATTGTATTTTCGTTTCCATTGTCAACTCAACGTATGTTTCCTGTGCTTATCAGTTAAGTCTCCGGATGAAATGCGATGAAATCAGTTTTCTGCATCCGAAAAATTGTGTGTGAATAAATAATAACAATTCGCATGGAAATGTTTTAATTGTGCTTGCAACAGCCATATTAACATGTGATTATATAAAGTTTATTTCCATTTAACAAGTTTTCAGCTAGTTATGTTGACTTTGTCGGAAGTATATGATACCTTACGTGTTTCTGAACAATTTTTGAAAGAGTTTTACGCCTAATACAGGTAATATGATGCCTCAATATAATTGGGCCACAACCACACATAGAGGTTCCTCAACGAGTGATGGTTGGTTATCATGTCTGATAATCATCTAAATTGCATAAAGAAACGATGTTTACCGAGTTTCTTTTACTATCGAAAAATTAACAAACGAAAAAGCTAGATAAACTTGATAATCAACCTTTACTATTTTGGGGATCGCAATGATCTGTTCAAATTGTTCTGAATTTTACACTGGAAAAACTAGTGACCATCTTAGATTTTTAACTGTTAATAAGCATATGCATTCTTCTGCAAATGTTCTGCAAGTTCCATGTATTTCCCATATATCAAGCTACACTGTACAACGAGAGACAATGTTAATCGATATATGAAAACCTGGTTTAAATTGTTCTAACAGCACAGACGTTGCATGAATAAATAAAGAAAATGTATGTTGTTCCTCAAATGTTGGCGTTAAAGTGCATTGTTAATTTTGGCGTCCTGTGTTGTGTTGTTGTCCTGTCAACATAAATAAACAGTTCCCCTGATGAACTTCTAAAGAGGTGAAAGCGCTAGGGAGGTACTAAGAAACTCTTGTCATTTGTTTTTTTTATATAATTTATATATAATAAAAACGGATTAAATGTCCATGTGAAGTAGGTAATTATAAAAAATAAGAGCTAACGACCGACTAAAAACAAGCTGCTTTCACCCTTCACATGGCTCTTCAGGTTTATTTCAAGCCTATAAATATAAGTAGTTATAGTAGTGTACGTCAAATGAAGGTCTCTATATACCACACATTACCTAGCTAGTGTGCAAGTACACGATGCCTTATATATAATATATTATCTGAAGTGTGTTAGTACATAAAAACATGTACTATATAACTCCTCGCAATATGCACAGCGAATCTTTAGGTCCCTCGGGATACACGATTCTTTGGGTCCCTCGGGATACACGATTCTTTGGGTCCCTCGGGATACATCCGCTGTGAATTCTTGAATTTTCAGCATGCATTATATTTTGGGTTCAATGATTCACAGGTTACGTTCTGCTTGGCATTTCAGTTTAACCACATACATCATCTATTGACTTCCGGGTTCCACATCATAAAACTCTTAGACTGCCGCAGGGCCTGTACGAAATAGAGAAAATGACTCACCGGTTATATGTGCACGTTCAATTGAACAATATCACAACTCTTTTAAAAATATGTTTTCGAAATCAAAGACTTCCGCCCTCGATTTTGTACTGGGCGTTTAACCCTTGGATTTCGAAATTGCAGGAAATATGGAGCATCATAAATGATTGTGTACAACAGATTGTACACACATTCTAATTCGTTGTCATACACGAAAATTGATGCAAAGGTCGGCAAACAGCACATCTCTTGATTCGATGCTAAGTATATATTTGAATCCGAACGCGCCCCTTGTTACGTTACTAATAATGCACTGGAACCTTTTTCCAATCTGACTTTAGACTTGGTTTATCATTTCTGCGAAGTGAAAGAGACATGCCTTATGGAACTGTTATGAAAAAAGAGATGAAATACAAGGGAAACAAATGAAAC
>NW_018407394.1:564586-682211 GCF_002113885.1 Mizuhopecten yessoensis | reverse complement strand
GGGGGGGGGGGGTCACTCATTATCACTCCCACATCATTATTGTGCATTCAACAATCATTAACGCTCTCACATCATCATCATCATCATCATATCATCAGCAGCAGCAGCAGCAGCAACATCATCATCATCATCAACAACAACAACAACAACATCATCATCGTCATCAGCATCAACATCATCATCATTAACATCATCATCATCATCATCATCATCATCATCAACAACAACAACAACATCATCATCGTCATCAACATCATCATCATCGTCATCAGCATCAACATCATCATCATTAACATCATCATCATCAACAACAACAACAACATAATCATCATCATCATCATCAACATCATTATCATCAACAACATCATTATCATCAACATCATTATCATCAACATCATCATCATCATCATCTGACATACACAACATCAACAACATGTAATCCGTAATGATACAAATGTCAATAATACATACATAGACATTTATATAAATTATATTGATATGCATGTTTACGTCACTCGTGCCTTATTTGTCTCCAAAATATATCCTGCAAATTTACGAAGATCGCTGATATTGTCAACACTTAGTAACTGTACAAGTGTATACATTGAAGGATTTCGCCAGTAATATGGTTTTACGTATTTTACTCTCAGAATATGATAATTTCTGCATATCAAAATAAAATGATATTCGTCTTCTAAATCTGAATTGCAGCTCATACAGTGTCTTTGTTCTCTCGTTGTGTTATTGTATCTACCAGTCTCCACTGGTCGTATCCAACGTCATATCTCCGAGGAATTGAAAGTTCAAATACACCGCTTACAGCACGAAAGTGCGCGAATGGTTTCTAATATACTGACACCGTTGCTCCGAATTTTAACAGAAAGCCCAAGAAAAATAGATAAATAAATAAAAAGTACCCATACTCTATCACTTGACACCGAAACAGAGGGTAGAGTGGAGATCATATTAGAATATTCAACTGCGTGAAATGCAGGAAACGGTACACGCAGTATATACTTTGGTGTCGTTATTTTGTTCTTTTTCCTTTATTTTATGGACGGGTATTTCAAAACACGGGGAAAGCATGTCATCTTTTTTTTAAATACGAGCTTCAAGATCAGGCTCTCAGCTTTTCATTGGTATACGATATGTGCGTCTGCGATGCTGGAATAATATTTTACAATGATTGTAATTTGAAAATAAATCGCCTCACAGAAGATATAGTTTCCAGATCGTCTCATGTCACATGAATTGATGACGTCATAAACAATGCCGAGCGTGATGTCAAAATTCGTTAAAAGCCGAGCAGCCCAGATCGGTCCTGTGGAAATCAACGTAAAAATCAGATCGGCCCAAATCGGCCCTGTGGCAGTCCAAGGTTTAACTGCTAGATGTAACTACACAACACACATATTTTTTTTTAAAGATCTTGTTATTCATATGTCGTACAAGTAATTCCGCAGTACTTTTAGTACAATGTACACAGTCTAGTTGAGGTTATATGAACGAATTTAATCAATATGGATATTTAAATTAACACGTCAAGGAAATGTTAGTCCTGAAAAATCAAACACACAATACAATTGTGAATTAGAAGTTATTTATTCATTTATTTATTTATTCCTTTTTTTTCTTTTTTTTCAGCTTTTAAAATTTGAAATTTCGAGGATGGGATACATTTTTTACATAATACAAGTATTGAAAGTGAACCCTATTTCTTTATAACATCCCAAATATTCTCTTGATTGAGAAAAAAAAGTTGGGGTATATATTTTCTTACTTGGTACTTGAAATGAATCACTGTGCTATACATATTAGTTCAGAAAACAATGGGCAATGCATGGATTTATGTAAATTCGTAATAAACGTTATCGAATTTTGGATGTGAATTTCACTGTAAAAACAGTCCTTCATATACATCAGTGCTTTATTGAATTGTATGTGTAAGGTGTAATGTATGTGATCTAAATGTAATGGAGAATACTGATGTTGCTGTCATTATTGAGTCTTGTTAGGTTTACCGGTATAAATATGCAAGTCTGTCTCAGCTTATGAATAATAAGACGTTTTGGGCCATGTTGCTACGTTGCTTCAATTTTATCTCTTACGCGCTTATAAATGGTTTTGTTGGTGAAGGGGGCGGGGAGGTCTAGAATCCCAGGAACTTCATCACTCTCGCCCCACACGTGCACCACCACCGCCATACCTAAACTTCCTAATATGGTTACGTCTTTAAAACTATACTCAGTTCTTAGACCGTTCTTGCTTTTTCCTGGCAAATAAACCAATAAAAGAAGTGGGTCATAGAAATTGCGAAAGTGTGATGGGAGTTGTTTATTTTCCGAATTAGCTGTTTTATTCGCCTCTGACTGAACCCATCATTTAAGGTCAAGATTGATATAAGTGTTGCAAATGACATGCGCTGTGCGAATTATTTGTGTCGATGTCGATAGGTTCGTTACCTATTCATCTAAACAACAACATACATGTCATGCCGGCAATGCACGCACGCGATACCTCAGACAGTGACTAAAAGTACGGAAGCTTGTGAGAACCACATACACGTGTTAGTCTGTGTCGACCACAAGCTTGGACCATTGTAACGTGGGATGAATTTTGTACAGAGGTACGCCATAATCTGTTTAATTTTACTGAGACTTTAATTTGGTTGCAAATAATTGAAATTCAATTTTCAACTAAAAAAAAGCATTAGTATATTTAATATTATCCCTAGGAAAGTACCTGTAATTAACTTTTTCAACCCAACGACTCGATTACAAAATTAAAAAAGTGTGGCAGATTTTAAGTATACTGTACATAGGATTACGGTCGTCTTCTAGCTTCTAACTAGAGGGAATTTCAAATCGAAAAAAAATTCGTAAGAATATAAATCGGTTACATACATATTCCATAAAGACCAATATATACAAAATGAATGTAACCAATTTGCGTTCATACCGGTATGAACATACCATTCAACCCTTATGTTTACATTCTAAATATTTGGTTATTTATAGATATTCCCTTACATTTTCGAAATTTGAAGTGTCTGTGTTGTCAGCGCAAACAATATTTCTGGAACAGCCCAGCGCAACCAAAATGTTTGATTCTAATGGTTGTTTCATGTTAATCGAGGCGGGAGGAGAAGCTTCAAAGTGATACCGATCGAATTGCGTTCACAGCTCAATACACCCAATTTTTCCTAGTAATAATCATAGAGGAACTTATAGTGGAAATGTAAACTTATGTGTATGTCTATGTTCTAGTATTTGCACGCGTATATTTTATAAGGTACTCAATCACAGAGACACGTGCTGACGTTGTGCACGTACTTCAATATCTATCATTACAAGCACAATATAGCTCCAATTTGAAAAACAAAAAGAAAAAAAATCATGGTTACTCGACTGGTTGCATTGCCGACTAGTTCTCTCCAAGGCATTTGAAAAACGCTATCATAGAAAATTTTCGTTTTTCAAACACAAACAATATACTTGTAATTTGATTATTTTTCCTCAATGCGATCAGCGTTCTTCTTCAATGAAGATAAATGTGTTTTTGCAGAAAACGATCAACAACCAGTTAGTAGACCATTGGAGTCGAAAATACAATACTAACTTATTGTCGACCTATTCCTGCCATAGGTAGGTCTTGTTGTCAACCAAATTCATCTCCAAAACAGCTGCTTAACACTGCCATAGACCAAATTTCGTGTTTATTTATCATCACAATCATTAAAAAAAATGTGTATTTCATTGTTGTTATTTTAATAAAAAAAAACTTCATACGCTGTATATTTTTCTCGTTCACAACATATTTACAGTACCAATCATTGTTCTTAATCAATGAAGATATACGTATCTTGGCGAGAAAAGATCGACAACCAGTTAGTATGGTATTTTCGGCTACAATGGTCTTCCATAGATGACGCGCCCTGCTGAGCTGCACGTGCGACAACCAGTCTATAGTCACTGTTTATACGGGAACACTGCCGGTCCTCTTACAGTAAGCAACCATGTTCCCAAGGAATCTGCGGTTTTTCCTGAAGCTGATAGTAGTGTTAGCCTGGTCATCGATGGTTGCCTGGGTAATTAACACACATCGACCCACCTTCACTGGAGATGGTCGACTGTTGGTCAACTCGCCATTAATGTAAGACACAGTCCTTGATTTCATTATTACCAAAGAGACTTGAGAATTTGTTACAGCTATATTTGGACCTTAACTAAGATGTTCATATTTATTTTACTTGTATTCGATAAAAATGACACCCTCATATCATCAGATCATTGGGGCGTCATTTTTACCGAAAATCGGTCTAAACCCTTAAAACATGTGAAATTACTCTGAGCACCATAGTTTAGGTTCAAATATAGCTGTAACAAATTATCAGGTCCCTGTGATTATTATTTCCGGTGGTGAGTCGAGACTTTTTTTTCACCAAATTTTACAGGGCATACATCGCCTTATGCTGTTTTGAAAGATACATACAGGCATTTCAGATTTCAATCTCATGGTACAAGTGTAGTTATTTATACATGATTTTATCGATGTGTTTCTGTACCATTAATGTCTGGCGAACATAAAATTCAAATCGAAGACGGATTTACCTCTCTCTCTCTCTCTCTCTCTCTCTCTCTCTCTCTCTCTCTCTCTCATATCTTAAAAATAATGATGAATAAAATAAAGTACACTTCAGACACTGAAAGAATATTTATAATAAAAAGCACCCAATTGCATTATACATTTTCGACTTGTAATATTTCAGGGAACCCGGATATGGTGGAGATAGCAATTCCGCTGTTAAGCGAAACTGGAAAAGTAGCAATGTCGCCAATTTAGCCAACAGAAAACGGAAGAATGAATTTGGTCCGAAAGGTAACAATGCTGGAAATTATCGACAGAGTTTCTCTGATATAATTCAGGAATTCGGCATTTCTTTGTTCAAAGACACCGACCCAAGCCGTTTTTTCATCAACGTCAACAAATCTCACGCGACTCCTGTGTCTCGTGAGGTTCCGGCTACACGTTCTGCTGAGTGTGCTTCGGTTCTGTATGATAATGCTACACTTCCGGTAGCATCCATAGTGATACCGTTACATAATGAGCCATGGTCTACATTCGAGAGACTTATAAACAGTATCCTGAAGAATTCGCCTCCACCACTTATTCATGAAATCATCATCATAGATGATTTGAGTAATTTGGAACATTTGGGAGCCCCATTGGATAAGTATGTGGCACAGTTCGATTTTATGCAAATACACAGAGCGCATGAAAGACTCGGGTCGATGAAAACAAGATTTGTAGGGACCTCGATTGCAACAGGGGAAGTGGTTGTTTTCTTGGACTCGCATACAGAGGTCAATATCGGTTGGTTGGAACCATTACTGTACGAAATTGACAAAGACCGCAGGACTATTATCCAGCCTTCTATCGACTTGGTCGACCCAGAAACATTTCAATACAGGCGGTACTTCGCAAATGACATGAGAGGTCATTTTCAGTGGAGTATGGCGTACAGTTTTGTACCATTAACACCAAAGCAAAAAGCGGAAGTTGCAGCCAAACCGACGAAAGCTTTCAACACCCCAGCCATTGTGGGCTGTGCTTTTGCTGTCAATCGGAAATACTTTCTTGATATCGGTGGTCTTGACACGGGCATGCGTATATGGGGCGGAGAAGATGTAGAACTCTCTATTAGAGTGTGGCTCTGTGGCGGAAGTATGAAAATCTCACCATGTTCTCACGTTGCCCACATTTTCAAATCAGGACATCCATTCAAAATGGATTACTCCGATCTTATACACAACAACAGGCGGACAGCGGAGATGTGGCTCGGTGATTACAAGCGATATTTCTATTATTTCAGCTCTGCACTTGCCCAAAGCGCAGAACCATCTGAAAAGTTTGACGAAATGGATAAAATCAAACAGAAATTTAAATGCAAAGGTTTCGATTGGCTTCTCCAAAACGTTTACCCGGAACTTGAAGTCCCTCCAGAGGGCAGCGAACATTTCGGACACCTTCGTAACCTTGGTTCCGGTTATTGTTTCGGTCCTTCGGAAAACCGCGTTCTCGGAGATAATCCTATTATAGTAATAGGCGATTGTTTCGCATACTATAAAGTACGTAACTTTGCATTACTTGGAAACGGTCAACTTAAGATGGACGGGAAATGTATTGAAGTCGACAGAGACTATTTAATTGTGACACCATGTATAACCGGAAGTGGAAGATGGGACATGAAACAGAAATTACTCGTCTATGCTGATGACGATGGCTCCTCTAAGTGTGTCGGGCAAGTTGTAAAAACAATTAATTTAGTTGAAACTGCGGTAGCTATGACACTGTCCTGTACTGATTATGAACTGAAATATGTTGAATGGGAGATTGGTACCAAATTGTCCAAAATGGAGGAATCGTGGGCAAAAGCATAGCCAATATCTTCATTGATTGTGAAATACTAACGTAATTATACGCTAAATATATTCAATTTTGTGTTTTATTTTTTCTCTTTTTGTTTTAGCGACAGAAGCATTATAATTGTTCACATACTGATACCTATAAGCGATATTATTCATAACTAGGAGTTTATTTCTATCTCATTATAACTAATCAGAAATATTGAAAATTACACCTCATTTTATGTGTGACGATAACTCGTTTTAGACCCTCTAATAAGGCCAAAAAAAAGATACCTATGTTTCCCGTTTCCCGACCGACCCTATTTTTTCAAGCCAACCCTAATACATTTTATTGTTTTATTTACAGTCACTGTAATGCATGTATTAGCCGTTTAATTGTTCAAAGTGTACATATAATTTGTTATGTACTTTATTAGTGTGGTCAGTGTCCGAGTTTTATTTGAAGGTAGTAGCTAAGTAGCCGTAGATATTTGTGGTTATGGTATAGGTTGGGATCTCTAGATTAGTGGGACTGTCTGTAGTCTAGGTTGGGGGTCAGTCTGTGATGTCAGCTGATGCTGACCACCAGAGTCAAATTTAGCAGGATTTATGGCCAGTTTTTAACAGGATTTCAGCAGCATCAACAATTTTAATGAATCAACATTTTTATTGTAACAGGATTTTGCTAAGGCACAGATAGTAAGGTAGTTCAGCGTGGGAGTTGAAGGAGAAGAGAGTTGGGTTGGGGTCTTTAGGAAAGAGGTTTAGTTAGGGAGACCCAGTTGAGAGGTCAAGAGATATAGAGGAGAGTTAGAAAGTGAGAGTAACGTGAGAATTAGGAAGTGAGTAATAATAGTAGTTTTTGCTGTAGTTTGTATATCTATGCAGTTTTACAGTTTATAGTTGGAGATAATTCAGTTTGAAGTGGAGAGATTGAGTTCACAATAGTGAAGACTTGTATAGTTTATGACAGATTAAAAAACTTGTGTTGTAGATATAGTGTAAAATATAAGTATACTTATTTTGTTGTTCAGTTAATTTGAACTGGAGGCAGTGGAAATCGAGAACAGAAAGTATCAGTAATACAAAAGAGAACATAACACTGGTGACCATCAGTGGAGTTTGGATTACTAAACACTAGTGTCCAGCTGTAGGGATAATTTAGAAATGTAGCATTGATGGTAGCAATACTGTAAATTATGGTTTGTTATTCCATAATCATTTAGATGGGTAAAATAATAATTTACTTCAGTGTGTTGTTTGAGCCTGCTCAACACAAAAATTGTGAATGCATTTGTGTATTTATTTTACATGAATCAAAAATTATATATTTGGTGCCTTTCATACTTAATTAAAACAATAACATATTGTTAACATTCACGAAGGTAATCAGGAGATTTTCTTAACCAAAAAAAAATTAATGTTTTTCCTACCATATTTTTTGGAGCCGAAACAGGAAACACCAATATTATTTTTATTTGGCCTAAGATGTGTCGTAATGTATATCGTCAGTAATTGCTTTTATCCCCTTGGAGCCCCATTTAAGTTTGTAGGATGACACACATCCTCGTTCGACACCGAAACACCGTTTTTAACATGCGAGTACTATGGAAATCCCTTTGGGCCTTTTCCGTCTTGATGAAGCTTGCCGGAAAGGGCCGAACGATTTTCCGATTGTTGTGGACTGTTGACCTTGTACCTGACGTTACTATGTCTGTACCCTATAGTCAGTAAATAAGCACGCCTATTATACCATTATAGTTTATCAATTTTCGGATATTGCTTTATGCAAATATTTGTCCATCTGTTGGGTTCCCTGCTTATAAATATAAATATTGATTAGCCCAAAAGTATTGTCAGTTTTCAAGCATATCGTTATTCGCCATAGGTTGTGTTATATTTATGACCGATGATTCATCTGAAAGCATATATCAAATTATGACATTTGAGCATAACAAGGTGTCGATTTGAACGTTTAACATAGTGTGCATGCTAACATGTAATCCAATGTCTGTCCGTTTAGTTGGCATGGACTGTACAGCAAATATCGTTGGTTAGCAAACCTCTCCGTTTCCCAGTATAGCTGTCGGTGATCGCCAACTTCCGTCCTGAACAAAGCGATGAACTCTTATTCCACAACCTTGATAAACAATGTCTACTGAATCAAAATCAATCATCTTTTCAATATGTCGGATGTTGACAACATTTAAAAAAAATAAAGATTAAACCAGACAAATGAGCAAAGGGTATTGATATAATTCAAGTTACCCTTGAAATTAAAAATGAGTTATTGATTTTCAGTTTATTTCAACATAATTTACATCAATGCATAAACGGATCTATAGCATACAAACTGTATATGATATTATAGAGAAGAGCCATTGCGCTAATTGACACTCTTCTGAATCTACATTTACCAGCAGAACAGGAATAAGTGATGTGGTATAGGGTGGATACATGTATACTTTCAAATGATGGGGTTCGCAGGTTTTATCTTGACCCAACTTGTACTTCGTTTATGAAATTCAAGGGTTCTACTCTCGAAATACTTATCTTCTCTACTAAAGATACATTTGTAAGTGCATGGTGAGCGGAATTCTTGGATTTCGAAGAGTGCGTTTACAGTTGTTATACCCCATATTTGTATAAACGTATCTGATTAGGTGATATCGATCACATAAAAGGACAATAAAACAGCAGTGCATTCACACACGCTCGAGTTTCCCCGAAACTTGCATGCATAAGTGCCACCAAAACTGAGTTCCGAATGACTGAAGCAGACGACGACAATAGCGCGTCAACCAGATCATTCTTACTTTTGGAATATTGTTTTATTTCGGCATAATGGAATATTTATCTTCCTTGTGGTAGGGAAACACGATTATTTGTTTCTCTTTCGTTAATCATGTTTATCTCGGGCTTCTCCCTCGTGAAACCAGATTAATTACGGAGAAACAAAGAAACGTTTTCCCCTACAGTAAGGGCTATAAAACTAAATCTATTATATATACGACAACGACACTATCTTCTCTTCTCTGTCCACTCAATGAGTCGTATAAGTACAAAGAAAAAATGACAGCAGTTTGATGAAATGCTCTTTGTATAAAAACTGAAGCTGAAATAGTTTCCTTTTTATTTTGACACAAATCTGTAAAACAAAACAAATCTTTTGCTTTTGATATTTCTCGCTGACGTTTCTTCACTCGCTTTCTTATCTTTAACAATATTGCTTTAGTTTGTAAAATGTATCTCTTTGATTTTATTAATCACTACACACACAGGGCCATAGGACTTAAAGCCCTAATCCGTGACTAGCTCACCGTTGAAATGGATTTAAAATGTCCGCAAACGTTACCAGACTACCGAGATCTGAGACACATTCGTGCACAGTGTCTTTCTACATGTATCACAGGGGCTTGTAACAAAATAAAAAATTATATACGAACACTCATAAAATGGATTTAAAATTTCCTCAACCGCTACCTTACTCTGAGACACATTCGTGCTCACAGCGATTTTCAACACATATCACAGGGGCTTGTAACATATATATATATATATACTGTATACGAACACGCATAATGTCAAGCACTATGGATGATCGTATTTTTTATTTTTATATATTTGTTGCAAGCCCCTGTGTGCAGATTACCACGTTTATATGCACATATAAATGTCCACTTATATTAATCGCCTTTACTACGTTTCAGTTTCGTAAATGCTGTTTAGAACCAGATATATTAGAGAGGTCACTGATTCCGTATAACGAAAGTCTCGCCTAAGGGTCAAAAGGTCAGGACTTATACAAGCCAAATGAATTTAAATTACATGTAATTTAAAACTGAGGTTCATGTACTTACAAAGTTTTAAAGTTCCAACACACAGTATTTAATAAATATAACTTATTTTTATTGTCGTATTTATCTTAACTAAATTCATAATGTAGATAGAACAAAACTCAAAAACACAATACATTTATCAATATAGCACTATATCTTTTTTATATAAAAGTTTTAAGTAATCAAACGTATGTATAGATAGGAACAACAGACGTGTATGGTTAAACCAGACATAAAGTAACACAGACAGAGTTATTAACCAAATACAGTGTAATGGTGTATATTGATTTAACACCCGACCCCCCCCCCCCCCCAAAAAAAAAAAAAAAAAAAAAAAAGTGGATAAAAACACTTTTGTTAATTAGCTGTTCAAATCACGTCTCCGGGTCCATTCTACTACACGACACACATCCGTACATTACACCGATGACACTCGTACATCGTAACTGCGGGAACTTAATTATATTGGGCCATAACATTTCAAAGTTATAAATCGTTTGGACATTTGAGCTACAAGGATCCGATAATTTATTCATTTGGTATGTTTGGACTTACCCTGAGGTGTTGAGAGTACATGTAATATCACACGTGTTATGGGTTGGATAAACTCTCAGTAAAAATGCTAGGGTGGTCGGCTGGTGCAGTGGATAGCGCATTTGCCTTTCATCAAGGCGGTCTGGGTTCGATTCCCCGATCGTACGTTAAAAGGTGGGGGTCACCTACCCGAACACGTGGGTTTTCTCCGGGTACTCCGATTTCCTCCCACACTAAGCACCCCCGCCCCCACACGCTAATATCCGGGCAAGAGTGTGATTAATATAAGTTGAAATAAGTTGTTTCATAATTGTTGTAAAACAAATAAATTTATATTTAAAAATGCTAGCCCTGATGATGCCATTGTTACCGAGAATTGAACTCGATTGAGATCAGTTGGTATATAAGGTATTTTGCTAGATCTGTAACTACTGTACAGGCCTGCAGATTATTGTCTGTAATAAATAAGTGACCGAATATAATGTTACACCAAACCGAAAAAGACAAACAAAACACAACATATACAAATCGTACAAAAGTATGCATAGTAATAATTCTATATATATCTCTCTTCCATTTCCAGAAAACTTTCTGCGTCCGACGCTAAATAAGTGATCAGCAAACATGTCTTATGGTCCGGAAAATTAATTTCCTGGTCAACATTAGTACCTTTTTTGTCCGGAAAAAAACACCATGATCCAGACTTAAAACACTCGGGTCTCCTTCTCTGTATACATGTACGTTCGTTTGGACAAATTTAAATATTATTAAAAAAAATCACACGTTACACTTCCAAATTTATATAAAATTCTAACATCAATATGACTTACTCCCCATCACGTAATTCCCTATAGCTCTTCCATCAACTGTCCTGTACGTTCAGTGGCTCACCGATGTGACGGTGTCTTCGATTTCCACGGCGATATCGACGCGCTAACTGCTTCACACAATTCAAATGTTTTAAGAAATGATCCGAACCTAGCGCATCCGACGCTAAAAGATCGGAAACGGGAACCTGCACGTGGTGATATGTCCGTCCTGTTGATGGGGCACTTGACGCTGAATCAGAAACGTCACGCGCACGTGGCCGATAACTATGATTGGTATCTTCCTTAAGTTTAAACCTTGTTCTCTTGGTTTTAGTTTTTTTCTTCTGCTTATCATCCTCCGACGGTTTAGGATCTGGTAAATCCGGTACTTTTTCCCGACTTTTGGGAGGGAACATTTTATTTCGTAGTTCCTGATACTGTTGTTCTAGGCTCTCGTGCTCAGCCGTACTTCCGTCAATGGTAGCCGCCTGGAGGAATTTCAACATCCGGGGACTCCCTAGGGAAGAGGATGTGCTGTGTCGACTTCCTCTGCTGTCACATCGGTGTCGATTCAAATATAACTGCTCTCTGAGTCTGGCAGAGTTTAAATTGTCGATCATTTCCTGGCGTGTTTTCTGAACTTTCTCCATCCAGGACGGGAGATAGGCTGCTTGGCTGGGCGAGGTGTGAACGGTGATGTTATATCGGCGGAAAGATGTTGTCCTTCTCGGTTGGAGCTGCAAAGTAGGGTGCGACCGCTCGTTTGGGTGCATGGAGGACATTTCACCCCCAATCACTATCACGTGGTACTACAACATTGGTCAACCGGTACAGACTGCATATAATTACATTGATACACTGCAGTTGTCCGTCTATTCAGTTCACATGTATGACGTTCTCTTAAAAGTATAAGTAGCTCTTAAAACGATTAACTATTTGTATATGTGCGCGTGTACGGGATAACTATTAATCGCTTTTGTTTCCTAATCCAATGAACGGACGAAACTGAGGTAAAATTAATCACAGCTTTTAATTAGTCCAATTATTGACCTTCTACTACACACAGATAGTTTACGAGTGTATTTAAGGTAATCCAACAGCCGACAAAACGTTAGTACTTTCGTACAGAATTCATTGTTCAGCAATTATCACAGTCTCCATGAATTGACCTTAAGTATTCTACCACATTGTCCATTTACGCGACCAGCACAGACCCAATATGGCCCGTTACCCGCGATCGTTTGTGTTGTATAATGTGTCTTTTGCTATTTGATAGCACACTCTTATCCGGGTAACTATAATACACTATTTGCACTGTCGCCACCGGTCACAAATACATCGTAAATTGATTTCCCAGCCTAGCACTCGGAGAAATAAAACTGGTCCACACCAGAATCCAGTGAAAACCCGGGTAGCAAAACACAGGTGAAAATCCAGGTGAAAACACATCATCTGGTTAATGCAGCTTTTATAGATTACCCCCATGTTTGCCCGAAGATTTCGATACCAGATTATTTGCCTGGCACAATGAGTGCACCATTTGTCAATAACCTTATCACAAATTAAAATGAGTATCTATCCATTTCATCTACTGATCCAGAAACGATTATTTGAGGTCATATGAAGATCCCAAATTCACATATCTTACTTCTTTATATATCTCACCTCATTTCAAAGTCAAATGACAGTAACGATGCCGAAGAAATTCTTGTCATATATTTTTCAAAGGAAAATAATCCAAACTCTCGATATATAGTAACGCCTTATACTTATAAAAACTGGATAAATGACTTCCAATGTGTACTACATATACATGTACACCCACCCCCACCCCCATCCATCTCCCCACCCTTACCGCCAATTCTCTACCCAATCCCTACCCCTTCAGACACAAATAATATCAGCGCGTAATCAAATAAAAATCAGGAAGATATATTCTGGTTTTAATTATTTTTTAAAAGCTTAGAAATATAGTCCTTGGTGTCTTATTGCGATGAAAACGATTCTGCTTCTTAATTTACAAAGATCTCTGCCGATAATTTCTTGGTGAGATATTGTTCCTACTTTCGTTAATCGATTTAAATACCGCCTTTGGTTGCTATTTTTTCATTATAGCCCTCCCTATATGTGTTTAGATTGGACAGGGAACACATGAACACTCGTGCCGATAAGACATGTACACAATATGAATTAGGTGGTAAACACGCCCCGCCGACCAGATCGATTGGTAATGTACATACTAGCATGGCTCAATGTTAATATACAACCCGATTTGACAAAGTTATTGGTTTTACGCTATTGCAAACAGCATAATCTATTTAGATATGTACGACATATACTTTACACAGAGATTGAGATAAGAAGGACAAATACACTTTCCTTTGCCAAATTCGTTTAACTTGGCATGCTCTCCTCAATGACTAATCAAAATCGAAAGTTTACATATCAACTACATGTATATGTAAACTTAAATGTACATCATCTTATATACACAAGTGTATACTTGAATTCGTCAGATTATTCTGAGCAATATCAACGTGTTCAGTCTGTACATGTTGGACATACAATGAGAAATAAACACATATGTGTACTAAATAAACGTAAGATTGAATTTATACACGTGTGGTACCTAATGTACGGAGGTTTAAGTTATATACGCGTGTGTACACGTAATGTAAGATTTAGCAATATACACGTGTGATACCTAATGTACGGAGGGTCAAGTTATAAACACGTGTGTACACGTAATGTAACATTGAGCAATATACACGTGGGTGTACCTAATGTATGTATTGTCGGTTATGTACACGTGTGTTTACCTAATGTATGTATGGTTGTACACGTAATGTAAGATTGGGCAATATACACGTGTGGTACCTAATGTACGGAGTTTTAAGTTATATACACATGTGTACACGTAATGTAAGATTGTGCAATATACACATGTGGTACCTAATGTACGGAGGTTTAAGTTATATACACGTGTTTACACGTAATGTAAGATTGAGCAATATACCCGTGTGTGTACCTAATGTACGGAGTTTTAAGTTATATACACATGTGTACACGAAATGTAAGATTGTGCAATATACACATGTGGTACCTAATGTACGGAGGTTTAAGTTATATACACGTGTTTACACGTAATGTAAGATTGAGCAATATACACATGTGGTACCTAATGTACGAAGGTTTAAGTTATATACACGTGTGTACACGTAGTGTAAGATTGAGCAATATACACGTGTGTGTACCTAATGTACAGAGTTTTAAGTTATATACACGTGTGTACACGTAGTGTAAGATTGAGCAATATACACGTGTGTGTACCTAATGTACAGAGTTTTAAGTTATATACACGTGTGTACACATAATGTAAGATTGAGCAATATACACATGTGTGTACCTAATGTACGGAGTTTTAAGTTATATACACATGTGTACACGTAATGTAAGATTGAGCAATATACACGTGTGTGTACCTAATGTACGTAAGATTGGGTTACATACACGTGTGTGCGACCTAATGTATGTAAAATTGAAGTGTATACACGTGTGTGTACCTAATGTACGTAATATTTAGTTATATACACGTGTGTGTAACTAATGTTTGTAAGAATGAGTTATATACACGTGTGTGTACTTTATGTACGTAAAATTGAGTTATATACACGTGTGTGTGTACCTTATGTTCGTAAGTTGGAGCTATATACATGTGTGTGTACCAAATGTATGTAAGGTTTAGTTATATGCACGTGTGTGGACCTAATGTACGTAAAATGTATTTATGTACACGTGCGTGTACCTAATGTATGTATGGTTGAGTTATGTACACGTGTGTGCACCTAATGGTTGTATGGTTGGGTTATGTACACGTGTGTGTGTGTACCTTATGTTCGTAAGTTGGAGCTATATACATGTGTGTGTACCAAATGTATGTAAGCTTTAGTTATATGCACGTGTGTGGACCTAATGTACGTAAAATGTATTTATGTACACGTGCGTGTACCTAATGTATGTATGGTTGAGTTATGTACACGTGTTATGTACACGTGTGTGTACCTAATGTATGTATTGTTGCGTTATGTACACGTGTGTGTACCTAATGTATGTATGGTTGAGTTATGTACACGTGTGTGTACCTAATGTATGTAATATTGAGTTTTGTACACGTGTGTGTACCTAATGGTTGTATGGTTGGGTTATGTACACGTGTGTGTGTACCTTATGTTCGTAAGTTGGAGCTATATACATGTGTGTGTACCTAATGTATGTAAGGTTTAGTTATATGCACGTGTGTGTACCTAATGTACGTAAAATCTATTTATGTACACGTGTGTGTCTCTAATGTATGTATGGTTGAGTTATGTACACGTGTTTGTACCTAATGTATGTAAGATTGAGTAATGTACACGTGTGTGTACCTAATGTATGTAAGATTGAGTTATGTACACGAGTGTGTACCTAATGTATGTAAGATTGAGTTATGTACACGAGTGTGTACCTAATGTATGTAAGATTGAGTTATGTACACGTGTGTGGACCTAATGTATGTATGGTTGAGTTATGTACACGTGTGTGTACCTAATGGTTGTATGGTTGGGTTATGTACACGTGTGTGTGTGTACCTTATGTTCGTAAGTTGGAGCTATATACCTGTGTGTGTACCTAATGTATGTAAGGTTTAGTTATATGCACGTGTGTGTACCTAATGTACGTAAAATTTATTTATGTACACGTGCGTGTACCTAATGTATGTATGGTTGAGTTATGTATACGTGTGTGTACCTAATGGTTGTATGGTTGGGTTATGTACACTTGTGTGTGTACCTTATGTTCGTAAGTTGGAGCTATATACATGTGTGTGTACCTAATGTATGTAAGGTTTAGTTATGTACACGTGTGTGTACCTAATGTATGTATTGTTGGGTTATGTGCACGTGTGTGTACCTAATGTATGTAAAAATTGAAGTGGTCACGTGTGTGTACCTAATGTATGTATGGTTAGGTTATGTACACGTGTGTGTACCTAATGTATGTATTGTTGGGTTATGTAAACGTGTGTGCGACCTAATGTATGTAAGATTGAGTTATGTACACGTGTGTGTACCTAATGTATGTAAGATTGAGTTATGTACACGTGTGTGTAACTAATGTTTGTAAGAATGAGTTATATACACGTGTGTGTACTTTATGTACGTAAAATTGAGTTACATACACGTGTGTGTGTACCTTATGTTCGTAAGTTGGAGCTATATACATGTGTGTGTACCTAATGTATGTAAGGTTTAGTTATATGCACGTGTGTGTACCTAATGTACGTAAAATGTATTTATGTACACGTGCGTGTACCTAATGTTTGTATGGTTGAGTTATGTACACGTGTGTGTACCTAATGTATGTATTGTTCGGTTATGTACACGTGGGTGTACCTAATGTATGTAAGATTGAGTTATGTACACGTGTGTGTACCTAATGTATGTAAGATTGAGTTATGTGCACGTGTGTGTACCTTATGTATGTAAGATTGAGTTATATACACGTGTGTGTACCTAATGTATGTATTGTTGGGTTATGTACACGTGTGTGTACCTAATGTATGTAAGATTGAGTTATGTACACGTGTGTGTACCTAATGGATGTATTGTTGGGTTATGTACATGTGTGTGTACCTAATGTATGTATTGTTGGGTTATGTACACGTGTATGTACCTAATGTATGTAAGATTGAGTTATGTACACGTGTGTGTACCTAATGAATGTAAGATTGAGTTATGTACACGTGTGTGTACCTAATGTATGGATGGTTGAGTTATGTACACGTGTGTGTGTACCTTATGTACGCAAGTTATTGCCGTTCATGCGTTTATATGTTAATGTTATCTATATCACATTGAGTACAACTGTACATATGTACATGGGAAGGCAAACAAACAGATTGACCGCTAGATACCACTACCATCCACATGATAGCATTATGTACATGTTCTCCCAAGACAACAATAGTCGACTACACATGTACATGGTTATCTCAAGATGGCACTTCTATAAATATCACGAAGCACTATAACAAAAGTTTTCCACAAGAAAACACTATTACAAAGGTTCACCACAAGGTGGCACTACCGCTTAAGTTCACCACAAAATGGCACTATCATACAGGATCGCCGAAGATAGCACTACCTTACATGTTACCTCAAGATGACACTTGAACAAGATTCACCACAAGGTGGCACTACAATGAAAGTTCACCACAAGGTGGCACTATCATAAAAGTTTACCACAAGGTGGCACTACAATTAAAGTTCACCACAAGGTGGCACTACAATAAAAATTCATCAGAAGGTGGCACTACAATTAAAGTTCACCACAAGGTGGTACTACAAAGAAAGTTCACCACAAGGTGGCACTACAATGAAAGTGCACCACAAGGTGGCACTACAATGAAAGTTCACCTCAAGGTGGCACTATCATAAAAGTTTACCACAAGGTGGCACTACAATTAAAGTTCACCACAAGGTGGCGATACAATGAAAGTTCACCACAAGGTGGCGCTACAATGAAAGTTCACCACAAGGTGGCACTACAATAAAAGTTCACCACAAGGTGGCACTACAATAAAGCTTCACCACAAGATGGCACTACCATCACAAAAGGGGACTAATCTCATGGTTTATTTGATTTGAATAAAAATATATTTAAATGAAAAAGATGTCAATACTCTACAGTTTCACACGTATTGTATCACATTCACCATATAATATACATGTGTGTTAACCGTCTAATCGTGCCACGTAACCATATATTGCCACCGTACATATATAAATCAGTAACAATGACATTAACACGTATAATATACTACATAGACACTGATATCTGACTCATTACGTTGTAAATTACAATCTATGTGAGAGGGAGGGAGGACTGCACTTTTGATTTTGTCGTGTTCGCAAGAACCTTTGTTTTTTGTTTCTTTTTGTTAATGTGACATTTCAGGACAATTTACATTTTAAAATAACATACTATGATGACAATGATTGCAAATTAGAGATCTCTTTGATTAAGTATATATTCACAGAGGGGCGTATCTAGATTGGGTGAGAGTCCTTTGGATCCGGTAGAAAAGGCACAGCCCAAAATGTCTAATCAAGGTAAAAGATACATGTACCAGTGAATCAGTGATAATCGTAAGAAAGAGTTCCACTCATAGTTTCCTTGACTTAGAGTATAGAAGCAACCAAAAGGAGTTCTTCTGACTTAGAGTAACTTCCCCTGCCAAGTTTTTCATAGGCTTTGTGGCTCATAAACTAACTACTCAGTTGCTGATGTGTACGTGTAGGTACAGTTCCCAGACGTCAATGTTGGTAAAGTGTAGGTTTTGCAATGGGAAAGTGCTGAGTTTGATCCCTGAAGTTTAATTTCAGTTTTTACTAACTAAAATTCTGTAAAATGCATTACAACATGTATTTTTTATGGAACATATTTCTTTTGAATGGGACTTAAAAATACATCACAATAGAGACAATGGAAAAAGTATAGTTATTTGTTTGGCTTCGCCCGAACACCCCAGCCCAGGGTTTCATCGCTAGACCCCAGTTTAAATTTAACCAAGCCACCGGGTGGGACCCTAAATTTCTACAAAGCTCAAATAGGGGTTTAGATAGGAACACACTATGATCGTACCATTTGATGCGTGCATCTCAAAATGACGATGGTTCAATATCTTGAAGTTCCGTTTTACATGAAAACAATATATGTCAATCGCTTTCTTATGCGTGGCAATTAACACAGTTGATACACTGCTATAGTAAATACGAGTTACCTCTCGTTGATCGATCAGCACTTGTTCAGTTTCCTACATGAAAACACCACCGTATTTCTTTCTTTAAAGTATTATATTTTCATGTATTTCTCATTGTTATCAACTTCATTTGACTCAGAGTATAATTTCGCTTTTGATATACTTCAAGATCACGTACCAAGGCCCTGCCATTCCTATAAGATGATACTGAAAAAGAACGAGCATATTATATACAATTTATACGCACATGAGATTGAGGTTTACATAAAGTAAATGAATGCACTCATGTTAGTTACCAGTCGATTAGACCAACATTAGAATAACGTAAAAGGTGTAATTAATGTGTTAGATGCTAAACTGTAATATTTACTTTGGGCTCATGTAGACTGTAAAACTGTTTGGTGTTCTAAATCTGGTTTTTAAATCTGATTTCCCTGGTGATATTTCCAAGAAGCCATGAAAGGCTTACAAGGGATTGCCTCCCCTACATCATGAATTGGTCTCTAAAGTATCAAAACGAGCCAATGTAAAGCCAGCTTAATTATCACAGGGGCTCTATTCAAATCAATGCTTCATGATTTTAACGTTGCGTTGAGTTTCTATAATACAGTGTACAATGTATTTCATTATCTGAAAATGTATTTATCCGTTAACAGCGAATGCACTTCAAAATATCCGAATTAATTATATAAACGATTTTATGCGTTTATTGGCCATCTGGCAGGGAACCAACAATGATGCATGTATTTCCATATCGTGAGGGCAATACAATTAGAAAAAATCTCTCAAATCGAAAGTGTGATGCCTTTTGTCTCTATTTTTGGAGCTGCTTTGATTAATGTAAAATACGACAGCATAAACTCGAGCGCGTGAGGCAGACGCTCTAGATAAGGCATTGAAATGTGATACGGCGTTGTTTATTTGGTTAAGTTCCATGATTGTCAGCAGAGCATGCGCAGTTAACTGGTGTGACTTGGTCCAGACAGACTTACCAAACGTTACTGGGCAGCAGGGCGAACCAAACATGACTCTTACTCACAGACATCAACATCAATTGGTCCTTTATCAACATGGAGGTCACACAACTTCTCTCTCACCGTCGTGAAACTGTGTAAAAATTATAAATCACTTTAATTTGGATATAGTCTACACCTGCTGTTATCATACAGTACGACAATGGCCTTGTTCGCATCAATACTTATTAGGTTGAGGTTGATTTTGGTTAAATTTCAAGAAATTAACGTCTACGTAACGACCCTCTGTGTAATACCCGGGGGAGCGGGGCGTTTCGTAACGACTGTCCGAGTAAAACCCGGGGGAGCGGGGCGTCACATAATCCAATAATGCTGAAACCGTTAAACGCTACATTCTATAATATAAAGACAACTGGCGGGCGAAACGTTCAGTTAGCCAGAGACTTATGGACAATCTATATTCAATATAGAGTTGAATTGGAATTCTTTAAGTTTACGATGTAGTGTGTAATTTTAACCACAAATTCATCAGGGGATTTAATTCCTAATCCGTATATGTTAAAATTATCTTTGCCATTTTTTTTTCTAGATACATGTATCATTTTTTTAGTTGACTAGTTAATTCACTATCTTGAAGCGTTTATATCGCATATATGCTATTGTTTCTGGCGTGAATCGAACTCCTAAAGGATAATTAATCACAAAACCGAAAATGAACATTCACGAAATTTAATCGATATTTAAATACAGTTTATCATGTTCATCGTTTGAAGCGATCTGAGTATTTGATAAAGTACATGTACACTGTATAGATATTGTCACGAATTAACTGAAACTATGCCGTGGAAACTTGTTTTCTGGCATGACCGAGGTTCGAACCCTGCACCTCAAGTTGTTGTGCTATCGCGCTAACCGACTGAGCTACATGTACCTAGTCAACAGAACAGTTGTGTTCAAAACAAAGTTAGGGGTAGTTACACAGAATGTAGTGGGACAGGCATCCTTAAGAATAAACATAAACTATTACGTGTGCGTGTTAAGGTTATGTGCACATATTACCGTAATAGTTCTACGTTACGATGGAACTCTTCGTGGTATAAATAAAAATAAAAAAACAGATCCTTTTCCTGTCTATTTCATTTCTGTCGTGAATTTCATAAGGCAATTTTCCGCACTCGCTGAGTCTTTCCAGAAGACACTTTTATTTGAGTTTGAAAATCGTTTTCTATTAAAGTTATTAATAAAAGCTCGTCCAAACATATTTTCTCTGTCAATCTCCTTGTAGGCATCATACATGCATAATATTGCTCACTCTAAACCGAGCATAATTGATCTATTACAGTGCCACACGGTCTTTCCTTATATCCGCTGTGTAATGCTAAGAATGAGTTACCGAAGCAGACGACAACCACGGCCGTGAAGAAGCCCTAGGTTTCTTGTTCCAGGAAAACTGTTCTAATTCGTTAAAATCAAGTATCACTTTTTAAATAGTTTGTCTTGTGATGTGTGGTGACACTCAAATAAAATAGATAAGTTCAAGTCTCAAGTTTTTTTTAATTTCCGAATGCAATTCCAAGACGGCGGGGGACAATTCCATATTAGCATTATCACATAAAAAAGAAAACACCCTTAAGCAATATTACTACACGAGGGTTTTTGTTTTGGCAGTAGCATATTTTGAATAAATACCCAATCTACGTAATGTTTTAATATTTTTACATGACAATAATTCAATTTTAATACACACTGGGGTTTCGGTAGCTATATTGCTTAATAAATGTGTTTCTCAGTATAGAATAAGCAGGACAAATAAGAATAAAATGTATCTCATATTCTATATTTGTCGCAAGCTAAACATATTCTTTGGTCTCTCGGAACCCCATTATAGCGTCCAGATTCGATTTTAAGGGAATACGCCTGCATGCGATACTGACTCAACGATTTATTGGTAATAGAAGTTAAAGGCTTTACTAAATAAAATTGAATATTAAAACTATCGACAAGATGTTTATAAAAAAAATAACATTTAGAAGATGTTTCAAACGCACCACGTAATTCTTGAATAAATACGTCATGCAGGCGTTGAGTATACATTTCCACAAACTGTTTTTTTGTTTAGCGATTCCCCTTGTAATAATCCGACATGTATATCGAACATAGCAGATAATTTACCATTTAATTTTATGCAAGAACGTACATTATCATAAATGGATCTAATTACATTTAGCAGTCTACCGCTATCACCACTTTTCCAAAGTTTATACCAAAGTGTATCATGTGTTACACTATCAAAGCCTTGCTGTAATCTACAAATACACAGTACAGGCTTTTATTTTGTTCTATAGTATTAATTATTAAACTATGTAATGTAAAATAGCATCCCTGGTACCAAGCCCAGGTTTAAAACCAAATTTGACATCGGTAACAACATCCTGCCTTGCACTCCATTTTAATAATCTTTTATTTACCAAGGAAGTAAATAACTTAGCTAGATGACTAATTAATGTAATTCCCCAGTAATTATTGACATTGTTTCTATTCCCCTTTTTATGAAAAGGTATAATAACACCCTGCGCCATGGACTCTGGAAAATATCCTACATGTAACATAGAATTAAATAATCTGGTCTATTCAATTATGTATCCGTTAAATAACATATCAACACCAGTCGACTTGTCACGAGACAAACCCCTAATTACTTCTATTAATTCCTCAATTCTAAAATCCACATCTAGCTCAGGATACACACACTCGGTATTTCTATCATTCATGCTATGACCTCGACCGTCGACAATAGGTACATCAGCGAGACCCTTGAAGTATTGAAAAAAAATCGTTAACGATAAATTACCTGTATCACAGGCGTTCCGCTTATATAAATTACCTGTATCACAGGCCTTCCGCTTAGATAAATTACCTGTATCACAGGCCTTCAGCTTAGATAAATTACCTGTATCACAGGCCGTCCGCATAGAAAAACTACGGTAAAATTCTGTAGGATTATTACGCTTTATCAGATACAGCATGTTCCCTTCCATTCTCAAATAGGTTCGCTTCAACTTCCTCTCTCCTACTTTATACTGTTTCTTGGCTTGCGCAAGGCTTACCCTGTTTGTCAATGACCGGTCTACATTAAAACTAGTGTTTATGTATTAATATTGTCCTTGTTGAAGGCAGATGCCTGAGGCGTGACATGTTTTCCAATGGCGAATCATTATGTTTCCCGAGGGCTGCGACCTTCGGGTACATTTCATTTTCTTTATTTCCATAGGAGTTACAATATACATGTACATACAAGTAAATATTACAATCCATTTATGTAAGATGGCGGAGAACATAGAGTAAGATAAAAGATGACATCATAGCAATGATGACAACATACAAAAGAAAATATATAATCATTGTCGGTGGCACAAAGCTGGAACATACACGATTGCTCAGATATTAAGTATAGACTTTCTTTTAGAAGTAGCCTGAATTAGATACTTACTAAGGTTTCTCAATTGTTTTACAATTTTGCAGGCGAATAATTGTATTAATTTATAGACGGAAGGACGACGGAAATAATAGGGTTTAATAAATTTGGTTCTAAGCTCCGAGCATAAACTGGACACAACAAAATAAAATGGGTTTCATCCTCGACATCGTTTCTATTGCAAAGCGGACACCGCCGTTGAGCTCTAGGTATACCATTATACCTGCCTGTTTCTATACTTAGTGTATGAGATTGTAACCTATACTTACCTAGGATATTTTTACACTTATAAGTTAGTGACTTGGTGAGGTAGAACTGCATGTCATAATGATCTACGATATATTTATACAACCTACATTTGGAGGAGATTTCAAACATGCTTCTTACTTCTTGGATAAAAGTATCTTGTAAACGTTGGGTGTATAAAAATACGAAATGTTTTTCATTAGAAACACACTGAGCCAACCAATCATCATGAAAGCCAATTCTACATAATTCATGCTTGACTTGATAAACAAAATTAGTTTTACAATTTGGTTTTTTAAGATTTAATTCGACAAGCTCATCGTAACAAGATCTCAAAATACAATTGTCAGTTTTCAATAATTTTAACCAGTACTTTATAATGGATATTTTACGCTTTATCTGTAAAGGAAATCGACCTAACTCAAAGTAAACCATAGAATTATTTACAGACTTTTTTACTCCGAGAACTTCTTTCAGGAAATGCAAATGAACTTTTTCAATTTGTGTTGCAGGATAGAACCCCCAGACTTCACAAGCATAGTTAAGTAAACAAGTGATATAAGTGTCGAATAATGACAATTTAGTTTCACAGTTTAACATAAAATTCCTTTTCAATAAAAAACAAGCTTTTCTACCCTTGGCAGCAATGTTATCCAATGCTAAAGTAAAGCTGCCATTATAATTGAATACTAGCCCCAGATAACAAAAATTGTCTACTATTTTAATAGGCCTACCATTGTATGTCCATTTCTCATTAGGTAAAACACGTTTGTTTTTTCTGAATATCACTACTTTTGTTTTATCCACATTTACCTTTAAATTCCAGCGTTCAGCATAGGAATGCAAGTGGTGAAGCATATTTTGCATATCGACTACGTCCTCGGAAAACAAAACCGTGTCGTCCGCATATAGTATAATAAAAATATTGATCAACTGTAACTGATAACTCTGACAATTTGAGTTAATTAGTTCTAACTCCATATCATTAATAAATAATGAAAATAAAATAGGGGATAAAGATTCCCCTTGTAATAAACCGATCTGGAGGTCGTACGTGGGAGACAATTTACCATTTAATTTGACGCAAGCTTTGACATTATCATAAATAGATCTTATGACATTTAACAGTCGACCCCTAACCCCTGACTTCCATAACTTAAACCATAATTTGTCATGTGATATGCTATCGAAAGCCTTTTGACATGACAAGCCTCGGGTAAAATCAAAATAATGCACCACCAAAGGACAGCGAAACTGTATCATGTTGATAAGTAACACGATATTGAGTACGTATTTTTTTATTTTATTTTTTAACGTGTTGACCCTTGTTTTGTTAAAACCTTGCAGTTCATGATAATAGTAATTACATGTTTATAGTTATAATGACATTTTCCTGAGAAAAATCCGATGCTATCGAAGTTCTATCAATACGTAGATACAATGAGTGGACAGACATGTTATAGTATAACTTATATCTTTGAGGATATTGCTATGTGTCATCCCCATGTTTCATACAACATCATTTCTTTAATACCTAAAATATAAGACCGTTCTTGTACCCCGTACAACACAGTAAAGCGGTTAGTGTTGTATGGGTTCCGGGTTGCCATTGTAGTAAATGGAACATAGTCTACAATTGTCCATTGATGTGATTTTCCCAGACAGTGTCCTGTAAGGCACGTACGCTAACACAATAACATGTCATTTAGAGAGATTACCACGGTCAATACTTTTCTGGACCTCGAAGAAATGGGCTGCACTAGCTGAATAAGGAACTCAATAAATTTGAAATGAAGCAGTATTTGAACGATTTTTAATCCAATTTGAAAAAAAAAGAATTACGTTCGATACATTAGAGTCACTTCTACCAGGAAATTAAAAATCCCGAAACACAAGTCTTTATCGTTTTGATAATTATGAAAATGTCAGATACAAGTAGTCCATGCTTGATGCTTGAGACCACGGATTCTCTGTTGCTCAAATAAGAGATTAACTTACAAACATGATGAGGCAAATATTTTATTACGTATATTTTCAAAAATATTTAAATGAATAAGTAAAGCTACAAGTGTGGGAAAACAATCATTTATAAGGAAAACACTATTCAAAAGCATGTGAAAGCGTCAAGATATTTCTAAAAAAAAAAAAAGATTTTGAAAATGTATATCGACGGGATGGAATGATAACTATGTTTAGAATATTGGGACAAAAAAACTGAAAGGCATGAAGATGCATATTATTTATTTTTATTTTAATTATCTGAATTCGTAATATTTTCCTAAACATAATCATTGTCGTGACGTATTCATGGATTTAAAGAGATCGCTGTACGACAAAAACAAATGTAATAACACTATTGATTTTTTTCATTTTCTTCGGAATAAACAATAAGAAAAAATGACGTCATTTCAATGTAGTTTAATACAAAAGCAGCGATTCCAGAATGGCACCAGCAAGTAATCAATTTCACTTTTCCTTGACAACAAATGTCACTTCGTTGTATCATTTGTTTACATGCGAAGCTTGAATCAGATAGATAATACGACTGTATTGGTTTCTTGGAGTGGAAATATAGCATTAAAACCAAGCGTGGCCACGAATAGCGACAAAACAAAGCTAAAATCATAGTTACCATATGCATACATACATGTTCAATGATGCGCAATCTATACTGGGTTTTATTATTCTAAATTCCAATTTGATTTTCCAAAAAAATAATCCTTAAAGACCCCCATAACGCTGCCAAAAAATGCAACTACGCATTGGAAACAGGTTTTCTGGCACAACTATAGCTTTGATAAAGCGTTTCTATAAAGCATGGCTTTTATAAGAAATGATAAAAACAAAATAAAACAAATTATAATCAGCAATGGTCTGCAAGTAAAATTTCTTCAGTGCAATACCGGATTTAAAACCCTGCACTTCAGTTTGTTGTACTATCGTTCTAACCGACTGAGCTTCATTTTCAACGTAAATGTCTTGACCCAGCTGTGCTACAGTTATTAAGAGGAAGTTAAGAGGAGATTGCTATATGTACGGAAAAACACATTGCAACGGGACAGATATCCTTAAAACACTACAAAGGTGTAGCTTTATTCCATTGCAATGTACACATGAAATCGTCCTTGCTGTAAGTATCGTTTTATAAAACGGTATAATAGGATCTAACATAATATAAA
Organism: Mizuhopecten yessoensis; assembly: GCF_002113885.1. Taxonomy (NCBI): domain Eukaryota; kingdom Metazoa; phylum Mollusca; class Bivalvia; order Pectinida; family Pectinidae; genus Mizuhopecten; species Mizuhopecten yessoensis. The sequence goes on along the minus strand of NW_018407394.1, from coordinate 654,947 downwards.
CTCAATTAGGTCGAGAACCTATAGCTATAAGTAGTTTGGTATTAACATTCTGGTTTACGTTCAAAATGTATTTACAAAATGGCAGCTATCCAAAAAAAGGCATCTATTCAATTTTCACGTTCTCTTGACCTGGTTTATTTTCCTACAAAATGAAGTTGCACAACTGTTGCCGTATTGAAGACCAATAGAAAAATAATACAGTCCATTGGGAAATGAGGTCGCCAGTTATAATCTAGACAGGATGGAATTGAACGCGCTAACAACATCTCTGCAAATGGAATTGATTTATCAGTCGATAGCACGACAGTTTTTGTGACACACATCACAACTGAAAACTCTCAGTCAATCGAACAACAAAACACTAGTTTCTACAAAACATCACAAACAAAAACAAATAGTCCCAATTTTCCTTTCACTCTCTCAATGTTTGTGCTTCGTATCATTCAACGCACAAAGAGTACAGTTGTTTCTGCTATCTGTTCGCGGACTGGGGATTCTATCGAATATTTTAACACTCCCAGAAAAACTCATTACCGGAGCAGCCCGACGCGCAAGTCCGTAACCGGAAGTGTTTGTTAAGTACTTCCGCTGAGTTGGAACACTTCCATTAACCCTCCTGTTTTTGTGTATATCCGGCAGTTTCCTGTCCTTTTGTTTCAATAAGTCATAAGAGGTGGAGTTAATGTACGGATGAAAGTCAATTGGATCATCCGGGTCTTTTGTTATATAGAACGACCCACGAGAGGGCGCTCTGCTGTTTTCCTCGGTATTTCCGAGGGATGGCGGATGTGGTATCGTGTCAACACGACTATCAACTCTGTCACTGTGTGGTCTTACATATGGTTTTGAGATGATTGTTAAATTTGGTGAAGCAGTGCGTTCCGTCAATTGACTATTTTTAGATAATCTGGATGCACGTGACGTTGCAGAACCAATTCGTTTTAAACTATTCACTTCCCAAGCCTCCTTGATGGCCATTTCCCCAGGGGTCGAGAAGTTTCGGCTCACCCGGCCTTCTGATGGCTGTCGTGATGCCGAAGGCGTCGCGTTTGGCCTGTATTTCCCGAATATTTCATCGACGGGCTGAGAACATAATGATTTCAGCCACGTGGTGTTTGAAAAACCCGAAAGTTTGGTTTGAAACTTTTTATCTACATAATAGTAATCGAAATTTTTCTTGCGTGCGTGTCGAAATGGAGATTTGAATTTTGATGAGACCTTCGTTCCTGGTCGATGTATGGTATGTCTTGGTGTATTTTCTATCTGGCTACAGTCTATGGACACAAATTTAAGACTTTCTGGGATCTTGACATGATGGAGCGGTCGTTTGGCTTCGTACATTGGAGTAGACACCGGACACTTGTAAAGTGATCCGTCTGCCGGAACGGGTGACAACCGAAAGACGTCATCTTGTACAACCGGAGGTGGTTTCATCACGGCGGTATCCCTGGCCCCGTTGGTCGTCATCACCATCTGTAATTAAACATGACGTCATTAATTATGGCATTATAATGAACACTTACGTCATTAATAATTAACATCTACCATGCTCGTCAGGTCAATCAATATTTCAGTACATTCTTACTAGGTGACCTGGTACTGTGACCAGCTAGCATATGATAGCTAGTCACAGTACTAGGTCCCAGGACGGCTAGTCATAGTATCATGTCACATGATGGCTAATCACATTACCAGATCACATGATCGCTAGTCACTGTACCAGATCACATGATGGCTAGTCATAGTACCATGTCATATGATATTTAGTCACAGCAGCATAGCACCTAATGGTTGGTTGTAAAACGAGATTGCATGCTAACTGGGCACAGGTAAAATGATGGCTATTCATAATAACAGGTCACATGATGGCTAGTCACATTATGATGTAACATGGTGGCTAGTCACAGTACAAGGTCACATGATGGCTGGTCACAGTAACATATCCCACGATGGCTAGTCACTGTACCAGGTTACATGATGGCTAGCCGAAACCAAGGCTCGTGCTGGTTTATGAGAATCAAATGACGTGAACCACTTCACACATGCAAGTCATATTCGATGTTCTCTTGTGAAATGAATTAAATTTATTTGTATGTTTTGTTTGATACCCGGATTACTGCTTCAATTAATAGCGGATTCTCCTCGGTTACTGCAGAATAAAAACTAATTTCTTTCAGCCACGAATACGAGTTCCGGAATGGCTCGAACAACTTTAGCTCCGATTGTCAATTTAGTTAGGATATAAGGATAATAGCGTTTCTTCAATAAGAACTGATTAACGTTGATGAAAGAAATTCGTTTTGAACAACGATGTTTGAGCCGATCACGGTAATAATTCGTTGGTGGTTTGACTTGTGTACGTATATACAATGTAATTATATAAAGAACCACCTGAGCTTATAAGATTGTATTTCATCAATAGAACGAACAAATAAGTATAAAAGCTTATCGATCTAATATATTAGTTGACAATGCCTTCTTATTCTTTTGAATTAGGAAGAAAACGTTTTTCTGATATAACAGAAATATTACTGACGAACGACTTAGCCAATTATTTTGATGTAGATACAGATATGCTTCTCTGTAAGTGTAATTTAGAAATTCGAAGTCTTATTTTGTATTCAAAAGCAGATATTATACACATACAACTGTATATAAATACTGTACATATATTTCCCATAAAAAACTTAAACCTTGTCGAATTCTGCAGATAACCGATATGTGTTACCTTATATGTGCTTGAGGTCTTAAATCCACTCTCAGCTTTCCGAGGACTCATTTTCATAGGAGACTTTGGAAAAGTATGACCTGCTGTCTTTGTCGAAACTGACATTTTCTTGTCAATATTTTAAATGTCCAATTAAAGTATACAGTACATTTAATAAATTATAATTCACAGTCGGTATCTATTGTACACAAATTATACACCGGACTTTAAATTATTTTAAACTATATCGATACTAAACGTCTTGGATTTCACATGTATCATACGACGCACATCTCGAACAATACAGAGCCATATTTGGTTACCAATTAACCGGTAAGCTACAAACACGCCTTGTCATTTGATATCCTAATTATTCTGTACATAGCTAAGGGTTCCTAATACCCTACCGAACAGCCGAATGTATCTATTCTATACACGTGTATGTATATTACGACATATTTGTACCTATTTGTATTGCTCATCGGCACGTTTAATAAAAATTCAAATCGTCTTTTATCAAAAATGGATTTGTCTTATTTTTAACGAAAAAGAAAATAATAGAGGGGTGGGGGTGGGGGGNAACTGCGGCAGTGCGGGTAGAAACGTGATCGATTCTAATTTAACCTTAATCCTTCATTAAGCTTATAAAACATCAAACACATGGATTATCAATGTCTTTTAAACTACAGAGAGGTGTACCCCTAGATACTGTACATTAACGTCACGTGTACCCCCACAGTACAGTATACTATCATTAATGTATCCCACTGGTGGTCAGTACTGCTGTACTTAAATTACTCACTCTAGACAATATAATAACAGTACATTATACTATCATTAATGTATCCCACTTGTGATCAGTACTGCTTTACTTAAATTACTCACTCTAGACAATATGATAACAGTACATTATACTATCATAAATGTATCCCACTTGTGGTCAGTACTGCTGTACTTAAATTACTCACTCTAGACAATATGATAACAAAAGGTCCCATGGGTCTGTATCGCTCACCTGTATTTTAATTCTGTTGGCAAACAAGTCTTATACATGTGACCTTCAAAGTGGGTCCATGTCAAATATAATTAATCTATTCCTGATGGATCTTTCTTGGAAGTTCAAAGTTGGTCTACGTCATCCATTTGGACAAAGTTGACAGCTCTTCACATATCTAGATACCTGTCAACAACCATTACCCTCTGCCTGTTCGTTATTCGCAGGGCGTTTTATCAGGTTTTAACATATTTGACCATGTGACCTTGAAAGTGGCCCCTTTGACATTGAAAGTAAGCCGATGGTCATTAATATGAGAAATATTTATGACTCTATATTTCAGACATCTAACAGTAAAATATCATGACCATATACCTCACGGACCCCGGTAAACGCTTTAGTTTACACTGAAGAATTGCACTGATGGCCTACTTAGCATAATATTAGCGAAAGATCATGGTTCTCATGATGACGGTTTAATTTTTAACATTTGACGCTTGTGACCTTCAGAGAAGGTCAAGGCTATTACCACGGATGCACTTGCAGTACTCCATTCAGGTAAATACTGGCAACACATCTCGATCCTGAGCCTTACGGAACTTAAGAAGAAGAATTTAGAAGCATCTAGCCCACGTTGACCTATGACCCCGTCCAGTGGTCAGAGTTGCTGCTTTACACAATACCTGAGAAGAAGATTTGTAATGATGTCTACATTACTTACCCGTGTTGTACCTTCGACAATGTACCGCTACATGTAACAGTTGACCTTTGACATCAACACATAACGATAGAATAATATCGAACTATTGGTCTAAATAGCAAAGCCAAGTATCAGTGATTTTACCATAGAAGCATTTAGATAATGAAGTTTCAATTTTTAACACATTTAGAATTTGGACAAACTCAGGAACCATAATAACACTCCATACTGGTACCTGAAGAGAAAATTCATAAAGTATATGAAAGATCTTAGTCAAATGTCCTATTTAAATTGACAATGTTAAACAGCGTACCAGTAAACAAACCTACAGTGATTAATTTAAATCGAAATGTCCTCAATTTTTCAATGTGTGATCATTGAGAACGGGAGTAAGTGTGACTAGCGCAGTGGAACCTTGACATAAAGCTGTGAAGTAAAACAACTGAAAAACATCAATAATAAAACACCGAAAAAAACGAAAATGAAAATAAAAACAACCGCCCTGAGTTACACTCTGACAATCACTCTTATGTCGGCCCGACTGAAATCACACGGTTCTGTAAGAAGTGAGGCGACCCCGGTATTTCAGTCCCAAACTCACTCGTACATCACAATAATTGCCGGGACGCCCTCTGGTTTATTGTCTCAGTGAGCGCTCCGCAACAGATGAAAACTAACTGAGGTTTTCGTCGCCACAGTTTAGAGCCATAAAAGGTATTGTCAGAATGGTTACAGAATGCTGGTTTTTTTTACGGCGCCACATTTGGCGAAGGCGATCGATTGTCTCTCATTGACGTCTATAATGTTCATGAGCTGTTAATATCTTACTGGGGAACAGGACAGGTTTTAACTAGCAATATGTTACAACATAAGGAGTTTACCCATTCTGTTTATGATAGGATTGCTACAGCCGTGGCGTCATGTCATGGAGCGAATAGTAGTTAACTAGAAATAACCGTGTCACAGCATCAAGCTTCAGTGTGTACGTACAGTTTACAGTTTAAAGTTTGGCATTTTGCTTAACCCGTATTTTGTGGTATAATTATATTCAAACAGCTTTTATACTTATACCATAGAACATGTACTGTAGTTATCTATATAAATAGATGTATGTCATAAATCGACATTTTTTCTTGAGCGTTCGACTTATTATTTCGAGCGCTCATGTAGCTAAAGAGAAGAGACTCATGAAGAGATTCATACGTAAAGTCTAAATCGAGCGCTCGAGATAATTAAAGTAGAAATAAAATTGTTAATGTCCTAAATGTACCACCGTACTTTATGTTTACCCTAGTTGATGTATTTGCTGTATGTTTCATGCTGTTTGAAATAGAATGACTGATATTTGTTACTAATTTTCATATTTCTGTCGTAAAACAGCTCCGCAAAGCCGGAGACGTATATACTACACTGGCTTTATACGTCTCTGACATAGCTATACGGTTTAATATTTGCTGTACACGTCACTAAATGAAGTGTTTTGAATCATGAATCTTAAAAGAACAAGGATGAAATCAGTGGCCGAAATATTCCACCAACGATCCGCTATAACACACAATCGTTATAAAAGGTACATGATCAGAGGAGTATTCTCCAAAGCAAAAGGAGTGACATCATGAAACCCCGCAAGGGAGAAGGGGGGCGAAAACAGGTGTTCCATGATGACAAACATATCCTCCTTCACCTACACGTAATATTTTAAGATTGCGAACCATATCCCACATAACTCTCAAAATGCACCCTGATTATTCCCTAAGTATTCTACTGGTATAAAATAATAATAAGTAATAAATGTTTATCTGCTTCCCGATATAACGTATTCAATATTACTTTCCTGTCGTCTACTTCTTCGAAATCAAATGGTTCCGTTGTCAATAGACATATCTTTAATCCCTTGAAATATGAGAACCCTAGGGGGTTTTGTCGTACATCTGAGGTAACGAATGGCTATTAAGTGATGTGTGTGATCGAAATTACTGGCGGTGTTAAATTTCCATAATACTACCCTCTGTTACTCGTGTTACGTAATGTTTGATTAATTCTATTCCACATTACTAGCACATTTGTAATTATAACAGAGACTTGAACGCCAAAGAAGGTATTAGAATATTCGTGTTTTTTGCTCCTTATACTACATACAAGGTCGAATTGAAAGTGGGCCTATCTTCCTCAGTTTAAATGACTGTTTAATGAATAAACAGGTCCAGTGTATGGTTTTTATATCATATGTAAGTGAAACTGTTAAACTTTCCTGGTCAGTCAATGCAGAATAATAATTGCGTCATTATGAGAACAGTACTTGGACCTTTATAACTAAATATAACTCTTTAATTAAGAAAAAAAAATCAAAGCTGGTACTTTTCTTTATTAAAAAAAGTCGTTTGAATCCCCTTCAGGATAATATGTTTTACAAAATGAGAACCATATTCGAGGCTTGTGAGGAAGAATATGTTGTTGTATATCGGACGCTAGGTATATTACTACTTTCAGTACGAACTTTATGATATAGATGATATTTTATGGGTTTCCTTTGAATCACATATATATTTCATAAATAAGGCAGACTATAGTTGTTACGTCGATGACAGTTAATTGTGTCCCGTTGGAAAGCATATATATTTCATAAGTAAGGCTGAATACGAGTAGTCTATCCGTATTGACTAACAAGCGATGTCATTGGTGACAGATGAGAAATCGACAACCACCGAGATGATTGACGTGTCCCCCTCCTAACAATACCTAAACAATCTCCAGGCAATTACACCTAACACCTGCTGTATCAATAATGCACGGGTAATGACAGTGACTGGTACAGCTAATCAAGGTCTGTTTTACGTATAGATAGGACTGCCCGGTAATTCTCTGCTAACAATTTGAAAGGACTGACTTGTTCAAAAATTCAAGTATTATCTAGTTTTTATGTTATGATTGTGTTGGCTTTATCAAATAAGATATTGTTTAAATATAACTCTTTTCACTTTTTTTCTACTTATATATGACCTATATTCTAACCTAGTGATATTGAATGGACCCGAAAATGCTTCGGATGCATTATTTGGTTCTTTTCAACGCCATTTGATGTTGCTGCCACTCATAAGCCTTTAAAGTATCACCAAAATGAAATGTTACAATTTGTTCAATGAGCATGGCATCCTATATAGCTAGCTCGTCACACTTTACTGACCATGCGCTAACCCTATGCTTCTTTTACAAAGTCCAATCTCAATTACGTTTCAATTCATTGCATTCAATTCAAGATGTCACAATAAAATTGATAGTAAAATCAGAACAATCATAATAGGTAGCGTCAGCGTACCAGGACAATATAAACCGATGATACAAGACAAAACGACAAAACGATTATTTGAAGTACATACGAAGAGACAGCACAAGGAATTAAGAAGACATAAAAAAGAAGGACAACAGGATTATAGGAGACCAAATATCAAAAGGATAGACAACAACAGGAACCAAGGAGATACCGATACCAAGACAACATGTCATGCATTGTGAACACTACTAAACACTTGAAGACGATTCTAGAAAATGGAATGGTGATCACCATGTGTATGTCGTCTGTCAAATCAAAGAGGAAATGTACAGTGAAAATAACCGACAATCTTAGATAAAGGGAACTTTATTATTAATGGAAGACACGGAAATGTCATGGTTAAAAATCAATAAAATTTCGTCTACGTGAATTGAAGCCCCTCTGAAAGAAAACGCTGTCCACAAAATGTCTACCCAGAAAATTAAGTCAGGCTCTGGAGTAGCTAATCATCTGTGACACGAACACTTCATCAGCCATGCAATCTGGTTTGTTAATTCTGAGGACAGGAATGTCGTCACATTTGCAAGAGAGTGTGTCGTGTTGAGGTCAAAATTAGGTTGAGATACTGCACATATAGGTAAATGTTAAGACATGAAGAAGAAAGAAAGGAATCCGTTGTGACTCAATCATCTTATCCAATGCCATATCTTCATGAATGTCTAAATATGACATTAGAAGACCAGACAAATATCTCATCACCATTTTCTTAATAGCTTTCGTATGAAGTCAACATGAAATGAATACAAAAAGCAGGCTGTCTAATAAAAGTACATCGAAAAATCAGCAGACATGTTGTGTGTTGACCAAATAAATTATCGTACGTATCACCATCTATGCATTTTTATCATTTCTATTGATATTTCACGGCTGGTTTTAGACAGAAGGGACTGATGTGCCAAATGTGTAGGCACTAATCATAAGTTTTACACGAACGTCATGGTAAAACAATGTACGGGGTATAATATGTGGAAATTGTAGATTCTATTAAGATTCCACGTTCTACAGAAGATTAAACATTCCATTGATGCCTCTACATGAAAACTAGATGTCGTAATATCTTTGAAGTTGTCTTTAATTGTCGTTAGTTTGATGGTTAAATGTTTGCAAAGTTGATAAGTTGCAAAAATGATAAAGTTACAACAACCTTTTATATCAAAGGCCTGTAAGCAGTTAAGGGATCAAATATAGGAGCAAAATACAGGATTTGGATGGTAAGTACAGCTTAATTATTAATACTATTCATATTTTAATATCAATCATGCAGTATACAGGGGAGTTTGATATATTCCCCCTCGTATCATTTCCTAACCCAGTTACTGCCACCGTTTTACAATGTTCCACCTCGTCTAAACATTTACAAGATGTCTCCCTCGACATATTGACAAAATTCTTTATAATGTCAGTTTAACAAATAGAACCACTGGATATAGAATATGAAATGACATATTCACTCATGTATTTTTGGCAATGGCTTAAATGCGATGTTGTAAAAAACACAGTTGATTAATTATACAATGATAACCAGACTTTTTAAGCAGATCACGATTCAGTGGGTTATAAAATTACATATGCTAATTACATACGGGATTTTAATCTGCTGTGTATACAATTATATTACTGCATGATACTATTGAGGTGGTATCGGAACCCCACTCTCATGACCAGGAACACGATCAGGGACTCGATCACGGGTATATCACGTATACATACTACGATTACTAGGGATTTACGGCATGTTTATAGCTAGACTTCTGACTAAATCCGTTTTTGATTTTTAATAAATGTAGATAAATAGAATATCAATTCAGTCAACTCCAGAAATTGACCCTATAGCACAAATCCAAACACGATAAAATAATCCTGTGACTAAGACCTTCATTCCTTAATAAATATTCTAAAAGTGAATGGCGTCAGTTCTGTTTATTAATATTTTAGGAAGACGGCACAATTAGTTGACCTTAATACGTGTATAACAACAGAGTGCGAGTATGTTTCTTGCTAATGAATATGGAAAGAGTTAATATATTCTTGTCTATATACATGTTGTACAGATATTGATACAAACCATCTTAGCTGTGGTCAAATATCGCGCATAAATCCTTTTTTACTATTCGGTATCGCTCGGACACATCTAGTCAATATGCTGTAAAATTCGGTCGAGGAAATTGTTAAATTGGTTTCAATTAGTATTCTTACCTTTTTATGGGATTGCGGTAAGTCCAGATGTTTAAAAATCCATTTTGTGTTTGTGTCCTCATGGAGATTTGGTTTCTACATTAACCCAATAATAACTCCGTGTTAAAACATAAAACGTAATCGATGTTATGTTTTACCTGTAAGCAGGTAAACGCGCTACTCGGACAATGACGCCCGGGATTGTGTGAAGATTAAACTCCACCCGGCAGTCTTAACGAGTGTTACACTTCATACCTATAACGCCAGCAATACATACCTGTACATGTACACACACAGAGGCACTGTACTGTATGTAATCCAGGTATGTTGTTACACGTGTGTTGACACCAGAGAGCTTAGCTAGTGCTCAGCAATTGACCTGGTCAGTCTTCATTAACGCTTAACTTATGTATACCGATATTATATATAGGCCTCTTCTGATTTGATTTTAGAAATGTTTATCATTTTATACACATAGGCTTTCCAGAGCTGGTAGCCTGAAAGTTAAATATTGTTAAAACGTTTTTAAAAAAATGGAACCAAATAACGATTTTGCTTTTAACCCGTGGGTTAAAGTATTTAAATTTCAAATTGGAATTTTGGATCCCGACAAGGTCAACCTGTACTTATAGTCTGGGTTAATTGGAGGTAAATATAGTACAAAAGGTACCACACAGATACATTCAAAATACATAAGTCTCTAAAGTGGGGATCTAGTTACTCTTTCCGCTTTGAAATCGACAAATGTTATTGACATTTTAAGGTGTCAATTTCGCATTATTGAACGAAAGCAAACAGGACCATACACCACGGACTGTGTGCTTGCGGTGACTGTTAACGATGACTTGTAATGAACAAATCTGGCAGACAAATGGTTTCTAGAACGGCCTTAGAACGACTTCACCATCAGATCATGGTATAGTCTGTTTATTAGAATTGACATGTACATGTCAACTGCGTGGGGAGTATATGTACTCATTACGACTGAACAGACGGACATTACCCCACACAAGGGGAACCAGAGCGTTCAAACACATTTTAACAATGGATTAGTCCAACTTTTTACGCCAATTTGTTCGCAGTGTCAGGAAACATCGAGTTTCATTTGATTTTGTTTAAAAGTACGGATTCCTTCCATTCATATTTTAATATTGACATGCCACTTTTTTTCCTATATTGCGTTTGGAAACAGATCTTAATAGACAAGCTATTTTTAAATCACGAACAAGAATTTTGTTTTACAAGTGGTTGTGATTTCGTGAACGCGACTTTTCAAACGGAACACAAACATTCTTAACTATGTGAAATAAAATAGGAAATTTAAACGTTTTAATACAAGTGCAAATGAAAACAAGACTTTGTATTCAAAGGGAAACAGATATGTTAATGAAACACGATACAGATCTAGGGAAACATTGTTTTTTATATTTGATATTTTTAAAATAAAGGTACTTTATTATCAGACTGAAAAATAAGTTCAGATTTCAGGTGTCTTGCCTGCGTTGTATAAAACAACATTATTATTATATTATATATATATAATTGTATTGGCCGAGACTTCTGAACAGAAGAACAGAAATTTAAGCAAATTTCAATAACCAAATGTAATTATCCATACATACCCATCCTTCAACAGATTTTACATCCTTATATATTTTCTCAGACAAGGGCTAAAGAGAAATACAAAGATGAGACTTTTTCTCTTCTTTTTTTTATTTCTTTTTTTTTTTGAAGATTTTTTGAACAGTACATAATACATTTACAATTCATTTTTCCATGAAACATACACACACTCATTTCCATTTCTAGTCATTAGCAAAAATTCGAACACTATATAAAAGATACATAACTTTTATTTTACGCTCTATGTAGTTAATAGTGTAGCTGCATATAATTATGATATGTACTGTTTTTAAGAAAGAAAATATTGAGAAAGATAAGAATTAAAGGAAGAATAGAAACAACATAGAGAAGGAGAACTTGAATAAGAGGGAGAATGGGTTCATGCTGACATGACAAAGGACTTTGATGTATTTATTAAAAGAAATAACTCATTCATGGGTAAAGTCTCTCATTATTGTTATTTTTATTATAATATTATATCAATATTAATATTGCCAGGGACTTTTACCAGTTTGAGATGAGACTTGGCCCAATCCTCTTACATAACATATACAGTTAAGAGGATAAGTTTATGGTATTATTTCATTTATGCTATAGGTTAGACTATCAGAACAAACACAAAATTAAAATGTCCATATTCTTGGTTTTACAAACGCAAACTTGCAAACCACAAAAAATGATCATTATTAAAATGCTATATAAAAAGGGATATGTTCTAATTTTTCATTCCTCATAAGGTCTCTTTCCTCAAATAATCTAAAATCTCAGCTCAATCTAATATTTCTCCAGATATAGAGGTGTTGACTACCGCCCTACAGATAAATATAAATCTCCAAGGTAGGGTTAATTAAATGTATATTGTGACACTACATTTGTTGTATCTTGATTTGTTAACAATGGGGACTTCCTACGATATACTTAATCTGTGGGATATCTCCCGATACTGTATCAATCGATACCGTAGATCTTCACGTCTCACTGAGAACAGTTTGTGTCAATCGTCTGTACTGGGCAAATAGATACATGTGGTCGTTAGTGTTCTGTATGTAATAGTAAACCCTACTGTACGTTATGTATGTAATAGTAAACCCTACTGCACGTTCTGTATGTAATAGTAAACCCTACTGCACGTTCTGTATGTAATAGTAAACCTTACTACTGTACGTTCTGTATGTAATAGTAAACCCTACACCACGGACATATGTAATAGTAAACCCTACACCACGGACATATGTAATAGTTAACCCTACACCACGGAAGTATGTAATAGTAAACCCTACACCACGGATATATGTAATAGTAAACCCTACACCACGGACGTATGTAATAGTAAACCCTACACCACGGACATATGTAATAGTAAACCCTACACCACGGACGTATGTAATAGTAAACCCTACACCACGGACGTATGTAATAGTAAACCCTACACCACGGACATATGTAATAATAAACCCTACACCACGGACGTATGTAATAGTAAACCCTACACCACGGACGTATGTAATAGTAAACCCTACTGCACGGACGTATGTAATAGTAAACCCTACACCACGTAATTGTAATAGTAAACCCTACATCACGGACATATGTATAATAGTAAACCCTACTGCACGGGCGTTTGTCAGTAAACAACAGTTGTTACCATTCTATAACAATTTTTTCACTATTCTGAGGTTTTCGTTGCTTCGTTAAAGAAATCTTGTCACACTACAGGCAAAACATTAGAGAACATTTTTTGTTTATACCATAACCTCTCTTCATATCTTGATTGATATAACCGTAGCGCAATGACGCCAGGGAACTCCTGTTGACCTCGTAGCCTAACTGGTTAGAGCGACAGTATAACCATTTGAAGTCCAAGTTTTCAGATACAGGGCTACCAACCGTTGAATTCCACTCTTGTAATAATATTGTTTTTATATTTGTTTATTTCAACTCAAATTGTTTTTTCATAAACGTACCATAATGAATGGAAATGATTTCCCAAAGCTGAAACAAGATTTAAATTATTATCATTATAAGAATGTTTGCTTTCAGTAGTTACAGGGGTTTTAGGGTGTGGTAACAGCATCCTTAAACTATGGTCTTTAAAGATAGATTATTACGTTTTTACGGCGAAAAATCTGATGAAACGACATTTTAGCTCTCTTTTAGTGGGCTCTTAATATTTAACTTGGGATTGCGACAGATTTTCACCGACAAAACCACCAAAGAGATTTCAGACGTTGCTACATATGTCCATATCAACACTTCTAAAGGAAGATATACGTACATAGATTAGTATATAGGTTTTCCCCCACAGACAAAGATTAGAGCCTTTCACTTATCAAATGGGGTTTGCTCCACTTTAATTCCGGGCTATGCAATAATCATTTTTCCATTTGCTCTTTAAAAGTCAATATAATACGATTAACTCTCAAACCGGTCTCCTAAGGGATTCAATTTTTTTACAATCTCATCGCAAATACTATGACGTCACTTCAATAATCAAGGAGTAAAATTGAAGTAACGATGTCACACCGTTAAAGCAACAGAATGAAATTACGGTTCGGAATATCCGAATATGAAGCCGATGCAAAATTCTAGAGTCAGTTATATACTCGGGACAACCCGCTTACGCGGAACAACCGGTTGTCTGTTTCTAAACGACAACGTACTGACAACACTACACTATTCGGAAAACTAAGTGACAACAACATACTTTAAGGACAACATAGTGACAACACAAAACTGTTTGGGGGATTGACAACATGAGGTCTACAATGTACATAATGTGCGGCAACTTTACAGCATACATAGTAACAACACCATACTACACGGTGAATTGACAGCATACATAGTAACAACTCTATACTACACGGTGAATTGACAGCATACATAGTAACAACTCTATATTACACGGTATATTGACAGCATACATAGTAACAACTCTATACTACACGGTGAATTGACAGCATACATAGTAACAACTCTATACTACACGGTGAATTGACAGCATACATAGTAACAACACTATACTACACGGTGAATTGACAGCATACATAGTAACAACACTATACTACACGGTGAATTGACAGCATACATAGTAACAACACTATACTACACGGTGAATTGACAGCATACATAGTAACAACACTATACTACACGGTGAATTGACAGCATACATAGTAACAACACTATACTACACGGTGAATTGACAGCATACATAGTAACAACACTATACTACACGGTGAATTGACAGCATACATAGTAACAACACTATACTACACGGTGAATTGACAGCATACATAGTAACAACACTATACTACACGGTGAATTGACAGCATACATAGTAACAACACTATACTACACGGTGAATTGACAGCATACATAGTAACAACACTATACTACACGGTGAATTGACAGCATACATAGTAACAACACTATACTACACGGTGAATTGACAGCATACATAGTAACAACACTATACTACACGGTGAATTGACAGCATACATAGTAACAACACTATACTACACGGTGAATTGACAGCATACATAGTAACAACACTATACTACACGGTGAATTGACAGCATACATAGTAACAACACTATACTACACGGTGAATTGACAGCATACATAGTAACAACACTATACTACACGGTGAATTGACAGCATACATAGTAACAACACTATACTACACGGTGAATTGACAGCATACATAGTAACAACACTATACTACACGGTGAATTGACAGCATACATAGTAACAACACTATACTACACGGTGAATTGACAGCATACATAGTAACAACACTATACTACACGGTGAATTGACAGCATACATAGTAACAACACTATACTACACGGTGAATTGACAGCATACATAGTAACAACACTATACTACACGGTGAATTGACAGCATACATAGTAACAACACTATACTACACGGTGAATTGACAGCATACATAGTAACAACACTATACTACACGGTGAATTGACAGCATACATAGTAACAACACTATACTACACGGTGAATTGACAGCATACATAGTAACAACACTATACTACACGGTGAATTGACAGCATACATAGTAACAACACTATACTACACGGTGAATTGACAGCATACATAGTAACAACACTATACTACACGGTGAATTGACAGCATACATAGTAACAACACTATACTACACGGTGAATTGACAGCATACATAGTAACAACACTATACTACACGGTGAATTGACAGCATACATAGTAACAACACTATACTACACGGTGAATTGACAGCATACATAGTAACAACACTATACTACACGGTGAATTGACAGCATACATAGTAACAACACTATACTACACGGTGAATTGACAGCATACATAGTAACAACACTATACTACACGGTGAATTGACAGCATACATAGTAACAACACTATACTACACGGTGAATTGACAGCATACATAGTAACAACACTATACTACACGGTGAATTGACAGCATACATAGTAACAACACAATACTACACGGTGAATTGACAGCACACATAGTAACAACTCTATACTACACTGTGAATTGACAGCATACATAGTAACAACTCTATACTACACAGTTAATTGACAGCCCACATAGTAACAACACTATACTACACGGTAAATTGACAGCATACATAGTAACAACACTATACTACACGGTGAATTGACAGCATACATAGTAACAACACTATACTACACGGTGAATTGACAGCATACATAGTAACAACTCTATACTACACGGTGAATTGACAGCATACATAGTAACAACACCATACTACACGGTGAATTGACAGGATACATAGTAACAACACTATACTACACGGTGAATTGACAACCCTTCTAAATGTTAGTTAAGATCGCTACTGCATTAAAAGATTCATCGACAACACTTACTACTCTATAATCGTTCTCCTGTTCTATATAAAGGACACATTCAGAGATAAATGCGCCTCGGTTCAATGTTTTTGATCCCCATCAAATCAGCAATATCGTGTAATTTGGTAATACGTCCACCCTAAGTGTCTGGACCGTACTATTTAGTAGAATCTAAATCCATAATTATATATGTGTGTCTGGAACCAAGACAACGATCACGTGCATTGCACGTGACCCATCACGTTTACCGATTAAGATACATTCACCTAGACTGGATAACCTGCTGTGTTAGTATCTCCCTTACATAATATCGTGGTGGGACCAATTTGAGGACATGCAACGTTTAAAAATGTTAGTACTGAGCTATTTCTTCCAGCAAGTCCTTATATCGATGTCATGTTAGTGAAAGTAGTTTTGCATTTGTAGCAGTGCTCTATTTTCCCTTGCATGGTATCTAGATGTTTTATTTAAGCAGTGGGGATATGCAGTGGAGACATTTCAGTGCCGACACGATACATGGACTTCGTACATGCCAAACAGTCATCTTATTGTCGTAATCGTTCGCTTAAATCAGCTTTATTCTTGTTCGTTGAAAGTGGTTAAGTCCAGAAGCAAGACACAACTCTTTGTAATGATAATGTACGTACGGTTTGAGTACATGGAACATGCAGGTTCAATATTACCGCAGAACATTACTGCCAAAAAAAAGTATATTTATTCTGATCAAACAAAATTCTAACAGAACATGAAACCGTTTTTCAAGGTTCACATTTCTCATTTGATAATTTTGTAAACTATACTCCATGGTATGGAGCAAACTAAAACACATGAAAATTCGGTAATATAAAAATGAATGAAACGATAAACTAGTGAATATGTTTTAGGGGAAATTAGGGACATATAGTATGAAATAGCAAGTTCATTGCAGGTTTGGGTACGTTAGTAAAATCGAATGCCTAACTGTGTCCAATCGACCAATACATAACTCGTACATATTCGGAACCGTTCTTGCTCGTCTTTTACGTATACTTTGACGACATTTAAGAGACCAAATCGATAAAAACAAAAACAAAATTAATTCATTGAGCATCTAAGCTTCAATTGAAATAATGATATTAATTAGCGAAGCTAGAGTCAAAAACGTTACAGTTTTATACATTTACATTTACGATATGAACAAAATACATTTCCAGAAAAACAGAAATGAGAGCAAATAAGACAAGAATCGTAGGTCCTGACACCGTTATAGGACTCAGACAGTGAAAAACAGGCTAAATAATACAATGGAATTCACAATTCTATAACTTACTTCTAAGTTTATGTATGGTGCCCACGGGACAATGTTATTTACAATCAGTCACATAATAGCGGTATTTGATATCTATTTATTTTACTAATTTCTTTTTAAAACGGAATTTCTTTGACCTCGTTTACTTCTTTCCACCATTTGGAATGACTAAATTATATTGATGTGCCGTAACAAACATATGAAATCATTTTAAATCAAATGTAAAACGAAGACCAATTCAAAATAGGACGGAAATGCTATGAATAAAGTTTCAGAAATGAAGTCCCCAATCCCCCGACAAAACTTTCCATATGCGCGTTTATCAATAAGAAATTTAAGCAGAAATAAACTCTTGGATTTATGTGAAGTTGTACTTCGTCGTTTGGGAAGATTTATCCAATGTTCTGACCACGGCATCAAAACACACATGCGTGCTCAGAAACTATAACACGATAGTTTCATTTTCACGAATCAATTACAGCGACCACACGAAGCGCCTTTGTGAATTTGAACAGAAGCAATCCTAGCGTATACCATTACAACCTGTCTGACAATTATCAACACAGCCTTTTCAATATTAGATATCCAAACAGACAAACGAGTCGAAATTTAATTACTAATACATAATTGCCAAAATGAGACCAGACACGGATCTTCCGTATTGTAACGGCAATGCTTGCCCAGAGTTCTGTTATTTTAGCCTTTTGTTAGAGTACATACTAATTGACCACACGGTGGTGACAGCGAAACTCCCAGGGTAAGGCATTCAGGAAATGTGCCGTCGACGTCTATTTTATTTTGTATAGTTTTTCTTTTATAACTCTTGATTAAAAATGAATAACAATAACGTCGTTGTTGTGCTTCCTTTTCGTTTCTGATGCATTTTAAAATATAATTTTTGCCTTGAATTTTATATCGATTTATTTGTACGTTTTGTTATGGCTTTGGCGATGAAACAATCGTCTTTGTTTCACTGTTCAGCAGGCCAGCAAGAGTCATCACCGCACAGAAGATACGGTCGTCATCGTACATGTTTAGCAGGCTGTTTTGTTGCAGAAAACGTATTCGAGAACGGCTGAATTCGCTAGAGGAACTTTATAGTTAAATATTCGTCGAAATAAAGATTGCGAGCATGTCTAAATCTTTAACCAGGTACAAGACTTTAAAATCGTATGTTCCCGACGTTACAGATTTTAAATGAAAAAAAAAAAAAGGTTTATCCATTTTTATATACACAAGATATGAAATGCCTGATAACTGTGCAGAAACGGTTTCTCTTGCATTTGAACTAAGCAACCATTAAAATTGATTTCCCAAGCCATTGTGCATTATGGACTATTTTGCCTCAAAATGGACATTATCTTCATGGAAGGTTTATGCTAACAAAAAGATGACATTTTGTAAATATCTCGATCCGGATTTGCTAGCATGATCAATGTCGACACTGTATTTAGAGTCCAGAATTGTGAGTAAAGCTTGGAAATCATCCGCGAGGCTCAATTACAGTATTGTTGTTCAATTCATTGGGGCTAAGACTGCATGGTTAACCCTAACAATACTACTTCGCCTGGATTAATTGTATCGCAACATCAAAAAAGCAAAATGATTGCACTACAATAACGTAATCTGGTACATTAAACTTGCGTTTTATTTCCATAATTCGACAGTAAAAGGGTAAATAGATGTTTTCTTTTATAATCTATATATTCATGGTGTAATTATTCGCTGGATATTTAATTTCGCGCTATTTTTGGTGACCGCAAAAAAGCGAAATTAAATTCCCCGTGAAAATGTACAACTCTACAGTTTCCTGACTTCCATCACATGGAGAAGAGATGCACATCACTTAAAATAATCGATCAATGGTAGAGGCCTGATAGCTGGTCTGGACAGAACAGATTTGTTGTTAACGTTGGCATTGGCTATTGTCCCCACACACGCACTTACATGTACTACTTCTCTCTTTATGTACAGTAAAATACATGTCCTTATCACATGACAGTCCTCCGTATGTCTGTGATACAAATCGTTTCGAAAGTTTATACAGAAACGAGCGCACCAACTAACTTTTATCAGTGAAACATCAATTTCCCAAGCAAATACGTGCACTTTAAGACTTTTTTTGGAAAACGTTTGTAAAAAAAACAAAGTACGACTTGTTCATCACCATCAGATAGAGAACCGCTGGTGTCTAAGTGTATCCATTAGTACGATGACTTTCGAGATAGGTGTGTTGGGGGTCATGACTAATTTGCCTTGTGCAGCACACGAGTTTAATTTATTGCTCGAGATGTCTGTGGGAGAAATGTAACATTACAGAGGTAGTGGTAGTGTTAACCGTTCCATGTGAAAGAGAAAGTGCAAAACAGACGAAGAGCTATTCATAAAGTGGAAGCGATTTCAGAAATGAGGGCACAATTAATAATTCCTATTGATGTTCAAACAACAATAGTAGAATTATCTGGCTCCATTATCACAAATTAAATTCAGGGTAATCTGTAACTTAAGTTTTTCCTATTAAAAAGTCATTTTAAAAGTTCATGAAAATCTTAAGCTAAGACCAGCTATCAGCCCTCTACCATTGATCGATTTATCGATAAGATGTACAGCCTGTACGTGTCCAGGAGCGACCGTACTCTTCTATATTTAATAAAGTATGGGAAATAAAAACAAGAAGATAATAATCGAAACACTTTAACTGAAGAATGTGTTGTTACATGTACATATTGCATATTCTTGTACATTTGTATATCCTTCAGTACTGTATATATATATTTTACATTTTTAAGCAACGACCTTAACGAAGTTAAGGAAAGCAAAACCCGGGCGTTATATAGGTGCATCTTATGTGAGAATACAATTAAAAACTTTAAGAAATGTATAATTCATAAACGTCCACATTTCATTTACCTTTTCATTCACAACTTGTTCTTAACTACAGCACTTATTATTAAACAAATCGCAAACAAAAGTATCATAATTATGTATGAATACTGTATTTCTGATCTAATGAATAATAAAAACAGTTACTTATATACAGGAGATTCTGCCTTGTCTTCCAGTGAAATAGACAAGTTTGTGATAACGGTATCACATTACCCATTACTTACTAACGCTAAAGGTATTGATCTTTACGCTAAGCCTACCATAGACATACCGCGACCAACATTAGATCTACTGTTGTGGTCGGTAGTGGTTACTTTAAAGGTGTATTAAAAATCAATCCACTACGCGATCGTATTATTACAGGGTTCCACGGGCTGTCAGGTTACGGAAACGATATCTTCCCAAACTACTGCTAGTATACGATAAAGACCAGCCTTAAACACCCTGCATGTCTTGTCGCCTTGAAATACAAAGGAAAATGTAAATATTTATATCCGATTGTAATAAAATACCCATCTTTCCTATATAGTCATTAGGTTTACGACACAGTGTCATTACTTATAAATTAATTCCACTGAAACATAGGTGGCAGCATATCAACTAAGTTTGATTTTTACTTTATGTAAGTAGGGGTGAGAGGCTACATCCGGATACAGAATGTTAACGACGTGGATGGTAAAGTAGATGATGCTATTGTATGTGATGTCTGCTGATAATCTAAGTTTCGCGAGTTATCCATTTTTGCATACTTTTAATTCTTATGAAACGTGAGTACTACTACCAATCCAGCATCAATTTAACAGGGATGCCTACTAGTGACATGACGTAACTTCTGTGAATTTGATTCCTCGAACAAAAATTGTATGGCAGACAACTGAGAAATACTCCTTTTTGTCGTAAAGGAATTTTTTAGTCAATCACATAAAGCGTTATAACAATAAGGTAAAGTAATTTTGGTGAATGTCTTTAAATCAATTGAAGTCAATTGTCCATTGAGTAAAAGTTATTTTAGTTTAGTCTCGACTTTAAAAAGACTTGCAATCATGTAAACAGGGCAGTATATTTGAATGCTTCATGTGTAATAATTGGTTATATGTATATCTTAAAAGATATCGAAAAATAAGTCGACATTCATTTTTAACCGATTAACATTTAAATTAGTTCAAAAAATTATACATAATTGAAAACCTACCTTCATGCACCTGCTCATGATTAGGGTTTAAAAGGAACAACCTGTACATCACAGTACGAATCAAGGTACACTTGTTCAGGTAAAAGTTGTTCCAATACACACTTTTAACTCACCTTTAAAGTTGCCTGAAGATAAATTCTATGCTTCGAGAACTTGCACAGATAAACGATAGGCCAGTACGCAGGTCAACGTCATTCTTGAAACATTTGTAACGTATTTGGACAGTTCTGGCAACCGATAGCATTGGTATGCTGGTTGTTTACGCTGTGGGGACCAACCCAGTCCACAGAGGGTCTGTGAACGACAGGCGTTAAATCCAACAGTCAGTCCGAGATCAGATTAGCTAATTAGTAATGTGTCTTGTATTTATTCAGGGTGACAAATACTCTTGGATTATTCCCAAATGTTTCATTGTTCAAACGTGACGAGGGGGAGAATTTGTTAGATATGGAGTTAAAATGACTGATAAGATCAGGACTTGTACTGACGCGATTAAAGTAGATTATTAGAACTAGAGCTTGAAAGTCAGAACTTTCTAACGTTTATCAAATTGGGAAATAGTGACATAATCATGTGCAATGGGGTAGTTCGTTATGTGTATTGGGACTGTTGATTTGATATCACCCTTGAGAACATATTACCCGTTCCAGTCAAACTTAATACCTTTAGATTGGCCTTGCCTCTCCAAGGCGGGCTGTAAAGAATAACAAGTTTTCCTATGGCGCTAAACACTCAATCTTAACGTGTCGAAATTTAATTATTACAACTGAAATTATATCTTTGTTAAAATGCAA
Organism: Mizuhopecten yessoensis; assembly: GCF_002113885.1. Lineage (NCBI taxonomy): Eukaryota > Metazoa > Mollusca > Bivalvia > Pectinida > Pectinidae > Mizuhopecten > Mizuhopecten yessoensis. The sequence goes on along the minus strand of NW_018407394.1, from coordinate 632,373 downwards.
ACAGATTCTGAACGCAAAATGATGTATTTTAAATTTTAAATTTCTGTTATACGAAGATCCCGCTATTAGGATAAACTATTTATACTGGTTTTTAATTCGCAATTAAATACCACTCATGTGTTTTCGAATGTACAAAATCGAGATTAAATAGTGTTGTTTGGAATAATAACGTTGTGTAGTTTATCTGGGCTATTTTACAAGGCAAAAGCGAAATAAATTTTATTAATATTGATTGGTTGAATACTGAAATTATCAGAGGAAAAACATCAATCTCAATTTTACTAGGAAGAAATAAATACAGCTGTCTAAACTGTTAAACAACGACCTACATTAGTGTGTGTCTGGAAAATGATTGCTAACTACTATGTACATCTATATGACGCCCTGTGCAGCTTCTATTTTTAGCAGAGATATAGCTTGAAATTATTGCATAAGTGTCCTTAGATATATCTCTAAATACTCTAGCAATAACGTATTAATTATTTGCGAGACAAGTATTTTATTTATATCAATATCATGAAAATAAGCTGTTCAGGTGTTTCAGGAGATAGTAACAATCAACTTATCATGAGGCAATGTATATTTAGAAGCGCAGCCCATAAAATATCGTTATAAGATATGTTTGTGCGTTGTGTCAAAAATGCAAGAATCGCCTACTACATTCATACGAAGTGATATAACGTGGGATGTTTATTGTGGGTTTATTCAAATTTTTATTTTAATTATTGAGTTTTCATTGGGCGACTCGGCGAATGCAGTAAATCTCTTTCAACATCCCAAAATTGTGTAACAAAATAAAATTGGACAAAATGTAGGATTACATTCTTGCATTTGGTTATATACAGTTAATCATTTATTATATGCGAGCTCATTGATGGACGAGAAGAGAGCTGATGGAGAACTCATTTACACACATTTAAACAACTAATATATGATCTTCGGTGCAATCACGATCGTATATTATTCTTAGAAAGTCGTTCTGCGGTGATGTTCTTAGTTTTGCACGACATGGGTAGTGTTCATTTTGGCATTACTACATCCTCAATACTGCAGGGGTAACGTTCACTTACGCTCTCTGCAACCGTGAACTATATCATGGTAAAATCGACGGCTCAGTGTTCAACACCTTGTGGATGAGACGAGAAGACTAGTTTGATCCTTCGATGTATATCAAAAGATTCTCGCGGTCGCAAAACAGTAAATTTATTGGCTTTGAAGTCCGGTCAAATAGCTAGCCGCGTGCCTTCAACTTTGCTATGATATGTGCTATGGGTGCAGAGAACGAAAGTGAGCATATCCCCTTGAGTATCGGGGATGACATTACTATTACTAGGACAACGATAAATGATTTTGATCACATTATGACACAAGATAACACTTTTTTACACTTAAAGGTCTATCAAATTCTCATTTTTTATATTTCATGTGCATACATGCATACATCCTCGATATCCAGGGATTACGGTCACTTCGCTCTCTGCACCCCTGGAATGTGTCATAACAAAATTGAAGGCACGCGACTAGCTATTTGATTGGTGTCAGGTAAAAGAACAAACCAATCCTTAGGCTGATACTTGTCCTTTGAACATCACAGAGAAGCGACGCCCGAATTCAAAGCCAGTAAGTTTTATCGTTACGCGACCGCGAGATTCTTGAGCTGCACACTGAGCCTTTGATTTTGCTATGATATATTCCAGGGTTGGAGAGAGCGACAGTAAGCGTAACCCCTGAATATCGAGGATGAAGTACATAATGCAGATTAACATTAACATTGAGAATATCTGCCTAGACATACGAAACACATTTGCACTAGTCTTTTTGACCTTGAATTTATCTATCTTATTTTCACTTTTTCAAATCCAAATCCTCGAGAAGACAACGTCTGAAGCCAGTACTTTATAATCGAGTCGTCAAATTTAAGTAATTGAAACCAATGTGAGGAATACGGAACAGTAAAATTCACAAAGGATGATTAAATCTAAACGACAGATTATTTAGGAAAAGAAGCCAGCCCAACTTATCGACACAGTCATCCAATAACGGCGACCATTGTTGTAATTATACAAAGCTTAGTAATCCATCGGCAATTTATAAAAGCTATTTTTCTTGGCAACGATGCCACATGATGCAATTACCGCGTAATGTTAGCTGCCAGAATCTTCATTACACTTGACCGACCAATCGTTTGATGGAATCTTGCCACCAGAGGGCACTGCTGTTGTTGGTATCAAACGTTCTGTTCTCAACAGGAATTCATTCAATAAACTCGATATCAGATGGACGCACCCCGAGGTCGATTATATCTATTTATCTATAGGTGGGTATTATAGAACAATACTAATTTATCAAACGTTAACAGTAACGTTCACCAAGTGTTAAACTCTCCAACTTCAATTCAAAGTTTTATTAAATATATGTTTTTGGAGATTGAAGAGTTTTCACATATTCGCAGAAGTCATTCAAACATACATTAAAAAGTCAAACGGATTGGGCAAAAGTTCTTAAAACTTACTAGACCCTTTCCCAACATATAATCGCAACAGTCATACAAAGACAGGGCTTAGGACGACAATGCCCGAAGAGCATATAAGAAGGAAGTGGGGGTCATCAGGTCAATTTTGGTTTTCCGATTCCTCTAAGGAAGATCATAGAGGAAAATCCCCGATTATGCGGGAGAGGAGACTCCTATTCGCTTCCTACATTCACTGTAAATGCAATGATTACAATAGGTCTAGTCACCTCCAAGTCTGCACAGGTACGTGATGACGAATAATTCGCCGTTTTGGATTTATTTCAACATTAAAACTATTTGAAACATTACCGTTAGTTAAAAACGAATTAATTTTAGCATCCGACTTCGAATTGTAACACAACTTTTATATTTCTTTTCATATCACAATGTTCAAAATAACCTTCAATCGAGCTTTCTTTCATATTAAACATTTAAATGAAAAACAACATTAGTCCTTATATAAAACAATGCCACATTTCGGCTGATATTAGTTTTCGCCACAAAGATACTATTAACAATAACACCCCTCTGAACCATTTAATCTTCCCATAAAGCAGCACATATGTTGCCCTTAAACCTAGTAAACAAATGCATCTCGGTGGAAGTATCAATAAACCTGGATCACAAATGCCGGTTTCTATTTTCGTCTCTGATCTTTCCTGAGTAGATAGCAGACGCCATATCGGACTGGTATTGACGTGATTCATTCTATCCGCCCAAATGGATGTTATTGTCCGTATCACCGTCCGTCGTTGATTATTGTTTTCCTAGACGAAAAATTAGAAGCAATCTGACATTAGCATACATCCTATATATCCTTTGACATTGTAAATGGAAACAATAGAAACTAGGTTCTAGGGATAGTGTCTCGTGTTGTCCGATAAAGTAACTTTCCGCGCATAATGGATCATCTCAGCCGGCTGTTTCAGAGGTTTTTGTCAAGATTTGTATCAAAACAGAAGAGACATTTTCTGAAGAAAGCCGCAATCCTTCGGTAGAGCTGTCAAAGATGAAATAAATGATCTGTCATCTGCTATGATGGTTTGGCAAGTAAGAGCTGTGTAAGTCATGAGAAATAAAATGTTGGATATAGCAGCGTTCTACGCATGGTCTATTAACACAAATACGGTTTTGTATTGATATGAATACATGACTTAGAACCTGAATGTCTGAATATAATGGTGTTTTCTCCTGAGAACAGCGCCAGGGAAATTGTAGAAAGGGGCATCTTAACAGGACAAAAACACAATGTAACATGTTTTATTGTAAAACGGACAATGTATTCCTATGGGCTATTGGTGGAGATACTTTAACCATTATTTTAATTGAAGAACAATGCATCTATTTCACCCTACAACGATCATTTATCATTCATATAAACTTTAAATGCCATGACACGATTGCAGACATCATCATTACACATTTATCATGACGTTTTGAAGGTTTTAATTATTAAAACTGGTTCTGCCTTGAACTGGTCGTATCTATCTAATAAATCGATCATGCATGTCATATCTGAAAGCTGTGCATTGCTCAAACATTTGCTTTTTCTGAAACAGAGATAAAATTACAAGTTATTCAGTAAAATAGCCATCAATTCAAATTAAATGTCTAGCCTTCGTTATAAACATGTCTGATATACTAATAAATGATATTAATGCACGAAGTTTTTTAACCCCTTATGTAGAATTTAAGCTTGTATTGCCTTAACTAGAAAATGATATTGGTTTTGGAGATCTTTTTAGTAGATATTCTTGAATTATTTCGACCATTTGCTCATCGACAAATGTAATCATTACAAGAGCACTCAACCTTAAACCAAAGAACAAATAATAAATTTGAAGCAATCATCTCCGAACAGCCTCATCATCTTCCTGTCTGTCACGTGATTATATAACAGCCACATAACCTTGTGCCAGATAGCATATTGAACTCAACTTCTTTTCTGATGATCGCACATTTTATCATTTATTCTTAAGGAAATTAATTTATTCTACAATCAACAACCAAAACAAAGTAAGCTGAATCGTTTTGTAAGAGAAAGGCGCACTTCACTAGTCTTGCACGTTTAATTTAGTTTCAGGTCATTGGATGATGAGATTAAGTATTGCGATAATAAACAGTGATTTATTACAATTAATTTCCTACTTCACTCCTTTGGTGACCGAAAAATAAGAAAAATATATATATTATGTACAGGGGTTGTTATTTTAACAGAATTGAAATGTTTAAAGTAATACATATTTTTCGTGCTCTGACATCATTTTTACGTCCTCTGTCTTTGATTTGACATGTCATAATGTCAGTAGTTTTACATCATTTGTTAAAACATGACATGTCAGGTGGCTTGACCTTTAAGGGAGTCATTTCTCTATGTATGACAAGGCTATTTAGGAAGTCGGCAGTTACATTGTTATTCAGTCAGCTTAGGATCGGCCTAAGTAAGATAAAAACGTCATTACACGTGACACAACGTCATCACACCATAACCCAAAGACTTATTTTGGACACAAATAGACAAATATGTTGAGAGCAAAGGAGGCATTCCAACTAACTGACAAAGATAAGACGGAGAACAGGGTCCCAATAAACTGACAAAGCTAGTACAGAGGCCAGTGTCCGAACGAATTGACAAAGATAAGACAGAGAGCAGGCCCCAACAAACTGACAAAGCTTAGACAGGGATAATGGGTCCCAACAGCTTGGCAAAGCTAAGACAGAGAGAAGGGTCCCAACAAACTGACAAAGCTAAGACAGGGAAAAGAGTCCCACCAAACTGACAAAGCTAGTACAGAGTGCAGGGTTCCAACAAACAGACAACGCTAAGACAGAGAGTAGAATCCCAACAAATTGACAAAACTAAGACAGAGAGTAAGGTCCCATTAAACTGACAACGCTAGTACAGAGAGCAGGGTTCCAACAAACGGACAACGCTAGTACATAGAGCAGGGTTCCAACAAACTGACAACGCTAGTACAAAGAGCAGGGTTCCAACAAACTGACAACGCTAGTACAGAGAGCTGGGTTCCAACAAACGGACAACTCTAGTACAGAGAGCCGGGTTCCAACAAACTGACAACGCTAGTACAAAAAACAGGGTTCTAACAAACTGACAACGCTAATACAGAAATCAGGGTTCCAACAAACTGACAACGCTAGTACAGAGAGCTGGGTTCCAATAAACGGACAACGCTAATACAGAGAGCAGGGTTCCAACAAACTGACAACGCTAGTACAAAAAACAGGCTTCTAACAAACTGACAACGCTAATACAGAAAGCAGGGTTCCAACAAACTGACAACGCTAGTACAGAGAGCTGGGTTCCAACAAACGGACAACGCTAATACAGACAGCAGGGTTCCAACAAACTGACAACGCTAGTACAAAGAGCAGGGTTCCAACAAACTGACAGCGCTAGTACAAAAAACAGGGTTCTAACAAACTGACAACGCTAATACAGAAAGCAGGGTTCCAACAAACTGACAACGCTAGTACAGAGAAAAGGGTTCCAACAAACTGACAACGCTAATACAGAGAGCAGGGTTCCAACAAACTGACCACGTTAATACAGAGAGCAGGGTTCCAACAAACTGACAACGCTAGTACAGAGAGTAGGGTCCCATTAATCAGACAACGCTAGTACAGAGAGCAGGATTCCAACAAACTGACAACGCTAGTACAGAGAGCAGAGTTTCAACAAACTGACAACACTAGTACAGAGAGCAGGGTTCCAACAAACTGACAACGCTAGTACAGAGAACAGGGTTCAAACAAGCTGATAAAAACTCTGACAAGAAGCAAGGTTCCAACAAACTGACAACGCTAATACAGAGAGCAGGGTTCCAACAAACTGACAACGCTAGTACAGAAAGAAAGGTTCAAACAATTTGACAACGCTAGTACAGAGAATAGGGTTCCAACAAACTGACAACGCTAGTACAGAGAGCAGAGTTTCAACAATCTGACAATGCTAGTACAGAGAGCAGGGTTCCAACAAACTGACAACGCTAAGACAGAGAGTAGAATCCCAACAAATTGACAAAACTAAGACAGAGAGGAAGGTCCCATTAAACTGACAACGCTAGTACAGAGAGCAGGGTTCACACATACGGACAACGCTAGTACAGAGAGCAGGGTTCCAACAAACTGACAACGCTAGTACAGAGAGCTGGGTTCCAACAAACGGACAACGCTAATACAGAGAGCAGGGTTCCAACAAACTGACAACGCTAATCAGAGAGCAGGGTTCCAACAAACTGACAACGCTAATATAGAGAGCAGGGTTCCAACAAACTGACAACGCTAGTACAGAGAGCAGGGTTCAAACATACGGACAACGCTAGTACAGAGAGCAGGGTTCCACCAAACTGACAACGCTAGTACAGAGAGAAAGGTTCAAACAATTTGACAACTCTAGTACAGAGAGCCGGGTTCCAACAAACTGACAACGCTAGTACAGAGAGTAGGGTCCCATTAAACAGACAACGCGAGTACAGAGAGCAGGGTTCCAACAAACGGACAACGCTAATACAGAGAGCAGGGTTCCAACAAACTGACAACGCTAGTACAGAGAGCAGGGTTCCAACAAACTGACAACGCTAATACAGAGAGCAGGGTTCCCACAAACTAACAACGCTAATACAGAGAGCAGGGTCCAACAAACTGACAACGCTAGTACGGAGAGCAGGGTTCAAACATACGGACAACGCTAGTACAGAGAGCAGGGTTCCAACAAACTGACAACGCTAGTACAGAGAGAAAGGTTCAAACAATTTGACAACGCTAGTACAGAGAACAGGGTTCCAACAAACTGACAACGCTAGTACAGAGAGCAGAGTTTCAACAAACTGACAACGCTAGTACAGAGAGCAGGGTTCCAACAAACTGACAACGCTAGTACAGAGAGCAGGGTTCTAACAAACTGACACACTAGTACAGAGAGCAGGGTTCTAACAAACTGACAACGCTAGTAAAGAGAGCAGAGTTCCAACAAACTGACAACGCTAGTACAGAGAACAGGGTTCAAACAAGCTGACAAAACTCTGACAAGAGGCAAAGTTCCAACAAACTGACAACGCTAATACAGAGAGCAGAGTTCCAACAAACTGACAACGCTAATACAGAGAGCAGGGTTCCAACAAACTGACAACGCTAATACAGAGAGCAGGGTTCCAACAAACTGACAACGCTAATACAGAGAGCAGGGTTCCAACAAACTGACAACGCTAATACAGAGAGCAGGGTTCCAACAAACTGACAACGCTAATACAGAGATCAGGGTTCCAACAAACTGACAACGCTAGTACAGAGAGCAGGGTTCTAACAAACTGACACACTAGTACAGAGAGCAGGGTTCTAACAAACTGACAACGCTAGTAAAGAGAGCAGAGTTCCAACAAACTGACAACGCTAGTACAGAGAACAGGGTTCAAACAAGCTGACAAAACTCTGACAAGAGGCAAAGTTCCAACAAACTGACAACGCTAATACAGAGAGCAGGGTTCCAACAAACTGACAACGCTAATACAGAGAGCAGGGTTCCAACAAACTGACAACGCTAGTACAGAGAGCAGGGTTCCAACAAACTGACAACGCTAGTACAGAGAGCAGGGTTCCAACAAACTGACAACGCTAGTACAGAGAACAGGGTTCAAACAAGCTGACAAAACTCTGACAAGAGGCAAAGTTCCAACAAACTGACAACGCTAATACAGAGAGCAGGGTTCCAACAAACTGACAACGCTAATACAGAGAGCAGGGTTCCAACAAACTGACAACGCTAGTACAGAGAGCAGGGTTCCAACAAACTGACAACGCTAGTACAGAGAGCAGGGTTCCAACAAACTGACAACGCTAGTACAGAGAGCAGGGTTCTAACAAACTGACAACGCTAGTACAGAGAGCAGAGTTCCAACAAACTGACAACGCTAGTACAGAGAACAGGGTTCAAACAAGCTGACAAAACTCTGACAAGAAGCAAGGTTCCAGCAAACTGACAAAGCTAAGACAGGTAGCAGAGTTTACAATTTTCGAATTTATAACGAGTTTATGGTTCTATGGAATAGGATGTTGAGAAAGTTGATTATCATATCGAATCAAATTAAAACAAATCAATCTAATTCAACATGGCATATTGCAGTATTAGGCGTTTATGGTTAAATTTTGCACGGTTTTTCGTTTGGTATCTCTTATTTTACAGATAAAATAATGCACTTGGGATTGTCGTTTTATTTGACATATACACGATTATAACTTATTTTCAAAAATATTTCAATGATAAATATTCGAAATCAGGATTTTTTTATTTATGTTTTGTATCGAGGTCAACACGCTTGTTAACGTAGTACAGTTACAGTCTGTGATTTGTTTAAATTTCTTTCCCCCAAATTAAATTTTCATGAAACTGTTATTTCGAAAATTGAGATTAAATAGTTAGCATAAAAAAGTCGAAACCGTGCGCTGACTTAACACACCGTCGGCTGAACAATAATGAGACCTGTCAGGGAAGATACTACAAAAACATTCCACGCATATATTTCAAGTCTGTCCAAGACCATGCGTTCACCATGAGGTAACTGCAAAGACTCCAATCAACCTATCGAACAGAACACTTAACGGCCGAATTAGGTACTTCGGTGATTTTGACGTACAGTCTGTTAGGGAAAGATGTGAACTTCGGCGATCTGTTAGCGGCTTACAGTGCAATTGAATTTGTTAAGAAGAGACGAGACCTGGGAACGACATGGGGTGTACCATTTATATTCATTCCATCGATATCCTTATCACGTTCTTGAAATAGAAAGTCTCTAATAGCGTGAAGAAAAAGTTATCGACTACAGATGTAGAATTTCTCATGTGTGAATATGTGCCCCGTATTTGTGAGTTACCTCGAGAGGCTATACTGTGATTGATTCAGTTGTGTTCGCTGATAAAAGCATTGCTTTAATTTTACCCTGTTGAAACGGTGCAACAGTTTAATCGCTTTGCAAATTAAACAGGGTTGGTTGAAAGCTTGAGGGACTGCATTGTGCCGAGTGGGACTTGGGTTTTTTGAAGTGCTATTCTGAACACAACATGGGATAGCTTTGTTATCGATCTTATTGATAAAATACAGTTAATTCGAGAAAATGCAAAAGTACAAAACAGGCAGTCTGGCAGACGTGCAAATGAATGATCTGAGATTCCAACAAATGTATGTTAGAACGAGATATGATAATCCGGACAACGTATTAGCACGGGATTTGATAGTCTGGAGCGCATGCTAGCACGATATGTAATCTAATCGTATCGCGATGTCTGATAGTCCAGAACATGTGTGTAAGCGCGTGATCTAAAAGTCCGGACCATGTGCTAGTACGAGATATGATTTCATCTGGAAAACTCTTCATCCCATGAGCCGATAACTCAAATAAATGCCCCGATTATCCGAAAGTGTACCACGTCTTCGATGTCACGATATCTCCATTGGTAAATAATCATGTAAAATTCGACGATAGCTCATTATTTTGTTAAAGACCAACGCTCGTCCAAAAACCTCCCCCGCAAATGTAAACAAGTGAGCCACGTACGGTATTAATATCCCTTGTGGAATGAGAGTATACGTATGTTATGTGGTATGTATCTAACTACTACAATGTATCTACATCTACTTCAAATCTGTCAGAGTCACAGTCTATTCCATCGAACTTGCAACGAAGGGGACTTAAAAAGTGTTTGTAATCTATCAATTGCTGATTTCAGCTGACGAGCGATGTCCTTAGATTGTTGAATTTGGCTGATTGAAAAAAAGATCTGGTATAAAGCATGACGTTAGTGTTTTATGTAATTGCTTTTTGTCTGTCGACCATTATGGCGACTGAAAATGAAAAATTCTTCCCAAATATATCAAGGTGAAGACTATCCACATGGTCAGAAAAAAACCCGATCAAGTTGTCGTAAAAAACTAAAGGCATCACGCGACAAGTGCTAGAGCGTGCAAATGAACAGACTAAATTAAATATTTAGATGAACTAGGCCATATCGTACGACTTATAGTACAAGACTGAGGTTGACACGATTTTATTCTTTTAACTTGGTAGAATCAACATATGTTTGTATATAATAGTAGAAATATATAACTCAGGATTCGAAAATATTGGGAAAATAACAGCCTCCGCTAATTAATCGTTCTACATTGTAATATATCCCACCATTATACGTACGCATACGTCGATTATTTCCCTAGTATTCAAAGCTTTTAATTATCAATCACTGACACTATAAAGACATGTATAATTTACCCACCTCTTGCGGTAAGAAAAGTGTTCCTGTCCCAACAATTGGGGGAAATTCATACGTCTGCAATACCAGCTCTTTAACTCCCACAGAAAATAAAGCAACGCCCACTTTCACCGGTACAAGTTAAAGATCGGAACATGCAATTAAAAACAGCATGCATATATCAAATAAAACATCATTCAACACAGCTTTCAAGTAGACAGGGAAAGCATTACCCTTAGTAACGGCCATAAACCTTCCACAAGAGTGATTACCGATGTTTTATTTAAGGGTCAGTAAAAGGTCATACTCAATTTACCAAAAGGCGTGTACTTTTGATAATCCCGACGTTTAGGTGCTGGGTGGTTTTCCAATGACGTGGACCGTTTATATAATATGACGCCTTCCAAGTCTAGATACCGTGATCACCGGTCATTGTTTGGAGAATTTTCAAATTCGTCTTGTCAATGGAACAATTTGTGTTTTTATTTATCTACGCAATTATCGAACGTAATCTATGTATAATGTTGAAAAGTGTAGAGTGTTTTGTAAAAACAAACACCATTAGATACTAAGCATGCCATTTGCCAATCACCAGGAGCAAGACTGCAGTATATAGACCCTCAATCACGTGCGAAGTACTGCATTTAATAGACTACAACGGCGTCTGAAATACATTAGACTTCATGCATTCTTCAGTTATATGCATCAAATATTATACAAGCTGAGCTAGCCATGCCCTGTTTTGTGAATACACGTGCCATGCAGATTTTGTCGTGTCAATATGTTACGCGCGAATAGAAAAGGTAACCATGAAACAAGTTATCTGTTTATTTTCATTATGATTTATTTAAGTATTTTTTTAGCTTCTGTAACAACGTTGTTGACTCTCATGTGGACTGTCAGTTCCCTTTTATAAGAAATTTCATTTTAAGAATATGTTTTCTGTTGTAGCCAAAAAACAAAAAGATGACTTGTACGATCATCTTTCCCTTCAGCTGTGTTTCTACATATATTTATAGATTATCACACTATATTTTCTGGGTTTGTCGTGAGAACAAGTTTTCTCATCGCGAGTACGTGAATGAAATCGAGAAGCCATCGCAGGTCGACTCGAGATTTATCCACGTGCGAGCGATGAGAAAATTGTTCTCACGACAAACCCAGACAAACCCAAACCCTGAAATTACTGTATGCTAATCTATTGATCACCTATTTACAGTACTGCTACCTTGTATAAACACCATATTTTTCAAAAGATTTCTAGGCTCAATGGTCATAGATCGCAAATCCTCGGCCTGTGACAAACGTAAACAAATAGAAGATTTGCGCGGAGGAATACCATGAACATAAAAACTATGTAGGAAACATATTTTTCAAAACAATGTTATCGTCATTGGCTTTTTCCATTTGCACATTGACGCTAGAAATAGTGTTGGTATTCTCAAAATACTTTTCGTAACTTTGTATTGATATGTTTGTGACGGACTATTTTCTTACGCGGAACACTTTTGTGTGGACACTATTTCCGATTCGGATGTCACCTGGCGCGAGCAGACGTTCTTATTTGAGAAAATACGTTCCCAAGAGCTGGGAAATGGGAAAATCCGCTTCCAAATTCTTCTCAAGTTGTTTTCAAGTCGTTCTTAATTTCTTCTCATACTGACAACAAATGATAATTAATGTATCATGCTACCGGTAGGTGGTATGGGCGGATTGGTTGAGTGGTTAACACTTCGGCCTTTCACGCCAGCGGCCGGGGTTCGATCCCCGAAGTCGCCGCTCGCATGGAATATCAGAGAAAGTGTTTTTCTCCTGCCCACACAACTCCAACAACCCAGGTTGAGTAAAAAATGGGGTGGATGTTGCGATATCTGGGGTGGATGTTGCGATATCTTTGATGGAGCATTTAAGTGAGGTGGCACTTTAAAAGATGCCGTTGGAAGCACGGTCCCAATACAAACAAACACAATACATCTCCAGCACACACGCAGACATACATACATACATAGGGAGATATTAGCCAGGTCGCATAGGACAAGTAGTTAGCGCCTGATAATGCAGCTCCTGCATGTTCCTCAAAAAAGTGTATATCCTTATTGTATTAATTGTATATCTATGTACTGTAACGCGCTTTAGAGTGTCTTGTGTTAGCTAGATACGGCGCTATATCAAATGTTGTATATTATTTATCATTTATTAAGTAGTATATGGATGATAATTCGGAATACACTGGTCTTTGGTTTCCAATCATTTTAGCCTTTAGTACAACTGATGTGTTCTAAATGAAAGAAAGAACTATACTGTACAGTAAACTGTCTACTTAAATTGACTTTCTTCATCGAGAAACTAAACATTAAAACAGTTTCTTCCTGAAGAAGTATTTTTAGTAATTATTTTGTTGTTGTACCAATGAAATATGTTCGTACTGTTTGATAGAATAGGAAAGGGACAGATAAGCGAGTTGTAAAAGTGAAAGAAACCCAAAAAGACAGACGAGATGAATACACGACTCAGACAGAATGAAGGATAGATAGCAATACAGAAAAGCAGGCATGTCGATTCAAAATATACATTATATACATAAGAACGTCACCTCCTAATACTAGCGACTAACATTTGGGGAAAAAATGTTAGTACGATATGTATTGATTTCATGGCAATAGCTATTAGCGAATGCTTTTTTTATTCAATTTTTCTGATTTTGTACGAGATTTCCCAAATAGGTTGATTTTCTTTTGGAATTCTGGCATAATTTCGAAATCATAGTTAGGTTAAGTAGAGGTTTAACAGCGGGTGACAGTTTTCAAATTCGAGTTAATTGATTTTTAATCGAAAAAAAAAAGTAAGTTAACAGACAAGAGTATTGAGTTGTAGAACCCTTTTCCAACACGATTGTATGACATTGTGCCGAGCGATCCAACTCACAAACAGCGAGTCAAACTGCGTGAGAATGTGTTTGAGGGGCACTATTTCCAGTTGTTAAGCAACAATTTCATTGTGTTGTCCACAGCATTTTTTTCTAAATTTTCTTTAAAAATAGATACAAATTGTTGTATTTCGATTTTTATCGATTCTGATTGTCGCGGATGAATTTATTTACGAAGTCAAAGGGCGCTAATCTTTAAACCGCCGTGTTCTACTCATCGGGATTATAATCAGTCAAACAGACGGAAGATATTTATAAAAAATATCTATATTTAACTGATAGCGCTGTTTTAATGGATTCTTCGGGAGTTTATCAACGTGGACAATTGTGGTAGAAAGTATACTTCCTTGCATAGGGATCTGTGGCTGGACTGCAGTCAGACAATGATGGGCAAACACACGATGAAGATAATATGAGATTATCACGTCAAAAGTAAATCAGGTATGGACTTTTGCTGTATTTGTTGTTTCCATGTGCCTTGAATTACATGAACTTTTTACTTTACAAGGAAAGAAATATTGTTTGAAATATACCAAGTGTACATTTCGTCGCCGATCAGTATTTATTCTTACCCCTCCAGAGCTGATGAATTCGCCCAAGGCGATTGTGGCGGTTCCTTTATTTCGATATACAATCTGAAATGTTTTAATCATTCTATAATACATTTGGGTCATTCTATGTTTACAGAGATGCTGGCATATCATGTTGTGTTTTTTGGTACTGCAATTGATAAAAGCAATTCCCCAACCGCCCTGAAATGAAATAGATAACACATATCAATGTCTCTAAACATTTTTCTCTAAAAGCAAAAACGAACAACATCAATCAAAAAGTCCCTCTGGAAACTTAAAACTCAAAATTCACATATAACTTTATTTGAAATCCCATATTTCCTTGTAAATAAAAAAATCTGCCTCATTAATAATATATCCGACATTTCTTTGTGAATAAGATATAATGCAGCGTCATCTGAATCGTTTTTGTCTGTTATCAAATATTGAAATTTATTTCACTTTAAGTATCAATACCGGTAAGGTACGGCAATAAATCACTATTTTCCTCTTCCCTGTTCAGGAGCCATTGTGTATGGACTGATGTTTGCTATAATATAATGGAGATATCTCTAGTTTCTTCACAACTTAATCAAACTCACTATCATATTCACAAATAATGCATTGTATCATATCAGGCTGTTTGAACCGAACACATTAAAGTTTTCGACCCAAATATACAAAAAATACACAATTTGGTGTATTATTTTATTAATTCACTACAACTGTTATATGAAACTTTTGTAAATGCCCTCTTATTCGTACCCTAATAAATGCCCTCTTATTCGTACCCTTACAAATGCCCTCTTATTCGTACACTTACAAATGAGCTCTTATTCTACCCTTACAAATACCCTCTTATTCTACCCTAACAAATACCCGTTTATTCGTACCCTTACAAATGCCCTCTTATTCGTACCCTAACAAATGCCCTCTTATTCGTACCCTTACAAATGACCTCTTATTCTACCCTTACAAATGCCCTCTTATTCTACCCTAACAAATACCCGTTTATTCGTACCATTACAAATGACCTCTTATTCTACCCTTATAAATGCCCTCTTATTCTACCCTAACAAATACCCGTTTATTCGTACCCTTACAAATGCCCTCTTATTCTACCCTAACAAATGACCTCTTATTCGTACCCTTACAAATGACCTCTTATTCTACCCTTACAAATGCCCTCTTATTCGTACCCTTACAAATGCCCTCTTATTAATACACTTAACACATTAATTTTTGTTTAAATAACCTCTTATAAATATTCTTATTGGAAACTCTTACAGTCTTACACATTGATAAATACACTTATAAATACACCCGTAATAGTTACACTGATAAATACAATCTTATTAACACACTGTTAGATACACTCATGAATACACTCTTATAAATACATTCTTATGGGTTACTCTTATACAATGTATATGCTCTTATTAATACACTTTTATAGATATACTTATAAATACAATTATCGATACTCATTGAATAGATACACTTTTTTAAATGACTCTTAAAATACACAATAATACAATGCTGATTATAAAATGTAATATGGAACTATAGAGAGGTGACAAGTGAGACGCAATGGATAGGAACAGAGTAGGAGATCCCACATTACAATCCCCCTACGATGTGGAAAAGTGATATGCATATTTTCGGTTGATCCTAAATTCTCGTTCTGCTGGGTATCAAAGATTTTTTTATCACAAATAAAGACAAATATGTTGATAATGTTGCATTGGTCGTTTTTTTATTTAAAAATTGTCGTCAACTGTCTGTATTTCATTTCACAATGGAGATGACGACATTTGAGGATCAATATATCTGAAATATTTGGTAGAACAGTTTCTGTTACATGATATAAATACATTTGATAATGAATATTCAAGTCCCTAACTCCCACCGATGTATGACGCTGACTGATTAGGATGCAACAGGTCTGTATTCCAATTATAACCGCGACAGGAACCCTCAACGTATGTCAAAATACTACAACGTAAGTAGTCAGTAGGCGGTTATCAGAGATGGCTGTCAGGTCACGGGGGCTTACAGCGACAGATATCAAAGAAATAAGAATAATTAGTTGACGACTTACCCAATGGAACCCAACTGTCCTATAACGTATTAATGTTCGGATAAATTGTATTCCATAGTTATCACTGCTTGCCCCCGTTGTCTAATAAGACCCTATTTCGGTAAGATTTCTCACCCACCCGAAACGTTCAGGTGGAACTCCTTTTTTACGCGTCACGTGACCGGCCTCGGCGAGTTCACGACGCTTTAGGAAACTTAGACACATGTTCATTCGTGTATACCATATAATACATGCATAACACGAGCTTCATACATAACGCAAGATGGGATCATACGGTCATTCCAAAATCCAGCATAACAAAGTCACGCGCTATATTATGTATACATGTCACTGTCATCGACCGAATTTGTGTTTTTCTTCAGTCTAGCGTACTCAAGTCCATTTCCCATGATCTTCCTCATTATACAAGGATTGCACGAGACCTTCTTTCTAAGCTTTACCTCGAAACTTGTGTCTACACAATAGTACCATGTTGTAATGCGTCACAATGGGTAAAAAATAGGGTAATAAGTAAAAAGATGTAAGGCGTCACAATGGGTAAATAAAAGTAGTGTAATGAGTATAACGGTGTAAGGCGTCACAATGGGTAAACGATAGTGTTATGAGTATAACGTTGTAAGGTGTCGCAATGGGTAAACGATAGTGTAATGAGTATGACGCTGTAAGGTGTTACAATGGGTAAACGATAGTTTAATGAGTAAAACGGTGTAAGGTGGTACAATGGGTAAACAATAGTGTAATGAGTATCACGGTGAAAGGTGGTACAATGGGCAAACGATAGTTTAATGAGTAAAACGGTGTAAG
This sequence comes from Mizuhopecten yessoensis, assembly GCF_002113885.1. Classification (NCBI taxonomy): domain Eukaryota; kingdom Metazoa; phylum Mollusca; class Bivalvia; order Pectinida; family Pectinidae; genus Mizuhopecten; species Mizuhopecten yessoensis. The sequence goes on along the minus strand of NW_018407394.1, from coordinate 615,220 downwards.
GTGTCGCAATGGGTAAACCGTAGTGTAAGGTAGTATGACGGTGTAAGGTGGTACGATGGGTAAACGATAGTTTAATGAGTAAAACGGTGTAAGGTGTCACAAAGGGTTAACGATAGTGTAATGAGTATGACGGTGTAAGGTGCTACAGTGGGTAAACGATAGTGTAATGAGTATGACGGTGTAAGGTGTTACAATGGGTAAACGATAGTGTAATGAGTATGACGGTGTTAGGTGTTACAATGGGTAAACGATAGTGTAATGAGTATGACGGTTTAAGGTGCTACAATGGGTAAACGATAGTGTAATGAGTATGACGGTGTAAGGTGTTACAATGGGTAAACGATAGTGTAATGAATATGACGGTGTAAGTTGGTACAATTGGTAAACGATTGTTTAATGAGTAAAACGGTGTAAGGTGTTACAAAGGGTAAACGATAGTGTAATGAGTAAAACGGTGTAAGGTGTTAGAAAGGGTAAACGATAGTGTAATGAGTATGAAGGTGTAAGGTGCTACAGTGGTTAAACGATAGTGTAATGAGTATAACGTTGTAAAGCGTCCCAATGAATTAACTGTAGTGTAATGAGTATAACGTTGTAAAGCGTCCCAATGGGTTAACTGTAGTGTTATGAGTATAACATTGTAAAGCGTCCCAATGGGTTAACGTTAGAGTAATGAGTATAACATTGTCAAGCGTCCCAATGGGTTAACTGTAGTGTAATGAGTATAACATTGTAAAGCGTCCCAATGGGTTAACGTTAGTGTAATGAGTATAACATTGTCAAGCGTCCCAATGGGTTAACTGTAGTGTAATGAGTATAACGTTGTAAAGCGTCCCAACGGGTTAACTGTAGTGTAATGAGTAAAACGTTGTAAAGCGTCCCAATGGGTTAACTGTAGTGTAATGAGTATAACGTTGTAAAGCGTCCCAATGGGTTAACTGTAGTGTGATGAGTATAACGCTGTAAAGCGTCCCAATGGGTTTACTGTAGTGTAATGAGTATAACGTTGTAAAGCGTCCCAATGTGTCAACTGTAGTGTAATGAGTATAACGTTGTAAAGCGTCCCAATGTGTCAAGTGTAGTGTAATGAGTATAACGTTGTAAAGCGGCCCAATGGGTTAACTGTAGTGTAATGAGTAGAACTGTGTAAGGCGTTACAAGGGGTAAACCTTTGTACGACACGAACGGACACAGCACCAATGAATTAACTGTAGTGTAATGAGTATAACGTTGTAAAGCGTCACAATGTGTCAACTGTAGTGTAATGAGTATAACGTTGTGAAGCGTCCCAATGGGTTAACTGTAGTGTAATGAGCAGAACTGTGTAAGGCGTTACAAGGGGTCAACCTTTGTACGACACGAACGGACACAGCACCAATGAATTAACTGTAGTGTAATGAGTATAACGTTGTAAAGCGGCCCAATGGGTTAACTGTAGTGTAATGAGTATACCGTTGTAAAGCGTCCAATGTGTCAACTGTAGTGTAATGAGTATAACGTTGTGAAGCGTCCCAATGGGTTAACTGTAGTGTAATGAGCAGAACTGTGTAAGGCGTTACAAGGGGTCAACCTTTGTACGACACGAACGGACACAGCACCAATGAATTAACTGTAGTGTAATGAGTATAACGTTGTAAAGCGTCCCAATGGGTTAACTGTAGTGTAATGAGTAGAACTGTGTAAGGCGTTACAAGGGGTCAACCTTTGTACGACACGAACGGACACAGCAGAACCCCTCGGGAAATATATCCATATGCGCAATGCACTTATGCAATCTTAGATATCAGATGAACACATACGTGTTGTAATGCCCATTTATCGATATACTCTTTCTTTTAAGTGAATGTATCGTCACCTTGATACATCGTTCACGTTAAAAGGGTAGACTATTTTTAATTTTAATGTATCTTTACACTCTGACAACGAAGTGCATGTATTGGTATTGCAATGTATTAATACACTGCATTATACATGTTTTTGTGTTACTGGTGAGATTGAATAATTTCACTCTTTATATTTTTGAATTTATGACAAAATGTCGAGACTCAAATACAATTTTGTTTAATGCTAAACGCAAATCAATATATTTTTAACGGTTAAACATGATACATTCTGTTTAGAATATTTTCTATTTTGGAACGTCACAACAAATTTAATGCCATCACTATTGAAGCTACAGCATGTCTTATATAAAAACCTTAACTGCACTAAAGATATCCTTACTGTAGTGATTACCACCCATATTTTAATGGTAAATTGAATGAAAATGGTAGTTGTTTAATTAATCTGAGATTCTATATATCAATCGGGTAATAAACGAGATATTGTGATGTCCGATACATCATTTATGACTTTAGGGGATATCCTCAGAAGTCATAGTAGACGATCGAGATCCACTATTGGCGTCACTTATCTGAGTCTTTGACTCCGATCCCTTAGGACAGAACAATCGACCACTGACGAGATATTTACACGGTTAGAGAGCAATTAACCGTTCCGTGATATATCACGAACACCTGTGCTATTCATGAATAACAGACTGTATCAGGTAATCAATATAACGAAATCCTAAGCACATATAGCATTGTCAAATTGTTCCGGGGACACTCAGTTCCCGCTCCGTTTTGTATTTAGAATGGGTGTTTGAGGCACCGTAGCCGTATTTAGCGTTGATTCTATGCGTTAACTTATTGGAAAACTGTTTTTGCTTTACGCTGTTCTCTCTGTCAGCCTCAATCACCAACAAACGCTGCCTACAACACCAAAACGGTACATCGCTGACACAGTTCATCCTGTCACAAGTTCGCACGAGGAGTTGAAAACTCCCTACTTCAGCATATTGGAACTTTACATTAGTGTGGTGAAAAATCTCCATTTCCACAGAGAATGTTTTTTGGATACTTTTAAAAGGAAATGAAAAAAGTAAGTGATTCTTTTTTAACAATATGAACAGATATATTTGTTGAATGTTTTAGAGAAAACCTGTAATCAACGCTTGACCAGTATAATGAAGATAATAGGATTAAAGTAAAGAGACAAAAACAGCGTTAAGTCAACAGTGGTGTGTTCGGATAATAACAATAAAACAATATTTCAAAATCAAAGTTTTATTTTCGATATGACAGCATGTTACAGATGTCGTGTTATCATCCAGGTTTTGAGCAATTGTAACGTGGCACATACAACCGATTAACATTTTCTTGTAACGTTGAATTTAAACTCAGTGAAACCAATGAATGATTTCCTGGAACTGTGACGCGGAAAAACATTTGCTTTCTTGCTGTAGGATACCAACTTTTTATAACCAAAAAAATATTGTACAGGGATATGTACGCTTAACGTTACAAGTGAGCAGTTTCAGGTTTATTCCTTGGATATGAGCCGTTTACTAAGTTTACGGACACTAGTTATTGCTGTTGTGTGTGTCTTGTGCAAGGGTGCAGAGCTCCTTAAGGAGGCCATGTTGCACACGGTACTATTTGAGAACTACAACCCCCGAGTGAGACCAGTGTCGGATAGCAAGATTGCTCTGAGTGTGGAGGTTGCCATGTATTTGTTGAGAATCACGGACCTAAGTGAGAAAAACCAGGTTCTGACCTCGAGCATTTGGATGGACATCCGATGGTACGATGAACTTCTAAAATGGAACGAGTCAGACTATGGAGGTGTCTCCTCCCTTTTGGCCGACAAGGACAAAATCTGGACCCCCGATCTTCTCGTTCAAAACGAGATTGGAAATAAACGGGGAATAGGAGAGACAACTCTGAATGATCCGATTGTGATGTCGGACGGTCACGTGACGTGGTGGCCCGGGAAGGAAATTAAGACAACATGTAAGGTGGATTCGACCAAATACCCATTTGATAGCCAGTTCTGTGAAATTGAAATTAGTAAATGGTATTCCAACGATAATGTATTGAATATCACTTATACCTACCCAAGTGTCGACCTCGTACATTACGAGCAAAGCGAGGAATGGGAAATACTTAGTGCCATTGTAAGGAAACACCGCCATTTTGAAGCCAGTCAAAATTTCTCCAGAATCAAATACGGAATGACGTTACAGAGGCGCCCTTTGTTCTACGTTCTAAACATCATGGTCCCTCTTATCATTCTGTCTTTACTCAATCAACTGTGTTTTATTCTACCCATCGAGAGCGGTGAGAAAATTGGAATGTGTATGTCGATATTTTTGACCTTCGTTGTATTTCTAACCTTGATCAGTGATACACTTCCTCAGTCATCAATCCATATACCCATATTTGGAATGTACCTGGTGTTCCAGCTCGTGATCAGTGGTTTGATCATAGGCCTGGAGGTTCTCGTTCTCTTCACGTATCACAAACCACAAAAGGAGATCAAAGATCGCAATACGCAGGTGTGTAACTGTGATAACGACCGAATTAGTCAGGTTAATAGTGACGATCAAACGGTTAACAAAGTTGTCCGAATTAATACATTAACGCATAATGAATTCTCCCTCACCAAAGCGCCACCGGAACCGGAACTTAACGGATCACACAAAGCAGCCAAGCTGAACAGAATTCTGGGATATATGGTCCTAGGGGTGAACACGTTCACGCTAGCGCTTTTGTTCATTGTATTACACTCTTGATATATATGCTGACCTCGTGCACATTCTAACTTATATATCCAACAAAACTAAGAGCAACGAATTAGCGACAATTTAACAAAGTGTTGCTCTCACTTCGTATTCGATGTTGAATCTTACAGTAAAGGGGCCTATCAAATACATAAAAACATTTCCCTAAACATTTTTACTTCCAAAATATCTTTATTTTAGGTAGTGTGCATTTATAATTTCTGTGACCGTGTTTTGTCGTTCTGTCAAACCATAATTGTTGTATCCCAAGGATATATACAGTAACATCCAACACTATGGATGTTATATATAGTATGGTTTATAATCACTAATATAAGTGTGTGATAAAACCGTATCTCGTATGGATCTGTACGAACATACTGTGTTAGAATCATTTTAGACCACGTGACAGGATATAGATGAAACACAAAACGGATCTACGGAATTGTGGGAAGGTTAGTCAATCGAAAGATGAAACTAGATTTGTTGTGATTCTAAAAGAATGTCTATAGTGATGATGACTTCGTATGTAAAGAACATAAACTGCTATTTAATTTAAAACATATTTTCTACACTGAAGTTAAATTCCTTGTGAACCGGACACGGAAGTCAATCATTGGCCATTTTTGTCCGCTTTCAACCTATATTTGTATACGATATTTTTACCAATGAAATATCAGGAATAGTACATTAAAATAAAGTTATAACTTTCACTGGAGTGAAATATAACAGTGATGTGTTTCACTAGTGATAAATTAAACGTCGATTTAATCCAATGAAATTGTGGAAAACAAAAGCAATGAACGTAATAACCAATAAGAAAAATCAAAATTAAATATGAGCGTTAGACAGTGTTCTTGTGTGTAACGTAATAGGAGTATGATACCATAAACTAAAATCCCGATCAGCAATGGAAAGATAGTATTACGTTATGTAGCACTTCTGTTTTACAGAGTCGTGTTCTTCACTATATTGTGCTAAAAATGTAATTCACAGAATAGTTAAATGTTTTCCCGTTGAATGCCATTTTCATTGCATTCGTGTGGTAGAATACCACGATATTTGCACTACTGCTGGCGCATTTTGATATATTGAAATATTCAGCACACTCGTGATATATAAAATGGTATTCAACCATACAAACTAGAAGACAGAGTTGCCATGTTTTTCGACCATCTTGTGGAGTCATGTATTATTGGATGAACTTAAGGTGTTTAAAATCGCTATAAGCTGTCTACTGATTTGTTTATGTCACAATTGATATCGTAACAGACAAATGAAACTGCTTCCTTTCATTTCCTATATATACATTTAGCATGTAATGTCAGGTTTATTATATATAAAAAGTTATGTAGATTGCTGCGCATGCGTTCATCAATTACTGCAAAGTTGGGTATATATATATATATGTTAATGTAAAACAGTATTTATCGTCATAAATCATGTCGTGATTATTATGTAACAATGAAAGATTTTTTCTCAAAACAGTATTTTGTTTTATTTGAATTGTGTTGAAACCATTGTATTTTTAATATAACGAATGCGTGGCATCGCTTCTCTATTACACCCATGATAAAGTGTGATTGTTTCCAAATTGTAGGCCATTTGTCCCAGAATAGCATTGATGGTAGAATTTACACTGATAAAGGCCGAGTACAGTCTACCAGAGATCTTTAGCCCAGTCTTTTCGGCATCAAATCGAAATCATTGCTCTATCAACTCAATATTTCAGGCATCGTAAGCTCCTTATTTCCCTAAGAACATTTACAAACTTTAATGCAATAAAACTCACTGCCTCCTCGTAGAATAATGAAATATGAAAAAAAACACGAGGATTTAAAACTTGCAAAGACACGAAAGACAATTATTTGGAGTCAAGCAGTGAACATTTATTTTTAATTCGGTTGACATTGACATAGATACGGGGACCTATTAATGCGAACACATGAACACTGTATCTGTTGTCCTCGTTACGGTGCCTCCTTGGAGTCGGTCTTGGCGCCCGTCGTCGTCTGACCTAGTTAAGCTACAACGACGCAAACGCATTATCAAAAGAATCCAGAGACTTGTCAAAACCAGCAACTGACTACAAAGGTCAGTCAGTACACTCTATGGCAAGACAAAATAACACTTATTCGTGGTCAGATTACCATAATCAATATGCTAACCGTTAATAGGATACCTTATAAAGTATATGATATATAATCTAACACCTATATGAGATATTTATATGCTTTATAGGAAGTTGTATATAGAAATAGATCGAGAAAACTTATATTCCATCAACGTATTAAATTCTTATAAATTATAGGTTTTTCATTTATCTAAGAATGTTCGAACATGTATTTTCAATGCATAATAAACATTATTGTTTGATTCATTAAGAACTTACTAGAAAAAAATATTGTTTATAAAACCGTAGTTTGAATACTACATTTCGCGGAAGGATTTTTGTAAACAATCCGTTTAAAGCTTATGTTTATGTATACCTCTGCACACGAGAACAGTTAATATTATCGAGTGATGATGATATTGAGAAAGAGAACGAAATATTTTATTTTGTTAAGTTGATTTTAGAAGATTTGATTTTCAACATCTTTACAAGATAAATACAACTATACGTATTCCATTCGACAATATGCTTTATTTCTCCCTAATTGTAAATGTTGATTCCAATTTAATGATAACCTCAATTATATATTCAATTATATTCTCAAACATGCTTTCAACTAAACTGAAACCTTTTGTTTTTGCATCTGTGTCAAATTTGTTTCATCTTATCTTGCTGCAGTACATCACATTGATACGTACAAACACTAAAATCAGTAGTATATTCAGTTTAAGGCATATTAGCGGGCAGCTAAGTCGATCATGTTAGGACATATTCCTGTTAATCTCAAAATTATTTTTTTCATTTACTAACTATTCCATTGATATCCAGAAGTTTGGAATAAAAAGCTCTGTTAACGCATAAATAAATAATTAAGTGTGAAGCAACAGGTAATAACTGTATGGAAGCTTTGGTCATTACTGCAGGACATTCCATTAGCATTATTGTTTATTGCATACAATGGAGTTGACGGTCAATCCTGTTGTTTTACACTTAATAATCTAATGATTGACATGGTGGACTTACATCTCAAACTCTATTGCCAAAGGTATCAAGAGCTTTCGAAATAATAAAAAATTAAAGGCCTAAAGTGTAGTACCTTTGAGTATGCACTTAAAACTAATACACTTTAAAAAATAATATTGTATGTGTTAGTATCATGTACTGGAACTGATCAAGTCAATCTAAATCCTTATTTCCACTGCATGGCGTGATCAAAAGCTTTGCGGTGAATTATATTTTTAGAAACGTTGACCTTGACGTTGGACAAATAATAATAACAATTTTAAAACTCTTTAACGGTTTGTCAAAGGCATATGTGTTTGAAGTGTCAGGAAAATCTGTCAAAACAAATGGCTGCAAAGTAATCACAAATCATATTTTGTACAATCGTTGTTTTAGTAACAGTTGCGTTGACCTTAGACTAATATAGCCCATATTTGACCTTATTAAAGGTGTTTCAAGGCGGAAAAAAATGTTAAGTTCCATACAGTATGGGTGTTGGAGTGATGACAAGGAAAGTGGCAGGCGGACTCGCACAGCAGGGGATACAAGAATGCGATACATACAGAAACAAGATTTAAGTTTAAGTTGGGTCCCAATATGTAAAAGAAAACATGAACAATTTAAACATGGCAGTCGTGATCATCTTTCATCATGTGAGTTACGTAAAAGCATATCAAATAAAAAGATATAGTTGTAACTATCATATAAATATTTTTTAAATCAGAGCTCTAGTTTTTCTACAAACATCATAATAAAATAAAGTATGTTTTCCATTCTTTCAACTTGACTGGTTGAGCTCAAATAAAACCCAGCAGACGTGTTTTAAGATATTGTCTTCTTAGCTCAGTATAACATGAAAATAAATATGAAATACAATTCGCCCTCAATCAATTCCTAAAAAGCAGGAAGTATATATGCATTACTCTCTTAGATTTATCTACCTTTTTAAGGATTTTTGTCTCATCGCAGGTTAAACAATTGTTTTTCGTATACAGCAATCTTCCCATCATTACCAGCAATGAATATCAAAGCTATAGTCATGCCGGGAAAATGAAACAAATTAGTTAAATGCGGTTATGAAATTGATTTTTCCCATGAAGAACTGAAAAGATCAATCATTTGAATGAGTTTTCCACCTTTTGTTATTACAAGCTGGGATAAAATAACTTTTCTCAAAGATCCATAAATACCTAATAACTCACTACATAATGAGTATACCCTATTAGTCGGTAGACGGTAGATAGTAACATTTACAAACACGGCAGACTACTGTCGCTGGAGTTGTGACTGCTATAATAGGATGGGAGACAAATAATCATCCCCTACCTAGAGGGTGTGACAGAGAAATCTCAAACCCTCGGGGTGATTTTTCATTTTTGTCTAACCCTCGGCAGAGCCTTGGGTTAGACAACAAAAAAACATCACCCCTCGGGTAGGAGATTTCTCTGTCACACCCTCTAGATAAGGGAAGATTAGAAAAAGGCGACGTGATGAAATTAGAAACTTTTACGATGTATTTACCGAACACGTTAGAAAGATGAGATGATTTTTTTCTACATTATTTGCAAATAGTGGGTATGCTTAATCTCGCTGACTGATTCATTTTCGTCCAAAAAATATTTTGAAAATGGTAGCCAGTCAAAACGCATTTCCCTGGTTTCTGGGCTTATTCTGGTAGTTGGAATGAGAGAAAGATACTCGTGTATGCCCAATGGTGTAGGGTACCTATCCTACACCCCTTGGCATGAAAGAATCTTATATTACAACATGATTTCCAGTGGGATTAGCCCATATCCCACTGTCATTGTTAAGAACAGTTGATACATTCAAATCAAAAAACTAATTTGGACTCAAAATTCCACGACAAGCTGTTACATTTTTTCAACCTACTTCAGCTGTTCTTTTAAATGATAAATGATCCCCAGTGTACCGACCGCTATATATAACGACATACAAATCAGATAAAACAAGAGTACCGCGGGGCGGAACAAAATACGTCCGTCGAATGCCATATAGTATTATATACTTTCTTACATTGAAATAAGATCTGCATCATTCTAAGAGTGGTTAGCTGATATGCTATAAAAAATGTAGGAGAAAATCTTCAGACAAAAAACCAAATACTGAAATGAACAAAAGGCAATAGATTTTGCGACAATCGTCGAATCAAAATTCTTTTGAGGGAGACACAACTTGATATCATGATAATAATGTATACCAAGTTTCAAAGAGATTGGTCGAAAAATGTAGCAGAAGATCTCCGGACAAAATTCAAATACTGAAATGAACAACGGGAAATAACTTTTGGAAAATTGTCGAATCAAAATTCTTTTAAGGGAGACACAACTTCATATCATGATTATAATGTATACCAAGTTTCAAAGAGATCGGTCGAAAAATGTAGGAGGGCATTTCCGGACAAATATCAAATACTGAAATGAACAAAGGGCTACAACTTTTGGAAAAATCGTCGAAACAAAAATCTTTTAAGGGGGACACAACTTCATATCATGATTATCATGTATACCAAGTTTCAAAAAGATCCGTCGAAAAATGTAGGAGGAGATCTCCGGACAAAATTCAAATACTGAAATGAACAAAGGGCAATAACTTTTGGAAAATTGTCGAATCAAAATTCTTTTAAGGGAGACACAACTTCATATCATGATTATAATGTATACCAAGTTTCAAATAGATCGGTCGAAAAATGTAGGATGAGATTGCCGGACAAACAAAGATTACGCCGGACGGACAGACAACGCCATACCATAATACCACCGTCAAATTTGACGGTCGTATAAAAATGACCTCTTAGACATTCAGGTTCAGATAAGATGTTAATGCGTTGAACGTGCATGTAAATAAAAGGAATGCAGATAATGGCAGTCGCCCGTCACTTGGCCATCAATTACCATTGACAATTACGATGACCTTGATCCGTCGTTAGTTGTGTGCATCCATTGCATGCAAACTTGTAATGCACACGTGATGCGCGGTAAGGAACCAAATACATAATGGCCATGGATTTCCCATTGGAATCCATATTTATGTCATGAGTGCGAAAAATTGAAGAGCTAAAAATGACTTCAAGTATCCATATGGAGAAATTGATTGATATTTTCGAAACAAATACGTAAACACTTAAAGACAATTAGACGGAAGTCCATACTCATCTAATAAGATTTCTTTGACGGAAAAAAAATGTGGGTCTTTTTCTGATACACGAAAGGGAGAATTTTCACTATGACTCATACGACAAAATGGCTATGCTCAGCGATTCCTTAAAACGGAGTTTGACCAACTTGTCAAGTATGCTTTGTGATCAATATATTTTGACATAATATATTATAGATGAATTGTTTTTGGTATTATGTCGTTCTAAAGATTGGTATTAATATTGAAATATTCGGGGAATTCTGTTACATTCATAAATCATAAATGTTAGGTTAATGGAAACACCTTTGCTAAGATGTTTTGCTTTTTTAAACTTGAACAAGATCAATTTACAGTAAAAATAGCATAATTGCAATTTCAACATCATCACAGAAGTGAGTGAAAAATACAATTTTTTGAAAGTATGTGAAATATTTGTAGAATTAAATATTGATATATATAACTCATATAGACTATATTTACTAGACTTTACAAACAAAAATCTTAAGAAGGATTTACAGGTTGTCAGTAAAACAATCATTACAATGCTAGTATGAAGTGGGAGTTAAACTTGGATAAAGCAGGCTAACCACGGCAAAAATAAGAGCAGTTCGCTTGGCACCTCAACTCTAAACAAAGAATACAGAAGCAGTCTAAGGTTAATACAATGGTGGTCGCTCTTATCATTTGGTAATTGATTCACAATTTGTCTTCCGCATACTCTAAGATTACTAATTTTCGTGGGTTTTTAATTTTCGTTGATTTCGTAATCTTTATTGAGGAATCCATAGTGGCCCACGAAGTAATTACAAGCATAATAGAAAGCAATTCTCCGTGTGAGTGGGTACTCGTAATCCACGAATCCATGTACCCACGAAATGGTGTTTTGTCGAGAAACCACGATGTTGGGCCCCACAAAAATATCTTATTTTACAGTACATCAGTTATTTGTGTAAAATTTGGAAAAGAATTTTGGTATCTATGTGCCAATGGGATGGCATAAGATATTAGGTTGAACTTATAAATTTGTTTTTGGATATCTCTTCAAGGAAATACCAAGGTTACATCCAAGTTCAGTCTTGTTGCCTGAATACTGTGCTTTAAAAGGTTTTGTGTCACATTCTGGCATTATCTGTTTCAAACAGTTGAACATTACACAAAAATGAGGAAAAACACATACATAAAGTACTTGATTTTGACACTTGTGAAAAGTAACCCTTTAAATACTTTCAACAATCACAAGCCTCTATTTATTTTCCCATAGAGACAAGTTTAATGTATCTTCCCAACTTAGACAATTTTCAATCTTTAAACAAAGTCTATGCTTTGTTTTGAACTCAAACAGTAATTGAAACCTGTTTTCTCTAGTAAGCAAAGAGTGCATTTGCTTTGCTTCACTCTTGCACTTTTTGCTTGATAAAAGAAACGGACGTTTTCGAAAGCTTTCTTCATACTGAACTGATGAATCTTATTCTGAACTTTGTACATAGTATGTTTGCGTACGGTATCTGGTCAGGCATTTTGTTTTCTTAAGAGAGATACACTAAATAGTCATTTCTAATGCGTCCGGAACATGTAGCTGTAAGTGTTTCATTAGGTAGTCTGCATTCACTTACATTCCACTTTCTGAGCAATAGTAACAACTTAAAAAATGTCAGACTGTAAGTTATCTTAAACATGAACCAGGATCGAACCATATGTTGGTACTGTGGAAAGCCGAAACAGCTGTGTGATGCCGTGTTAATCATTTTGGTAAACTGTATCGTTTTTACCAAATTTTAAAGGTTCAGTCACCTGTATTTGTGTGTGTTACGTCCATCTATCCACAGCGTGCACGTGTCGCCCGATATAGGAGATCATGACGACAGCCATGATTAAAGTTTGAGTGAGACAGGGATTCTCATGATAGTCCGTATAACGATCGGTGAACACAATGTGAATGTTTGTGTTTACATTTTGAGTAAGACTTACGTTTACGTACAAAAACAGCGGAGTATAATTTACCTAACCCACTAAATAACCTTATTGGTGGTAAGTTTACCGGTTGTAAAAATCGGGTCGTTGTGTTTCCATGAAAGCATTGAAATATCTGGTTACATTAAAAAAAAAATGATAGGCTTTAAGAAAAATACAAAATTAAATTGTTTGCATTTTTTAGAGTTGAACTGAATGAGAGCATAGATAAAGAAGGTATCATTAACGATGGGAAAGAGGGCCCCTCAAAGTTCATTAACTTTTAATGATTTCACTTTTTTTTTTACTTGACAAAGTATTAACGCTTGTCTCCCTGTTTGGCTTGTCTTAATCGATGGGTTTTATACGTTGGAGTCACATTTTTTCTGCGTTTCTAAACTAAATCGACTGCTTTTATTCGACCAGGAAATATTATTAGTTTTATCGCAAAGGTTTATCAGACTTCCAACAAATCTAAACACACTACAATAATCGGTATTGTACATCCATAAATTAAAATCAGAATTTTTATCTTTATGGTACGGCCTCTTAAAAAGAACAAAAATTTCAACGGCTGTGTAGATTGCACCACGTTATATTTCACCGACACTGTGGCCAGTCTGAGTTCAATGCCTACAACGTTATAAAAATGGAAAACTGTTAATGAAATGAACATGAATAAATAATGACACCACATAATTAAATCTGATAAATATCTTCAATGCTGTTGAAGAATTACTGTAGTTTTTCTAACTTTTTCATTCAAACAGTAACCTCCCCTTAATTTCGTTTGGTCACTGTAAGGGCACTGGGCTAGGAAACGCCGGTATGTACAAAAATGTAGCTCATTAGGTTAGGTTAGTAAGCCGTAACGTTATAAGACAAAAGAGGTCCTGGGTTCAATTCCCGACCTGGCCCTGCTGTATTTTTACTCACTTATTATCATTATTATTTCATTTTGCCGGAGCATGTCCGCCACTTGTGTTCTCCTCCCTTGTTGAACTCCAACATCACAGTTGAACTCTGTAGTTACAATCACATCCTCTGCAGCTCTCTCGTTGTAGTCATGAGGATCTTCTTGAAAATGTTCTCAAGCGGTTTGTAATCGGATCAGACTGTCACCAGTTCCCTGACCAGAATGTATCATTCGAAATTCTTACAATAACCGTCACCGGGCGCACTCCTAGCATCAAACGACCAGGTTTCATACCGTTTCTCAGTAAATAAAACTTGCAGGTAGCAGTTAACTTTCTGAGTTTCGTCACATGCCACCATCAACATCATACTGAGCTATGGTATAGCTTCAATAAAATATGTTTTTTTGTCGATAATATCTATATGTGTATAGATGTCAAAAACAAAACACGTTCACGCTATTACCTTGAGCAGTGCTGTAACTCAGAAAAGGTCGTCTGTTAATTAACAATAAAGTTCCACTATTTACTGTGCATACATCGCTGCTTTAGCTTGTTTTATTTGCCATCGGACCATTCTTTCATCATAAAAAAATATAACTCTAACTGTATACTAAATTCTCATTTATACACTCCATGACGTCACCAATGTGGTCCACTGTACACAATAGCCTGTATGTACTACAGAAAACTATACATCTACAGAATATACACTATCACATCCTTTTACAACTCTATATATATGGGCGGATTGGTCGAGTGGTTAACACTTCGGCTTTCCACGCAGACGGCCGGGGTTCGATCCTCGAAGTCGTCGTACGCATGGAATATCAGAGAAGTGTGTTTCTCCTGCCCACACAACTCCAACAACCCAGGTGGAGTATAAAATGGTCTGGGGTGGATGTTGCTTAATCTGTGCTGTAGCATTCAAGTGAGGTGGCACTATAAAAGATGCCGTGGGAAGCACGGTCCCACTACAAAACAGAATACAATACATCTCCAGCACACACGCAGGCATTCATACATAGGGAGATTTTTAGCCAGGTGGCATAGGGCTAGTAGTTAGCGCCTGATAAGGCAGCTCCTGCAAAATCCTCAAAATTGAATTAATTAATGTTATGCTAATTGTATTAACTGTATATATATGTACTGTAAAGCGCTTAAAAGTGGCGCTATATCAAATGTTTATTATTATTATTATTATTATACTTCACTTGGTCTTGTTAACTTGCTTTACGCGATTGCTGAATAAGTATTGGGTGCAAGGAAAACACTTACCCCTTCATGTTCGGGGACAGCATACTACGGGGTGTTATCGTAAGAGGCGACTAATGTGGTCCAAACAGCATCAGAGTTACCGTTCGTTTCTTCTGCTTAACCCCATGCTTGTTGACGTCGTGCGAATATTTTTACTTGTTGTACAATTATTCAAAGGTAGTTTTTTGCAGATTTATGTTTGTTTTCATTTTGCGACTCGGCAAGAATATTTAAACGGGCCATGGCTTGTGACAATCTGCTAA
Organism: Mizuhopecten yessoensis; assembly: GCF_002113885.1. Taxonomy (NCBI): domain Eukaryota; kingdom Metazoa; phylum Mollusca; class Bivalvia; order Pectinida; family Pectinidae; genus Mizuhopecten; species Mizuhopecten yessoensis. The sequence goes on along the minus strand of NW_018407394.1, from coordinate 599,962 downwards.
ATATCAGAGTTATGACGAAAACACCAGTACAATAGACAATTCAATATCGTGGTAAGTGAATTGTTTGTTTGAAATCAAAACATGTCCTTCCGGTCAAACAGTGGCCAAAAGTTGTTTTGCTGAAGTCTGCATCAACCACCGAGTACCATGAACAATCGATCGTATACGATTAAAACTCATCTTGTAAACAAGCCAATCATGCAACAAATTGGTTTCGTGACGTCATAATCAAATTATCTTTGGCTGGAATGATTTCATATAAGTTCTCAATAAATACCCAGCAAGTATAGAATATAGAACATACTATATGAACCCCGTTTTATTAAGGCATACGTGATCGAACGGACACATATATGACTCTCCCTAATTAATTGGATGAAATGAATGGTCTTTTTTCCTTTTTCATTTCACGTTTATTTGACCTAGTTTTAGGATATACTTATAAATGTATATGTTGTTCCTGCTCTATGCGTAGCAATAAAACTCGAATTTACGTTTGCATAAGGTTGTAACGGTAATTGTCTCTTACTTTTCACATTTAACGATCACCGAGACTCGACGAAAAAATCAAATTAGCATATGGATTAGGCGTTTGGAAAGTTGTTGATTTAACAGCACTACGTTAGCTAACAGGAAATAACAGAGACATGCAATTTACATTACTGTTGTTAATTTCCATGCTGAAGAGAAGCTCCGCGGTAAACGACAAGGAAATGTAATAGGATTTTAAATAGAAAACACGTCCTTTTTGATGGTCATCTACAAATCTTGAAATTCGTAGCTAGTCTCATTGTGGTTTACTGGCCGCGTCTACTCATAAACATGTGAAGGAGAGGAGACCCAATACATCGACATATCTCTTCAATCTAACTCACATGCTTCAGAACTCTTCTCTCGTCAAGCAATTCTGTATTAAAATTTCTATTGACCGAATTTCAATGAGAAATTGAACATTTGAAAATGAATGCGTAAATGATTAAAAACGACCACATGAAGGCAAAAACATGGAACAAGAATATTGAACGTACTTTTGAATATTTTAGTTTCCAGTAATGAACCGAGCCAAGGTTGCTTAATGTCAATCAATCACGGTCGTCATTTACTAACTCTGCTAAAAAAACACGTACACCACGTGTTACATCACTGATGAGTGATGTATTTGCCTGAACATGACGGGATACCACATGCTGTGCCGGAAAAGCTTTCCTGTCCGTATATCTTAGTGTGCGTTCATTGTTGAAGTATTGAGTATTTTTTTTAATTGTCTTCTCAATTCCTGTTTGTATTATGTGCGTGCTTTTAATTTAGTTCACGCAAGGGCGTTTGCTTTATAAATATCACACTATGAATACAAATATGATTAACTTGCAGTGGCGGATCCAGAGACCTATCTGGTGTGGGGGGNTGCAATGGTGAAATATAATTATGTCATTCATAATAATTACAAATGAAGACAGCCGCCAAAAAATGACATGCATGAAGGATAAATCTTATTGTCATATAGCCGATAGCACATATAGAAGTGTAATGAGCAACACTCACAGAGATTGCCGCTGAAATTTGAATGCGGAAATACATTTCAATATCTCTAATGCGCGTGAGATCATGTGCGTAGCATTATGTGAAACAAGATAGAAACGTGCACAAAATCAGAATTAATGTCTGTATTTTACATTCTGTCTTTTGTTCGTTGTCTCATAGATTAGGATTTTGCAATTGATTAGGGTAATGTCAATGGTCTATTTCAGACGTATGTTTCATGTAAAAGATACCGCTATTACAGCTGTGTTGCATTCTAATGACGTCATATTGTTGATACCGTCTGCGTTACCGGATTGTGCACTGCTTGACATGAGGAGGCTTTTGTGATTTTCATCGGCGTTTTATTGCGGTTATTTTTTATATGATACTTCATATTACAGTAAAACCTCTTTACACTGCCACAATTTGTCCAGAGAATTTTTGGTGTTTTTGTTTTAAGCGATTAAATGAGGTCAACTTAAGAGAAAGACAAAAAGGGACTTTGAAATGTGTTGGCGATAAGTGAGGTGGCAAAAGGAACAACGGGAATGATAACGAGGTTTTACTGTGAAAACAGTAATATCAGAATAAAATCTTAACCTAAGCTATCGTAATCGCCACATTTGTAAAAAGAGTTATTTTGAACCTCGACGCTAAATTTGATTATCAGCAATTGGCTATGGTTCCTTTTCAGTCTGTTAATATTTCAAAACAAAAAGTTTTAAAAAAGAAGAGAAACGAAACAGTTTTAAACAATACATTTTGTTATTTTGCAAAATGATAATAACGCCGATCAGATCTGATGTCCATTTATCCAAAATAAAACGCGATAGCCAGGCCGTTACTGTGATAATGATAGCTTCATATTTTCTGAATCTGAATCAACAGACATTTTCTTGTACCGATCAGAGACAAATTCGGACCACAAAATACCGTTTTCATTTAAACGGCGGCATCTAATTGTATTCATTCATACTGGAGGTTATTTTCTTAAGAAGAGACCAGAAAATAAAACCGTTAACCCAAAATGGATCACCTTAAATAGCATTTGATCAAAAAAAGGAAAGGTAAGAATGGTGTCTCATATTTATAAATTTTATAGCAAAATGCAACCCAACAACAGGCATGGCCTTGTGTTTAATTGTCTCGTTCCTTGTTAACGACGACAGTATACATAGAATTAACTACATCCATCAAAACAAATCTGTGTCCTATTTCTACAAATTGTAATATATTGTTATACCCACTTATTACATTATACATTGAAAAATGAGTTTCCCTTACGAGATCCAGTAGATTGATAGGTTCCGCATATTGGGTCAGGCTAATTAGTAACGTGAACAGCGAGAGTACAGCGAGAGTATACGTACTTGTCGCCACGGTAACTGATGGAACCTCAGATGTAGCCTGTGGAGTAGCGTATGTATGTACGTATGTATCAAATCGACTGACGCCGACCTTTCTCAATGTAGATAGCATAACTACGTCAAAAACGTACTTAATTAATTGATAGGATGCTAGATCCAGTCAAACATACCCCTGTTCAATTACCTTGGATGTTTCTAGCGTAATTTGAGTCCGTGAAATGAAGTGAATGAAAAATAAGTTAACTTAACTGCAGCTTCGTAACTTGATTTTAGGGTAACCAAACGTGTACATTTCGTTTGTGACCCATATAATTTCCCTGATTTAGCGGGTACCACTTGTGGTGCGGGTATCACTTGTGGTACTAGTAACGTCTACCCTTCCCGAACACCTGGTTTTGCTGTAACATACGTCGTTATTTTTCAATGACTCCGTTATGGATCGAACCCGAGACCTCTGGTCTGACGCTCTACTAAATGAACTAAAGGGAAATGTTCCCTAGCCGATTCGGTGGGAAGCGGCTAGTATTTTACCAGGTTGATATCCTCCCCATCGAGGAAAGAACTCGTTAACGGGTGTTTCAATGGGTAACAGAGATGCTTGTAAGAGCAACGCTAATTATTTTGTCTCCTAAGTAGGCACCAATATAACAGAGGTCGTCATATTTTTTCCAAAAACCTCCGCTAAGGATCGAACTCGGGACTTCTGGTTTACAATTCTGATACTTTCGACTGAGCTGAAAGGAACTATCACGTAAATAGATAGGTAAAGTAAGACTTTTGAAACATATATTAAGTTAAAATTGTTCACATATAAAACACTTAACGCTATCACTTGGTAAGTTACTATTTCATTTGCTGCCAGAAATATCATAAATATCATTCAAACGGTTATATAATGTTCTTTATCACACAGGCTTAATTTGATAACATTTGAAATATAGATATACGTGTATCTTTTGAAATAACGACAATCGCCTTATATATTCTGATGATTCCGACTAAATTCTAATTGTTTTTTGGATCTCTTTCACTTATGTTTTCGTAATTTTATCAGAAATGGCTGTCTATATCAGTAACATGTAACAGCAAAAACGATTTGGCGTCCGTAAAACATGTTGGACGAGTCTGGGCTCGTCCCAGTGCTTCCCGCCAATATCCATAACCATGCTACAGGGATATGTAGACAGTATCCGTCGGAATCTCTAATCTGCATCAGATACATATTTTGACATATCCGATAGCCAACCGCAACGGTGAAATCTTTGTTCCGTGAATGATGGATGAACAATGCAGATCGATTCCGAAAGGAAATCCGTTCGTGGCTATGTGTGCGGGTTTTCAAGCACAGCTCTTAATAAACTTCCACTACGATAAAAACCATAAAATACTGACACATTGAAGTACATTTTGAAATGTTTTCGGCTATGAAATTTGAAAGGGGCACAGTTCTACGATATGCTTGCGTGATAGTAGATGATAGAAAACATTATTTTTATTGTATTAACACGCGAAGCATTTTCCGCATCGATTTATAAAAAAGAAAGTGTTTTGTTTACAATAATACGATTCTCTGCTTGTCAAATCTTTCAAGTTTAGTTCTGTCTTATCTTATCTGTATGAGTACGGTCGAAGAAGTTGTTTGAAAAGTCAAGAATATGGGGCCGTATTCATGAAACCGTTCTCATACTCAAACTCAAGATTTTGTGCTCATTTTTCTGTCATGTACTCAACAATTTCTTATGCTCAACAGTAGGTCCTCGTACAAATGCACTGCTTGGATCAATGTGCCATCCTCTGCTGCCGATAATACTTTTCTTTTCTGTTCGGTGTCGTCTGCCTTGATGTCAAAATGCGCGTACGATCATACGATGCGTAAAACAGACTCAAAACATTAGCGAGTTCGCTTTGTAACGGAACAATCAAAAAGTTGAGTTTTAGTATGAGTACAGCCTCGGGAATACGGGGCCAGAGACTTTGGATCGAAACCTAACGGTTATTAAGTCACCCACCATGACATGTACTCAGCGTTCTACAATATTGACAATCCAGATGATGCGTGAAATTATTCGCAACTCCAACGTTACATCTTAGTACCCCAGGATGGAAAAAGAAGTACATGGTGTTCGTGTAGGAAATAATAATAATTACTTTGATGTGCAAAGTAGGTCAACCTTGTTAATTTCAATTTTCCCAACTACATGTAGAAACCAGGCACAGAAGATTCGACAGAGAGTTTGTTTGTGTGTGAGTTAACGGTCCGTATAACATATTAGGTCATTGAAGTGGTCCGCCAGGGTAGATAAAAAAAGATGTAAACCATTTCTCGGGAATCTTATGCACGCAATATTTGTATAGGTCCATTTTTTTCTCACAAGGTTTTATGAATATATCACAATAGTAGCCTCTTTACGGTTATGGGGTTCACACTATAGTCTATGGTGGCGACCTGTGTGGGTTGAACACTAAGTTTAAGTTGCTTTATGCAATTTTCACTCTTAACTATTGTTGCCGCAAATGAATGGTTGACAGTAAATCTATTGCATGAAAAGGGGTCAGCATTAGTCTATGGAGAGAGGAGGCTAAGTAGTGTTGACACTCAGTCTATGGGGAGAGGAAGCTAAGTAGTGTTGACACTCAGTCTATGGTGTTGGCCTATCTAAGACTTAACACTATGTCTATGGTAGAGAAGGGGTTGATAAAGGTTAAACACTTTCCTTAGTTTACACTATGTCTATGGTAGGTGGGTAAGTGTATGTTTAACACTTCGTCTATGGTTGCGGCATATCCTTGGTTTTACACTATGTCTATAGTGGCGGCCTATCTGAGTCGTTACACTATGTCTATGGTAGGGGCGGGTGAATGCATGATTAACCCTTCGTCTATGGTGGCGGCCTATCTGAGTTGTTACACTATGTCTATGGTAGGTGGGTGAATGTATGATTGACACTTCGTCTATGGGAGTGGACTATCTTGGGTTTGACACTATGTCTATGGTAGGGGTGGGTGCATAAAGGGTTAACAATATGATTAACATTTCGTCTATAGTGGCGACCTATCTGATTGTTACAATACACTATGTCTATGGTAGGTGGGTGAATGTATGATCGATACTTAGTCTATGACGGTGGACTATCTTGGGTTTTACACTTTGTATATGGTAGGTGGGTGAATGTATGATTAACACTTCGTCTATGGTGGCGGCCTATCTGAGTCGTTACACTATGTCTATGGTAGGTGGGTGCATGTATGATTAACACTTCGTCTATGATGGCGGCCTATCCTGGGTTTAACACTATGTCTATGGTAGGTGAGGGAATGTATAATTAACACTTCGTCTATGATGGCGGCCTATCCTGGGTTTTACACTTTGTCTATGGTAGGTGGGGGAATGTATAATTAACACTTCGTCTATGGTGGCGGCCTATCCTGGGTTTTACACTATGTCTAAGGTACGGGTGGGTGTATATAGGGTTAACACTATGATTAACACTTCATCTATGGTGGCGGCCTATCTGAGTTGTTACACTATATCTATGGTAGGTGGGTGAATGTATGATTAACACTTCGTCAATGGTTGCGGCCTATCTGAGTTGTTACACTATGTCTATGGTAGGTGGGTGAATGTATGTTTAACACTTCGTCTATGGTTGCGGCCTATCTGAGTCGTTACACTATGTCTATGGTAGGTGGGGGAATGTATGATTAACACTTCGTCTATGGTGGCGGCCTATCTCAGTTGTTACACTTTGTCTATGGTAGGTGGGTGAATGTATAATTAACACTTCGTCTATGGTAGCGGCCTATCTGAGTTGTTACACTATATCTATGGTAGGTGGGTGAATGTATGATTAACACTTCGTCTATGATGGCGGCCTATCCTGGGTTTTACACTATGTCTATGGTAGGGGTGGGTGTATATAGGGTTAACACTAAGATTAACACTTCATCTATGGGGGTGGCCTATCTTGGGTTATACACTATGTCTATGGTAGGGGTGCGTGTATATAGGGTTAACACTATGATTAACACTTCGTCTATGGTGGCGGCCTATCTGAGTTGTTACACTTTGTCTATGGTAGGTGGGTGAATGTATGTTTAACACTTCGTCTATGGTGGCGGCCTATCTGAGTTGTTACACTTTGTCTATGGTAGGTGGGTGAATGTATGATTAACACTTCGTCTATGGTGGCGGCCTATCTGAGTTGTTACACTATGTCTATGGTAGGTGGGTGAATGTATAATTAACACTTCGTCTATGATGGCGGCCTATCTGAGTTGTTACACTGTGTCTATGGTAGGGGTAGGTGTATATAGGGTTAACACTATGATTAACACTTCGTCTATGATGTCGGCCTATCTGAGTTGCTACACTTTGTCTATGGTAGGTGGGTGAATGTATAATTAACACTTCGTCTATGATGGCGGCCTATCTGAGTTGTTACACTATGTCTATGGTAGGTGGGGGAATGTATGTTTAACACTTTGTCTATGGTAGATGGGGGAATGTATGATTAACACTTTGTCTATGGGGGCGGCCTATCTGAGTCGTTACACTATGTCTATGGTAGATGGGGGAATGTATGATAAACACTTCGTCTATGGTTGCGGCCTATCTGAGTTGTTACACTATGTCTATGGTAGATGGGGGAATGTATGATAAACACTTCGTCTATGGTTGCGGCCTATCTGAGTTGTTACACTATGTCTATGGTAGGTGGGTGAATATCTGATTGTTTCAATACACTATGTCTATGGTAGGTGGGGGAATGTATGTTTAACACTTTGTCTATGGTAGATGGGGGAATGTATGATTAACACTTTGTCTATGGTGGCGGCCTATCTGAGGCGTTACACTATGTCTATGGTAGATGGGGGAATGTATGATAAACACTTCGTCTATGGTTGCGGCCTATCTGAGTTGTTACACTATGTCTATGGTAGCTATGGTGGCGGCCTATCTGAGTTGTTACACTATGTCTATGGTAGCTATGGTGGCGGCCTATCTGAGTTGTTACACTATGTCTATGGTAGCTATGGTGGCGGCCTATCTGAGTTGTTACACTATGTCTATGGTAGATGGGGGAATGTATGATTAACACTTTGTCTATGGTGGCGGCCTATCTGAGTCGTTACACTATGTCTATGGTAGATGGGGGAATGTATGATTAACACTTCGTCTATGGTTGCGGCCTATCTGAGTTGTTACACTATGTCTATGGTAGGATTTAGAATGCCTTATGGATAGTTAGTTTCCGGTTTAAAGCTACTGGGAGGGTTGTTTTCTTTTTGAAAGCTTCCAGAATATCATAGTTTTTGAATTGAATCAGCAGGCAGTATTTCAAAAACAAAAAAGATGGTTAAGTGTGTGCGAACTAAGTGGTTTTTTTCAATCTGTTGCTCAAAAAAAAGGTATTGTGTAGTGCCGCGGTATATATAGGGCCAGTTGTTGCATTTGTATGTTATAATCCATGCAGATTGAGTGTTTTAGAAGGAGTCACTATGACTGCTACTATCAAAGTTATCTTGCACCATTTAACAGCCCAGTGAGTCACAGCCACTGTTACCAAACGTGTAAAATCATTCCTCTATTTTGTCACACAGGGGCCTGGGAATTTGTTACAACAGCTATAGGGTTGGACCTAAACTGATGTGTTTGAGCTGACAACAAGCAGACGACTAAAATATCAGTTTATAGTTCCAAACAAAGCTGTTGTGATAAATTCTAGGGCCCTTGCGTTTGTCACTACAAAGAGACGAACACAACAGTTTAGGTACAAACATAACTGTTGCAACAAATTCTCGCGTCCCTGCGTTGTATCACTTAATAGAGACAAACATAATTATCGGGCCCCTATGTTTTTTTTCAACACAAAGTTTCTACATAGTGTTAATTGTCTAACTTCTTCCCATGATTTACATATCATTAGCATGCAGGGGCAATTATTTGTTGTATAATCTGCATATTTACCATATCATGTGCGATGAATTACGCCAACTGCCTCGCATGAAAAATATCAACAATTCTTCTTTTCAAATGGTCCATATAAAGCCCGTATCCGGTAAAGTATTCTACTTAAGGTAACAGGAACTTTCAAGGAAAATATAGTATTTCTATCGTTACTATCATGAAATATTTGTTAAAGTCCTTTTTACAGAATGTTTATGGATATTAAAGAATTGCAATTGCTCGAAATTTTAATAATTGGAAATAGAAATAAGAAATAAATAAAAAATTCGTCGAACTTAGGACTTTTAAATCCTACACTTTATCGTTGCTGATAACCAGGAATTATACATAAAACAACAACAAAATGAGATCCTAACATGTGTACCGCAAGAACAATGGGAAAAACTATGACAAGGGAAGCCACTCTAAGCCAGAAAAATATCTTTAGTGTTACTCCAAGTCAAAAACACATTGTAGTACTTGCTGGAACTCTAGCTTCTTCGCGATTGTATCTGATGCAGTGCTACCCTTTACCTTAAAGGCACACCTATTGAGCTTTATTACAGGGTTACAATGTACTAACCTACGTCACATCCGGAGCGGAGATCACGGACACACTGGGGATATTCGATCCTCAGATAACTCTTGTTAAATAAGTCATTATCAGTATGGAGAAGACAATGATCATGCTACTTTCCTCTGTGGTAATTACATATCAGATCGTACTACAGTCCCATGTGGTAGCTATATACTATAGGGGAGGCAAAGATCGGCCTACAGTCCCATGTGGTAGCTATATACTATAGGGGAGGCAAAGATCGTACTACAGTCCCATGTGGTAGCCATATACTATAGGGGAGGCAAAGATCGTACTACAGTCCCATGTGGTAGCTATATACTATAGGGGAGGCAAAGATCGTACTACAGTCCCATGTGGTAGCTATATACTATAGGGGAGGCAAAGATCGTACTACAGTCCCATGTGGTAGCTATATACTATAGGGGAGGCAAAGATCGTACTACAGTCCCATGTGGTAGCTATATACTATAGGGGAGGCAAAGATCGTACTACAGTCCCATGTGGTAGCTATATACTATAGGGGAGGCAAAGATCGTACTACAGTCCCATGTGGTAGCTATATACTATAGGGGAGGCAAAGATCGTACTACAGTCCCATGTGGTAGCTATATACTATAGGGGAGGCAAAGATCGTACTACAGTCCCATGTGGTAGCTATATACTATAGGGGAGGCAAAGATCGTACTACAGTCCCATGTGGTAGCTATATACTATAGGGGAGGCAAAGATCGTACTACAGTCCCATGTGGTAGCTATATACTATAGGGGAGGCAAAGATCGTACTACAGTCCCATGTGGTAGCTATATACTATAGGGGAGGCAAAGATCGTACTACAGTCCCATGTGGTAGCTATATACTATAGGGGAGGCAAAGATCGTACTACAGTCCCATGTGGTAGCTACATACTATAGAAGAGACGAGGATCGTGCTACAGTCCCCTGTGATAGCTATATAATACTAGATTTGATCAAAATCAAAATACGGGATTTCCAACAGGAAAATGATCAAAAGATATGTTCTCGGACTGACGATCGCTTTTATACGTTTCCCTTCGCTTCCCTTCTTTGACCAACATTACTATATAATATAAAGGCGGCAGAGAGCGTGCTACTGTGGCTTAGCTATATACCATATGAGATGTCGCTATGATATATATCGACCACGTGGCTAGAGCCCCTGTTGTAGCTATATACTATATGAGATGTCGCTATGATATCTATCAGCTATATACTATCGGGGATGTCGCTAAGATATATATCGACCACGTGGCTAGAGCCCCTGTTGTAGCTATATACTATATGAGATATCGCTATGATATATATCGACCACGTGCCGTGGCTAGAGCCCCTGTTGCAGCTATATACTATGGGGGATGCAAATATTGTGCTACAGTCCACCCACTTCCGTTTCGGGAGATGGTCGGTAATTACAGGGATAAGTAGCGGTACTGGGGAATATATATGATCATTGGGGTGGCATTTTTACCGAAATTCGATCTCGAGAGAGAGAGAGTGGGTGGGTGAGAGAGAGTGTGCGGATGAGAGAGAGTGGGGATGAGTGGGTAAGAGAGAGAGAGATGGGATATGTGGGTGTGAGAGATAGTGGGGATGTGTTGGTGAGAGAGAGTGTGTGGATGAGAGAGAGAGTGGGGATGTGTGAGAGAGAGAGAGTGGGTGGGTGTGAGAGAGTGGGTGGGTGTGAGAGAGAAAGTGGGTGTGAGATAGTGAGTGGATGTGAGAGAGTGTGTAGATGTGTGGGTGTGAGAGAGAGTGGGTTGGAGTGAGAGAGTGGGTGGGTGTGTGAGAGTTGGTGGTTGTGAGATAGTGGGTGGGTGTGAGAGAGAAAGTGGGTGGGTGTGAGAGAGTGGGTGGGTGTGTGAGAGTTGGTGGGTGTGAGATAGTGGGTGGGTGTGAGAGAGTGTGTGGATGTGTGAGTAAGAGAGAGTGTGTGGATGAGAGAGAGAGTGGGGATGAGTGGTAAGAGAGAGAGAGATGTGATATGTGGGTGTGAGAGATAGTGGGGATGTGTTGGTGTGAGAGAGTGTGTGGATGAGAGATAGTGGGGATGTGTGTGAGAGAGAGTGGGTGAGTGTGAGAGAGAGAGAGTGGGTGGGTGAAGGAGAGATGGGATATGTGGGTGTGAGAGAGTGGGTGGGTGTGAGAGAGAGAGTGGGGATGTGTGTGGGAGAGAGTGTGCGGATGAGAGAGAGTGGGGATGAGTGGGTAAGAGAGAGAGAGATGGGATATGTGGGTGTGAGAGATAGCGGGGATGTGTTGGTGAGAGAGAGTGTGTGGATGAGAGAGAGAGTGGGGATGTGTGTGAGAGAGAATGGGTGTGTGGGTGAGTGAGTGTTTACGGAAACCTTACCCACGAAGCGGCATTTATTTTCGGTAAACATGATAGAACAAAAACTCGTATATGTAGTACTACGTTCTTTGGTAGATATAACACAAGTTTGAAATATTAATCAAAGAAACATTGATAGCACGAACAATATGCCAATCAAACATTTGTAAATATACTCCCACGTGTTGCAAGAATACCCAAGATGGACCTGTGCCCGAAACGGAGCACTTTCTTTGTGTATGACGCAGAATTCTATTTTGAAATAGAAGTGAATGATATCTACTTAAAATCAAAATGAATATACTTAAGTAGTTTCAAAACAGTTTGTGCAACTTGCCGACCTTTCCATGTTGCTAGATAAGTCAAATGAAAACACAAACAAAAACGAAATTGAAATAGATCTCGGGGAAATGCAATAGCGTGGCCATGAAAACGAACAAACTGCAAATGTCCGTCAAAAAGGATGAAATAAAAAATAGACAACAGGGAAATAGTATCAGCTGGTTGGAATTTTGTTTCTGTGATAAGGTGGGTTTTTTTTAAAGGCTTTTTTGATATAAAAAAAAAAAAAAAAAAAAAAAAAAATTGCTTAGCTACGCGTCAAGCTGTAGGAAACAGCTCACTGTTCAACGGGAGGGTACTCAAGTTAGTTTCAATATATTTTTTGTGAGTATAAAGCGATATACTTGCAGCAGCTACAGATAAAATATCCCTCCTGGGAGATGTCATGCTTTACGTCCTATTAACAGCTATGGCCATTTAAGACAAACCAGAGTATCCAGAGAATAACAACCACCGTGCGGCCAGTATACCCGAGACCCAGTGGTGAGGGCTAATTATCATTCGGCCAACGCGGCTCCAATCGAAAAACAACCCAGTCACAGTTTTTGAGATCCAGTTGGTGGTAGTCTAACGCCATAAATAAAGACATCTTGCGTTATGTACAATCTGAATATAAATACAGCTGTTCATTATCACGTACCGCATGTTAATAGCCGTAGGTATTTTTTATTAACATCTGATTTTAATGAGATTGCGTTATGTAATAACCTCATTCCACTTGTCAGTTCAATTATGACGTCAACATAACATGGTATCATTTGTGACGTCACACAATAGGCTGTGTGCTGCTTGGCGACTCTGTTCGGTAACACCTCTGAGCTACATAATGTGTACTTTATTTTAGACTTTCGAGCCGTGTCTTGAACATATCTTTTAAACGTGAACATACAGTAATGGAAATTGTGGATTGTATTTATACAGAAGAGCGGGAAACCCCGCTTGAATCACATTCATGTACTGTTTACGAGGAACTACGACGAAGCGGACAGCTCTGTGATGTTGTTATGAAGACTGAGACCCGGGAGTTTCCCGTCCATCGGGCGATCATGTCGGCTAGTAGTACTTATTTCCGTTCATTGTTCACGCAAGAAGTATGTAGTACTGACCAAAAGGAAGTGGTCATTCCCGGTATAACGGCAGACATCATGGAAATTTTCGTAGAATATGCTTACACAAGAGAGGCCAAAATAACCGCCGAGAATATAGAGCGACTTTTGCCGGCAGCCGACCAGTTTCATGTTAACGGTCTTGTGCGCGCTTGCTGTCAATTTCTAGCGAAGTCACTTGAACCCGAAAACTGTATTGGTATTTATAACTTTGCCAAAATGTACTTCTGCCACAACCTGCAGAAGTTGACATATCGCTATTTGATGCTCCATTTTAGTGAAGTGGCGACGGAAAGTGCAGAATTATTACAACTTACATTTGATGAGATCTCCAGTGTTCTAGGATCTGATGACCTAAATGTGAAAAATGAAGAGATGACATTTATGGCAGTTCTTCGATGGATTGACTACGATGCCCCCAACCGGAAGTGTCACATTGCGCCCTTACTGAAAACTGTTCGATTGGGGCTCATTTCCATCCAATACTTTACGGAGAAAGTTAAAAATCATCCGTATGTGAAAGAAAGTGATATTTGTAAACCCATTGTGATCGAGACTCTCAAGTTCCTGTACGATCTAGACATGAACGACAAAGCTATGGACCTTGCAAACCCCCTGGCACGGCCGCGGATCCCACACGAGGTGCTGTTCGTTGTTGGTGGATGGAGTGGCGGATCCCCCACCAATGTCGTCGAGACGTACGATCCCCGCGCAGACAAATGGACCGTCTGTGATACCGTTGATACGTGTAAGTCACATACTTCATTCAAGTGCCAAATCAAAAGTCACGCGCGCTTTTTTATATGCTTTATATGCCTTTTTGTAACGCTATTGAAACGCTATTTATGTATGTGTAGTAGGAGCGGGGAAATGCACGGCAAGGCCGGGGTTCGGACCCGGGACCCCTAACATTTAACTCTAGACGGCCGTTCTACCAATAGAGCTCGATGGTCGCTGGCGATCGACCCAGTCCAGCTCCGCTACATATTTACATATCTAATAACATTTCCATTGTATTTATTTTAGCGGTTTTTTAATGAGAACTTAATCTCAGAGTTACTTATTACTTGTTTGCTGTAAAGTTTTGGTAAGATAAAAAGATAAACAAAATGGCGCAACAAAACATATCTTCTTTTGAATAACTCGTCACATCTAGATTACCGCTCAATTTGGCACAAGACTGTACACGTGTATGTCAATCACACCACAGTAGGAGAAACAAAATGAATTAACGTACATTTGTATAACTTAATGGTTTAATAAGAAGGTTGACTGGTTGGGTAGTCGGATGGCGCAGTGAATAGCGCACATGCCTTTCACCAAAGCGACCGGGGTTCGATTCCCCGATCGAACGTGAAAAGGTTTGGGGTCACCTGCCCTACCTGAGTTTTCTCCGGGTACTCCGGTTTTCTCCCACACTAAGACACTCGCGCACTAACATCAAGAGTGATAAATATAAGTTTAAATAACTTGTTTCATAATTGTTATAAAACAAATAAAGTTTATATTTTATATATTGGTCTGGTAAGAACACTAGGTGGTCATGAAACGCCATATTGTTTCCTCCTCAGCATGACGGTATAGGCTTGTTGTTACACCATAGTCAACATATCAATCTACTAATCAAATGCTTGCATAAAGCAAGATTAGTATAACATGACAAAATGCACTGACCTTTTCTTCATACAAAACATTTACAACATTGACATATTATATGGATCTTACCTTTCAGGAAAAAAATCAAAATACATAAAGTGTGTTCATTTTTCAGGTCATTGTGATAAAATACCTCTTCTTGTGATATTTGTTAACGTAATTCGATACTGCCTAATTCTGTTTATAGATCATCGCGCCTACCACGGGACCGTCACCCTGGACAAGCGTATCTACATCATCGGAGGGTTTGACGGCGTTGAGTACTTTAACACTGTCCTTTGTTTTAACCCAATGACAATGGCCTGGTCAGACTCTGCAAATATGCATTCCAAAAGGTGTGTATATCAAGTTTGCTTCATTTCTAATAATAGATGAAATGGTTATAAACAAATACAATGTTCATGAAAAGGAGATATTACCGTCATGTATTTCATCTCGAGGAAGCATTGCTGACCGAGGCTAAATACTGCCTCCTCGGCTTGACCCATATACCTCAGTTTTCATCTTGACAACAATATATATATGGATACACTGTATCGATGTGTCGTGATAGTTCAGTGTTATATGTACATTGTATCCATATGCTTTACACAGTTATGAGAACTGTTTATGAAATTCACGCAACGCGAATCTAAGATGTTTGTCATTTCAATAAAAAAAATCTGAACCACTATACGGAATATCAAGGTAGCTCGGATTGGGAGCCATGTTTTATAAAGAAACCAACATGGCCGAAACTTTGAAAATCAACCAATCACAAGATTTATATCTCAGGTATTTATTGACAGGTGTTACGTGAGCACGGCCGTGCTTGACGACACCATCTATGCTATGGGTGGTTACAATGGACACGACAGGCTGAAAACAGTGGAAAAGTACCAACCGACCAGTAACCAATGGTCGATTGTAACTGAAATGGGTCATGAACGCAGTGACGCCAACGCCACTTCGCTCAAAGGTAGGGATTGCCACTGATCGAGAAAGAATACACCTGCTGTTACATGAACCCACTGCATGTATCGTAAGAGGCGACTAATGTGGGAACCCCCCTGCATAATTGGGGATTTGCTTTTGTGCCCTGTACTTTTATTTCCTAGCGTCTTGCTCACCTTTGGCTTAAATGTCGAACGTTCGCCGAGGTGAGGAAAGCAACGGGTTCTGTCCCTAGGCCGGGACATACCAAAGTGGTATTTCAGTAAAGTAGCACTATAAAGTCGGCATCAGATCAGTGCTATCACAAGGAGCCAATAACACAAAACATACCCTGTCTCCAGCACACTTACACACATACACGCAAACACAAAACACACGTCCTTAAATTACCTTAGCTTTTGATATGACATTAAACCCTATACAATCAACCAACTCTCCGTATATCTACACGGTAAAGATTAATGTGTCTTTCTTAGTTTTATAAGCAATATATTCACCTCGTCAAAAGTCCATCGTTTATCAATATTGTTGCAGTTTTTGCACTCAACACGTAGCTTTACTTTTTTGTTGTTGATATGAACACAAATATTGTTGCGACATTAAAAAGCTTACAAAAGAGCATCAAAATTAACCAATATTGCATTTCACAAGGACAAAATCTCGTGAAATCTCGTGAAATCTCGTGACACCATTGAAAGCTACGTAAGATCGTAAGATCGTGTTGTAACTTCCAAACCGTAATAAGGTTTGGTTTTAGTTTGGTTTGGTTTAGTATTGTTAAACGTCCTATCATCAGCTATGATCATTTAAGGACGGCCTCCCCTGTGTGCAAGATGCATGCATATAGTGTATGCGTGTGTGTTTTGGGAGGCAGCGATAGGTTCATGTTTGTCTCCTTGTGATAGCCCGGAACTGATGCCGACTTTATAGTGCTACCTCACCGAAACATACTGCCGAAGGCACCCCGCAGGACACCCCACCCGGTCACATTATACTGACAACGGGCGAACCAGTTGTGCCACTCCTAAATTGCTGAGCGTTAAGCAGGAGTAGAAACTACCATTTTCACAGACTCTGGTATGTCTCGGCCAGGGGACGGAACCCAATGCCTTTTTCACATTGGCGAACGCTCAACTAAAGGCCAAAAGTGAGGCATTGTCAATGGAGACATTAGGAAGTAGAAGGTTGTTTAGAAAGAAGAGAAAAGACAAGGTCCCAAATTTAGTCGCCTCTTACGATCATGCAAAGGGTGCAGCAGGTACAATTCTTACGCCCTACCTTTGACAAATGCATTGAAATGAAAATGATATTTTTTATATTCTCATATTCAGAAATTTAAGGCGAGGAAAGGTGAGGACTGAATGTTGACTGAGGGTTCGATAGAACCGTCGGCACTTTCTGTAAATGAGGGAAAGTGCCGACGGTTCCCGATTGGGTTCGATAGGTTAAGGTGTGGTTTATACATAATACGAACTAGGTGTAAGATACGGGTTGATAAAAGGAATATCTCTTGGAGCCCTTTAGACTAGGTCGTTATCAACCTCGATATTTCGTTTTGAGTGTTGAAGTTAAAATGACGTAAATTTTGGTAGGGTATATTGATATGAAGGGTAATTGGCGCGGTTCAAAATAACAACAAACATATTGATATAGTAACAAAGGAAGTTTCACTTTTGTCTTTTTTGTGTCTCAATCCGAAAAATTTTACGACCACATATTTTCATTTTACGTTTTATATGGATTATCGTGTCGATATATGAAAACTATATTTGTGTGGATTTCTGTATTTGTAAAATTTATAATTAAGTATATGTTGTGTGGATTTCATTGTCTGTAGAACAAGATTTTTATTGTTATACAATACTAATATTTACATTTGCATGGCATTGTCACTATATAGCCTCTTTGAAAGCTGTGTCGTTGATGGGAATTTAATTACCATGCAGCACGAGACATAATTCTTAGCGTATTAATACAACACTGACCGGAACTACAATATCCAATGTAAATAAACATGTCGGCTGCTGAAATGTCGCTAGGCTTTTTGAGATTTGACAATGTCATTGTAAATTTATGTGCAAAATTAAAAATAAAATAAAAAATACTTTTGTTACAACAAAAACAAGACCAAGGTCTGCAATATCGTACAAAATGCACATCGGTTGAAATCACCAATGCCGGCAATGGAAACAATTTTAACGCTCATGCAATTTATCAAAAATATCGTCTGTTACAAATGTCTGAAATACACATATTGTATAGACCTACTGACACATATGTTACAGACCTACTGATATGAGTCACATAAACATTTCAGACATTTGTAATGAATGCCTGTGCTCCGTCGCAAGATGATCACTCACTTCAAACGCTATCAGTTTCACGCGTCTCGCAGCCAGTTTCCTCAGTTTCTGACGACATGTCAAATAACGAGGCTGTTATAGAATCTACAGACTGTAGTCAGATTCTCATACAATCAACAAATAAATTCACGTCTGGATTCTTCATATTAGATTGCATTCTTCACAAAATGAGCAAAGAGAAAAGTTCGAATTAACTTCCAAAAATAAGTCCCTCGTGGAGGGCAAGGTCAGGTTTACGGTGTTCACTGTATTTTTCCATGCGCTAAATTTGTTCCGGGGAAAAATCTAAACAATTTCAAATCTAATTTCAACTCAGAGTTCTATTGATAAACTTAAATCACCCTATAGACATATCATACGCAATTGTATTGATACTGAATTGTGGAATAACATTGAAGTGTTTGTTAGTTTGCCAATCAGCACGCGACAAACACACTGTTCAAACTATTGAACGAAATTGTGTGGACTGTCGATAAGGCGGGCATTTTAAATTTTAAATATAAATCATAAGTTAAAAAAGAACATAAGAGGCATAGAACACGTAAATATAAGTATTGAACTGTTTTTGTATGGTATTTATGATCTATTTGAATGACACAGCTTGCAAAGCTGTGTCATTCAAATAGATCATAAATACCATACAAAAACAGTTCAATGCTCAAGTATATATATATATGATGTATTTCAGGGTGTCTATGTAAGATCTACATTTTCATTGTCTCTGTGTTACTAGGTAAGATCTATATTTGTGGCGGATTCGACGGTCGGGAGTGTCTACACACGGCGGAGTTCTACGACCCAATCACTGACCAGTGGACCAGCATCACGCCCATGCGCAATAAGCGGAGCGGAGTCGGCGTCATAGCCTACCAGGATCAGGTCTACGCACTTGGAGGATTCAATGGGTCCTCGCGGATGAATACAGCAGAACGATTCGATCCCGCATCTTCTAAATGGCAAACAATTGCAGAGATGTATAATCCGAGAAGTAACTTTGGAGTAGAGGTATGCGAAACACTAATGTTTTTCAAGAAAGTATTACTGCTGTAACGTGCGGGCTGTCACCCATCCACTACTGGCCACGCTCGACGTTGCTGATACCGCATCTGCAGTATTTCCCCCTCGCATAGCTTAGCTGGTATACTGCCAACGTTTCCGATACGGTTGACATGAACACCTTAAGGATCCACTGAAGGCAAAATGCTAAAGAATGCAACCAAAGTTTTTCGATTGAAAAGCATTTTTAGATTTAAAGATAAATCTTAAGAAAATTTTCCTGTACTTCAGTTATCCTTCCACTTACAAATGAAGAAAATTTTAAGTCAACATAGCCTTCAACCCTCCCTCGTTAGGAGGGAGACTCCCTCATTTATATAGTTGTCAACCCTTCCTCATTAGGAGGGAGACTGCCTCATTTTGACCAATATTTACCAATTTCCCTCAGAACTCCCCCATTCAAGTCCAAAAACTCACCCAAACTCAAAATCTATGTACATCCTGTGGTCAAATGCTCTCCTAGTTACTGCAGGGTGTGTATAATTATCATAACAGGTGTGTCTGAATCATATTAATGTTTTTGGAGTTATATTGATACCAAAAAGGGAAAGATAAATTGAGCAAAGCAGTTTCATCTCCCTCATTGGAGGTTTCAGGGGTTGACACCTATGATTTAAGAATTTCCTACGTTAGTCACGCTCTTGAATTTTATGTCAGGTACACTGTATACGTTGGTTTGACTCCCTGGCCCAGGGAGCAACTCGATTCAGATATCTGAATAGAGTATTAAAATCAATGGGTCTTTTTTTATTTTCGTGACTCCCTTATTAAATGTGTCACTTGTTTGCGTTTCGTGAGTTGTGATATTTTGTTGTTTTCTTTTTAGCGGGGCAGTATAAGGTCTTACGTTAAAAATAAGGTTGATATTTTCTGTTGGGACAAATGATACTTTTATTATGTTAACGTTAATAGGTAAACCGACTGATCAGTCAGCAAGATTTAGTGGGAGAAATAATAAACAACAGGGCATTATCAATTGTGACGTAACGTCAGCCTTGACCTCTTCTTATTGTGACGTTGCAATGCCATATTCCTTGTGTCAACAGTTTTGGCATCAGATTGGCGGTTTTTCGGCAATCGTAGTAAACAGAATAGTCACTGGTAGTTAACTATACTTTAGGGATACACGATTTATTGTTTCACTTTGATTAATCATATTTCAATCGGGCTTCACCCTCGTGAAAATTGATTAATCTCCGGAAAAAACAACAAACAATCATATTTCCTTTCCGCAAGGACAATACATGTAATACACACCTATAAATTGTCGGTACTCGTGCTACATTTAAAGTGTAACTTATTTCAGGTGATAGACGACATGGTCTTCGCTATCGGAGGATTTAACGGCGTCACCACCATCTCCAGTGTCGAGTGCTTCGATAACTTGTCAAACGAATGGTAAGTGTTGTGTACCACAAACAAATGAAGCATAAGTGTGCTTACTTGTTGTTCCCTTTGCATTTTACAGTTCTTCTGGAGTGACTTGTTGTTACTTGTTGTTCCTTTTGCATTTTACAGTGCCTCTGGAGTGACTTGTTGTTCCCTTTACATTTTACAGTCCCTCTGGAGTGACTTGTTGTTACTTGTTGTTCCCTTTGCATTTTACAGTGCCTCTGGAGATACACTTTGCAATGAAATGCGCCGTTGGAGTAACTTGTTGTTCCTTATGCATTCTACAGTTCCTCTGGTGTTACTTGTTGTTCCCTTTGCATTTTACAGCTTCTCTGGTGTTACTTGTTGTTCCTTTTGCATTTTACAGTTCCTCTGGAGTTACTTGTTGTTCCCTTTGCATTTTACAGCTTCTCTGGTGTTACTTGTTGTTCCTTTTACATTTTACAGTTCCTCTGGTGTTACTTGTTGTTCCTTTTGCATTTTACAGTTCCTCTGGTGTTACTTGTTGTTCCCTTTGCATTTTACAGCTTCTCTGGTGTTACTTGTTGTTCCTTTTACATTTTACAGTTCCTCTGGAGTTACTTGTTCTTCCCTTTACATTTTACAGTTCATATTGAGTCATTTGTTGTTCCCTTTACATTTTACAGTTCCTCTGGTTTTATGTGTTGTTCCCTTTACATTTTACAGTTCCTCTGGAGTTACTTGTTGTTCCCTTTGCCTTTTTCACTTTCTCTTGAGTTACTTGTTGTTCCCTTTGCATTCAACAGTTCCTCACGAGTTACTTGTTGTTCCCCTTTTAGTTTGATGCTCTGCTGGAATTACTTGTTGATCCCTTTGCAGTGTAATGCGCAGTTGGAGTTACTTGTTGTTCTATTTGACGTTTTAATATTCTAACGAGATACTGAGTGTTCCTTTTGCAATGTAATGCTCTTAATCTGAATATACTTATTGTCCCCTTTGTAGTTTATAGTTCTGCCTGAGATACTTGTTGTTGCCTTTGTATTTTACAGTTTTGCTCTAGAGATATTAATTGTTTCAATTGAAGTGTTTTTTTGTACATTGCTGGAATTATTATTACTTTCTTTTGCATTTTATGGCCCTGCTAGAGATTCCTTTTGTTCCCTTTGCATTTCACAGTTTATGTAACAAATATAAATTTCTTTGTAGGTTTGAAGCTACGGATATGAATCTCTACCGAAGCGCCCTGAGCGCATGCGTCGTCCACGGGCTCCCCAACATCCATGATTATATTCACGGTCCAATGAAAACAATGGAGGCCTCGGAACCTGAGCAGGCCGAGGGAACAACTGCTGAAGAGGAGCTTTAATGACGTTAGGATGGGTGAAATCTGTGATTATTAGTTATAAATGTGACAAATCACTGATGATTAAGGTTTCGGGTCTGTGATCTTCTGCTGTCCATAACTCTTTATCAAAGTTACGTTGTTGGTTTTAAAGCAGTTTTAAGACTTCGTCAGTGATATTCCGCGTGATATATGGAGTTTCTACAATTGGAGTCAGTCCATTGTTTCCTTTAGATGTGTCTATGTACTTTTCTTTTCTTTTCACTTTCCATTTACTCTACAGACTAAAGTAAAGAGATGCGATTAGAAATATTGACACAAAAAAAGCATATACGTCATAAACATCAGATCAGAAATGCGTTTCATTATTATGTTGTAGTCGTCTGATTTGGGTTAAAAACCCGTGTCCAACATTTATTCTTAGTTAGCCTCCAATGTTTCGTCAAAAATAAAACCTTAGCAAAATAAATCATCTTGTGTGTGTTTTATTTAACAAGATATATCATATTATACACGCTGAACTCCATCATAATAAAAACCGTTTTGTGATATTCTGTGTGTTATATTTTGTGATTTGCATTAGTTCCACGCCTGCATCTTGATAAAGCGGCAGATTGCCTCGAAAATCCTTAGTCTGCACTGTCGGCATTACTTGTATGCTTCTATATATGTAAATGTAACCCGAATCTATTCTGTTCGTGTTTATATGGCAGGTTTGATTGGATTACAACCACGTGCTGCCGAGATTGCCGTTAGTGGATTGAAAGCCTCGTACCACATATTAGAGACGCGCGCAGCATGTTTACGTCATTTTTTTATCTTCCCGTGTAGTAAAATTGCGTTAAATTACGCAGGTTTGTGTCGTGTTGTGAAAGTGCAAAATTATTTTAGCGTTTATTTTTCGTCATTGTATTCTTTTTTTTATATCAAAATTTCATACTCTTCGTTTAATCGTTCGTCCATCACGTACTTATCTACATCAACAGTCAATAAATGATACAAATCACGAAGAAATGCCGGTTGCAAAATCAACAGAGGACAACAAACGTCAGATGATTTTGGATAACCATCTCCTTTGAACTCCATTTAAGCAATAGAACCTCAAACTTCAATTTAGTAATACTGTAGGAAACGTTCATATAACAATAACAACCTTGATAACCACACGTCCACTATTTTGCCAACAAAATGTTGGCGTTATCTGACGATACATCGAAGGTGCTGTAAGAAGATAATGGTTTGAAAAAATGGGAAAGGGCCTTGAAAAACTGTACGTTGGCGGTACGTGAATTGGTTATTGGTATTATATCAATGTGCGTCCGGCTGTAATGGGAATTCATTGCCGGATGGTCACTATGTCATCAGTTTCTACAAATCACGTGACACGGTTGCAAAGTCAATAAAGATGTAAGCTAAATGAAATTTGACACATAGGGGATATAATATAGATGCCAAAGTCTTTCTGATATATAAACGTTTGATTTTATGATTGCGCAAGTTCGCCGACAAACGTTGTAAACCAATTATGACATAGATTAGTTTATTCTTTATCATAATTTAAATGTCAAAATTGATGTGTTATGGTCAAAAACATATTTCGTTCGTCATTTATCAATGGCACAGCGTGATGATATGCTTTTTTCTACTTAGCAAGATAATAAGACACATATTGCCCCTTATGTGAATAAATTCAAGGCAGATAAATATTATTTCGGGTACGCTTATTTTCGCAAACTAAACTGTTTGTACTTACAATCGAAGCATTGATATATCGCGTAACATTGGTAATATGCAGTATTCACTCTCAGCAGATTCATTATTCAACGATTTAGAACCCCGAGTCGATTTTTTATGCGAAATGGAAATAATGTTATCGTCCTTTCCCACATCCAAAAAACTCACTATTGTAAATCAGATTGCAAAACACTTCCTCTTTTTCCATAAGACGTTTGCAATTAACCCATACTGTAAGCTTATGTTTGAATTTACACCAAGCATTGATTTATCGCGTAACATTGGTAATATGCAGGAAGCTGTGTATTGCCACTAATGGAAGCTGAGTATTGCACCTACATGAAGCAATGGATTTCCGCTTCAACAAGCAACAGATTCCACTACAGGAAGCTGTGTGTTGCCACTACAGGAAGCTGTGTATTGGCACTACATGAAGCTGTGAATTGCCACTACAGGAAGCTGTGTATTGCAACTACAGGAAGCTGTGTATTGCCACTACAGGAAGCAATGGATTTCCGCTTCAACAAGCAATAGATTCCACTACAGGAAGCTGTGTGTTGCCACTACAGGAAGTTGTGTATTGCAACTACAGGAAGCTGTGTATTGCAACTACAGGAAGCTGTGTATTGCAACTACATGAAGCTGTGAATTGCCACTACAGGAAGTTGTGTATTGGCACTACAGGAAGCTGTGTATTGCAACTACAGGAAGCTGTGTATTGCCACTACAGGAAGTTGTGTATTGCAACTACAGGAAGCTGTGTATTGCCACTACAGGATGCAATGGATTTCTGCTACAACAAGCAATAGATTCCACTACAGAAAGCTGTGTGTTACCAGTACAGGAAGTTGTGTATTGCTACTACAGGAAGCAATGATTTCCGCTACAACAAGCAATGGAACGACACTACAACAAGTAATGGATCGCCACTACAACAAGCAAAGGAACAACACTGCAACAAGCAATGGAACGACACTACAACAAGCAAAGGAACAACACTACAACAAGCAATGGAACAACACTGCAACAAGCAATGGAACGCCACTACAACAAGCAAAGGAACAACACTCCAACAAGCAATGGAACGACACTACAACAAGCGATGGAACGACACTACAACAAGCAATGGAACACCACTACAACAAGCAATGGAACAACACTACAACACGCAATGGAACGACACTACAATAAGCCATGGAACGACCCTACAACAAACACTTGAACAACACTACAACAAACAATGGAACAACACTACAACAAGCCATGGAACGACACTACAACAAACACTTTAACAACACTACAACAAACAGTGGAACAACACTACAACAAACAATGGAACAACACTACAACAAACCATGGAACAACACTACATCAAGCAATGGAACGACACTACAGCAAACAATGGAACAACCCTACAACAAGCCATGGAACGACACTACAACAAACACTTGAACAAGACTACAACAAACAATGGAACAACACTACAACAAGCAATGGAACAACACTGCAACAAGCAATGGAACGCCACTACAACAAGCAAAGGAACAACACTGCAACAAGCAATGGAACGACACTACAACAAACAATGGAACAACACTACAACAAGCAATGGAACGACACGACAACAAGCAATGGGACGACACTACAACAAGCAATGGAACAACACTCCAACAAGTAATGGAACAACACTACAACAAGCAATGGAACGACCCTACAACAAGGAATGGATCGCCACTACAACAAGCAAAGGACCAACACTGCAACAAGCAATGGAACGACACTACAACAAACACTTGAACAACACTACAACAAACAATGGAACAACACGACAACAAGCCATGGAACGACACTACAACAAACACTTGAACAAGACTACAACAAACAATGGAACAACACTACAACAAACCATGGAACAACACTACATCAAGCAATGGAACGACACTACAGCAAACAATGAAACAACACTACAACAAGCCATGGAACGACACTACAACAAACACTGGAACAACACTACAACAAACAGTGGAACAACACTACAACAAACAATGGAACAACAATACAACAAGCAATGGAACGACACTACAGCAAACAATGAAACAACACTACAACAAGCCATGGAACGACACTACAACAAACACTGGAACGACACTACAACAAGCAATGGAACACCACTACAACAAGCAATGGAACAACACTACAATAAGCAATGGAACGACACTACAACAAGCAATTGAACAACACTACAACAAGTAATGGAACAACACTACAACAAGCAATGGAACGACACTACAATAAGCAATGGGACGACACTACAACAAGCAATGGAACAACACTCCAACAAGCAATGGAACAACACTACAACAAACACTTGAACAACACTACAACAAACAATGGAACAACACTACAACAAGCCATGGAACGACACTACAACAAACACTGGAACAACACTACAACAAACAGTGGAACAACACTACAACAAACAATGGAACAACACTACAACAAGCAATGGAACGACCCTACAACAAGGAATGGATCGCCACTACAACAAGCAAAGGAACAACACTACAACAAGCCATGGAACGACACTACAACAAACACTGGAACAACACTACAACAAACAGTGGAACAACACTACAACAAACAATGGAACAACACTACAACAAGCAATGGAACGACACTACAGCAAACAATGGAACAACACTACAACAAGCCATGGAACGACACTACAATAAGCAACGGATTAACTTTTAAAAACCCCATTAATTCATGTTTTCCAAATGTTTGTGATAGTTAATAAATTTTTTGAATTCAAGAATAGAAAAACATATGTTAGCTACTTCACAACTCCGCCCATAATTAAACGTCCGTGCACTGCTTACTCGTGTGTGTTTAACAGTGAGTATAAGCTTCAAAGACCTGACCTAGATGATTGGATTTCTTCTGAAGAAGAACAGCTTATTAACAAACATTTAGTGGAATAGCGTTTGAATATTATGCAAGTTGATGCCAAATACATCTATCTTGACATATGTCCAAGGTACATATAATTGGTGAATACGGTATGAATGGTGATAACAACCAGCTTGTTTGTTAAAGAAAGATGTTTCTATTTTGAATTAACTCATAGCAGAAGATTGCAAATCTAACAGCGAACATTAGAGACATACTATTCACCAAGATGAAATGGTGTCTGCAGTCTTGACGATAAAGGTAGAATTGACAGTGTGACGTTGACAATGTTCAAACGGAAATTCTACAGACATACGTTCCGGAACGCTCAATATCAACAGATATATAGGCAAGAAATTCCCATACACAATTACCCCACTGTCATCGTGAACCCAGAGTCAGACAAATTATTACGTCATTCGTGACCTGACGTGGCTGAAACCTGTACGGCAGAAAGATTTATAAAAGGTTTGAAGGGGAAGGTGTGATAAATGTTATTTTTTTGTGAATATGTACACTTTCCAGGGAAAATTGATGTGTAATAAGTACAACCAACCAATTTATTTCGTTTAGAGATTACTTACTGTGACGTAACAACAGGTCTAAGTGTACTCTCGTCTTAAAATGAACAGAAAGCAGGTTGCAGAGTTATATAATTTCTCTGTTAACTGTATAGAATAATTATCATACTGAACAAAGGACTATAGCGTTAAATCAAAGATTGTGTTACTTAAATAAAACGAAGACAGATGGGAAAATATCCATCAACGGATGTAACAACCTCGTTATGGAAGTATAATTCAACTTAATTGAAATACATAAAAAGACATTACTAAATTCGAACGAGCTTATGCGAAAATCGTTATAAATCTTGTTATTTAATTACAAGGTAGTATTTATAGCACACAAAAGTCCAAATTGGTGAAAGATAATACAAATGAAATTAAAATCATCTGGCCTATTATATATATATATGACCTGCCATTAGTAATCGACATTGGTAGAGTGGTGCTCAATAATGCCGATTTGACTCTGATGATTAACAGCCACCCAAGAACATTGGTACTTTAGACAATATAATTCTGTAATTAAATTTCACTTTCTTGAAAGCTGAGAGTACATGGTCCCATAAGGCACGTTATATTTGCAGTTTGAAACTGTCCATGTACATGTTTGACACAGTCGTCTGCTTGTATTGGAGATATAAAGACAAAATAAAGACGACTCCATACACCACTGTTATATAACAGAGATACGTGTACAGTAGCCAAGTCTATTTTGTCAATGACTCTCTCACTTTTGTGGGACTGCAAAGTCAGTTGGGAAAACGACAATCTATCTATCTATATGTTATACCCCACAGAGACCAAAATGGCTTCAATCAGGTTTATCAGGTTCGTTTTTAGTGAAAATATCTATAAACATACAAAGATGTGATATATAAACAATATTTTATTTATTTTACAACCGCTACATCTGCGCCTGTAATCCGTGGCGAATCTAGCGATTTCTTATGTTGCCAAAAGTGTGCAGCTCTATCATACGAAACAACAAAACACCATTACCAGGAGATAAAGAACTAACGATTCCAAGACCGAGGACATTTGGGATATTTGTCTCATCCACTGTCGTTTGCCTTTCTCTTTTAGGAGATCTGGGTCTCGTAAAGCAGACCTTGATTGCAACATTTCAACGTCCTTGTGTATGACATCCCGGGAACTTTGTGTATGACATTCCTGTGACCTTGTGTATGACATTCCTGTGACCTTGTGTATAACACCACAGTGACTTGATAAACGAAATCTCTTTGACCGTGTTTATACGTCATCCTTGTGATCGTGCACACGTCATATTTGTGTACGACATGTTGTGACCTTGTGAACGACGTTCCTTTGACCTTGTGACGACATCTCTTTAACCTTGTGTGCTATATCTCTGTGACCTTGTGTACGACATTCCTTTCACCTTGTGTACTATATGCATGTGACCTTGAGTACGACATGCTTGTGACCCTGTGATCGACATCTTGTGTCCTTGCGTACGAAATCCCTGTGACCTTGTGTATGACATCTCTTCGGTATTATGTACAACACACCTGTAACCTTTTGTACGACACCCCTTTGACATTGTGTACGACATCCCTGTGAATTGTGACATTGTGTACGACACCCCTGTGACATTGTATACGACATCCATGTGACATTGTGTACGACATCCCTGTGACATTGTGTACGACATCCCTGTGACATTGTGTACGACATCCCTGTGACATTGTGACATTGTGTACGACATCCCTGTGACGTTGTGTACGACATCCATGTGACATTTTGTACGACAAACCTAATAATTGTGACATTGTGAACGATATCCCTGTTACACTGTGTACGACATCCTTCTGACATTGTGTACGATATCCCTGTGACATTGTGTACGACATCCCTGTGACATTGTGTACGACATCCCTGTGACATTGTGTACGACATCCCTGATAACTGTAACATTGTGTACGACATCCCTGTGACATTATAACATTGTGACATTGTGTACGACATCTCCGTGACATTGTATACGACATCCCCGTGACATTGTGTACGACATCCTTGGGATTTTTTTGGGATTTGTGGTTGTTTATGAATATTTTTCTCTTTGATTGTTATAGCACATGTACACAAACATTCACATTTCTGATTATGCTGTTTGTATTTCATAATAGAAAGTCATGTAGCATAGTTTCCAGGCAATTAATAAAAATTAACTTTAATCCTAATTTGTAGTGAACTATTACCCTCTCATCTTAGCTACATTTATACGCTTCGTGTTATTTAACATTTCATAAAAGTACAATATATCCAAAAAGGATTTAGAAAAAAAAAATATTATTAAAAAACTTTAAGCAGTAATTTAAATATTTTCCAAAGACAAATCATTTTCCAAAATGTGTGACAAAAGAATCCGGAAAAATACAAGGGCCCAGTTGCTCAAACGGTGATTAGCTTAGTTGGTGATTTGCGCAAATTTAATTTTTGGTGTATTTTTTTAAGACAACCATTCACTGAGTTGAACATTTTCAGATAGAATATGTAACATAAGAGTACATTACATGCAAAATTAAGAGGTTTTACTTTGTATATGGACCAAATTATTAGAGGTTGAAAAATGTCATTTATCAGTGATTAAGCTAAGCATCTTTTGAACAACTGGGCCATGGTGTTTATAAGAAAATTCTACCGTTACTGTATGACGTCATAAAAATTTAACGGCATTTCTAATTTCGTCTCTATTTCACTTTATAATAAAAGCATATATATATGACTTTATTCCCTTTACCGGAATTACGTCAATCAAAATAAGTTTCTAAAACGTAAGAGGGGATGCTGGTCTGTGTACGTGTATCATTGGTTATGATGTTATCAGATTTTTGATAAAACTAATAGGAAACTATTACTGTCCATCCAAATAAGTGAGAGTACGTACGTGAAAGTTATGATTGAGTCATAAAGCCAGCCGAGTTGTGAGCTGATGTAATGAGCTTGGTGTAAACAGCGCCATTACCATACGCCATAAAGAGCACATACTAGCTAGTATTGGTATAATAAATAATTCCGATCACTATGGCATCTCTACACAAGGAAGAACAGTGACTGCTTTAATTTCAAAATGTCTTTTTCGATATCATCGCGGCTTTTAGTCGTTCCATTGAGGTCAGCAGTGATAATGTTATATGTATCACAGGGTTTGGTTTGGTTTTATTTTTTTACGTCCTATTAACAGCCAAGGTCATTTAAGGACGTGCCTTCGTGTGTGTTGTGTATGCATGCATGCATGTATGTATACCGGAGACAGGGAATGTTTGTGTGATTGCCTCCTTGTGTAGTGCAGATCTGATGCCGACTTTATATTGCTATCTCACTGAAAGGCATCCAGCATGCATCCCGCCTGATCACATTATACTGACAACGGGAGAACCAGTTGTTGCCATTACCCTAAATGCTGAACGTTAAGCAGGTAGTAACGACTACCATTTTAAGGACTTTGGTATGTCCCGACCTGGGGACAAAACACTTTGCCTTTCTCACCTGAGAAAACGCTCAACAGAAAGCCAGAAGTAAGGTATTTCCAAGCAAGGCGCTAGGGGAAAAAAGGTAGTTAGGAGTAGAAAGACAGATAAAGATCCCAACTATTGCAATGGGTGCAACATATTTATTTTGGTCGTTTTTATGGCAAGCCAACTTAACATTTATTCAAGGAGCAACGTCGATCCTGTATTTCGTCGAATTATATAAGATTTCTTATATACATGAGATTTCTTATATATTATATAAGATATCATATAAAATAAATAAGAAATCATATATACTTCATAAGATATCTTATATCGTATATAAGATGTCTTGTATCGTATATAAGATATCTCATTTAATTTTCTCTATAAGATATCTTATGGGTGTATACTATATATATATAACATTTGGAAGAGAAATGTCATGCCTTTCATAAAATAATTTAAAAAAAAGTGCTAACACGTCCGTATTTGAAGAAATATTTTAAAAAAATTCTGTCGGAAGATTTGATGGCTGAACGTGCCCGCCTTCAGGCAGTTGGGACCGGCAGTCTTGGGCATGATTATGACGTCATAAAGCATGCATGCTACGTCGTATTCCCCGCCAGTTTCACGACTTTTTATGTGTTCCATAGGTAGAACTGACATACCCTGGTGTCAGGGGCCAAATTACCCTGCCCCAATTTGATATCAAAAATATTTAATCAAGTATATTACACTATTGAGCACTACGAAAGCGTGCATGCTAGACCCTTATAAATTCCATCATGTGAAGCTGTCAGTGTGTGTATACATGTACCATCATGTGAAGCTGTCAGTGTGTGTATACATGTCCCATCATGTGAAGCTGTCAGTGTGTGTATACATGTACCATTATGTGAAGTTTTCCGTTTGTTTCAGGTATAACATAAATAAGTAGAAATTCGTTGAGTGAGATCATAGTCGTCTTTCAATCTCCCGATTTTTCTTTCTTTCCGTTTTAGTAATTTGATAATTGATTGTCCCGTAACTTTCTCCCTTTTAATAATTTAATAATCGATCTTTCCTCACCTCGACATTTTTTCGTGTGAATGTCCAAGCCAGTCAATTGAACTGATCCTCATAGTTGAAAAATTTGCACAAAAACCGGTGAAAAATATTTTTTCTTCTTCTCAATTTGCATGTTTTGATATAGAACTCGGACTTTTCAAATTCCGTGCATGACTATCTTTTATCAGAAGTGAGTTAGTAACACCGGAGTTATCTTTCTTTTTATTACCTTTGTTGACAATAGTCAGCGGTATTTTTTTCATATTATAGCTGTCTTTTATATATATTACGCTTTTGAAGACATATAGGCATATCAAAAGAATCATTATTGTGAAAGCTAGCTTGTATTTGTTGCTGTTGCTTTTTTTAATTACAATTCCGTTTCTTTTTACCGTTTCGTAATTTACATTCAGATATCGCCGATTACCTCCCCTCATCGAAGTTCTAAAAACCAAAATGTCTCCAGATTGAAAAGCGACAGCTTTGCCTGACAGTGGGGCGTGGATGGCCTATGATAATTCAAACACATCGAGATGGATGCCCCACAAGCTTTTGTGGAGGAAATAGATTTCAACGAACTCCAATGTCATGAGGTAAATCATAACGCGCTTCAATACGGTCAATTTAAACCATCAATGGTACCTTGTTTACAAATTTTGGGGATTTCCACGTTTGTTTCAGTTCTGGGTTGCAAGAAATTTTGCATTCGTCATCTTGCGTTAGTTTATTTCAGTTGTTATGTAAGGTATTCCTGATATATAAATCGAAAAGGTAGTTTAATTGTCGTAACGACCTTTCAAAATTAAGCAATCTACTATTATTGTGGACCCTCCTTTCTTTGTAAACGTCCTCTGTCAAAAGACACTTGATCGAATGACCACGATTTAATGAATCTTATAGTCACAGAAAAATCTCTTGTGATTACCATGACAATCCTTGATATAATGTATATCATATGATGGATGAAGGCCTAAGGCCTATAAGTTACATCTCATCATGGCGCTTCATTGGACATTTAAGTTTGTGGTTTGTGTTGTAGCCAAGTATGTGTGAATAGGGGAGGGGAGTTTAATCATGGAATCCATCATTCAAACTCTACTGTAAGGAGATACATACCTGCAAACTCCGGACAGGGCTCACACTGTCAGTAGCCAAAGTAGCCACTGACTACTTTTATTTTTTATTGGCTACTAAAATCATGATGTGGCTACTAAATTGACTACTAAGTTTTTAAAAATGTATCTTTGTCCCAGAAAACGATCGTTCTACTCCTGTGTGGCTGACACTGATTGTGTAAACATAATCAGGGCCGTCACCGATCAGCGCGCGCTGTAGATCTACGACTGCGAGTTAATTAATGCTTTTGTCTAAATTGTTAAGTCAATTATCAAGCTTCAGATGGCAACAGGTGTTATAATTTGTGTACATTAATGGACAGTGGGGTCAAGTTAATTGGATGACCCGTTGACGTCAACAGTCTGATAAGCGAGTCACACGTACATTTGGCGGCGCCGTAAGCCGATCTGATCACCTTGTTCAAACACTGCATCCAACCAATTTATGGGTTTAATTTATTTAAATCAGTGTACATGTTCTTCATTTGCCCTATTCCAGTACCGTAACAAACACAAATGTGTCCGATATGCTTGATTAGAAAGTATAGTATCACCTTGAAACACCATGTCCAAGTACCGATTTTCGGCCTTTCAGATCACTTTTGTGATTAGACGTTTTAGAATTTCAAGTGATCAAGAAAATTTATTTAGCATCACAGTTATGCAGTTTTTAGAGCAGCAAACCGTTAAGGATGTATTCAACGGTCGCTTTAGTTATATTAGGTGCCAATCAACAACACGGAAATGGCCAAGTTGCGCGACGTGATGTGCTCCCCTTATAAATACCGTTATAAATTCGTCCTTTTCAAATGTGTTCTACTGGCATGTACATTTTAAATGTGTGATCTTTTAAAATATTTATATATATATTTTTTGCATAAAACATGAATTACGGTGAATGTATAATTATAGCAATATATTGCATCACTGAGGCTACTTTTGATTTTGATTTTAATTTAGATTGAATGCAAGGAATTAGACTAAGCCCACAATTAAAGGGGAATAGTATCAGCTAGTCATCAATATCTGCACGTTATGTATTTCCATTTAATCAAGCTATATCTCGTAACTACATGACCTGCTGGACACAACACAAGGATATTTTAGATGTTTGGCCATCGTCTGTAAACTGACACAAAAATTACCGGAAGTTCGTCCAGAAAGCATAAAAAGTAATCTCGGATTAAAAAACACACATAAATATGCAGTTTTGCTTAATGTACTTTTTATCTTGCTCAAAATGAGCCCATACCTGAAAAAACGGTGATATATTTCATTCATGAACCAGTCTTTTTTGTAGTCTGACAAACGTACGAAATGTCATATGCAAATGAGGCCACATCTCCTCACCTATTTTTTTCCACTTACGAAGGGCCAAGGAGACATTCTTATATCTATAAACACTGTTTGCATTGAAACGCAAACCTTGTAATGCAATTTCAAACAGAACAAAATGAGAATTAACTTACCATCAACCAAAACCGATATATAAGACTGCAGAAAAAAAAGAATAACAGGTTCTAAATTATAACTAAATAAATATAATAAATAAATTTATAAAATTACATGAATTTGTTCAATTTGACATCTTGCAAAATCAATAAAAAAAAAATGTTTTGATAATTATTTTGACAATCAAAAATATTTTTGTTATTCCAAACGAAGCTTTTGTTCTTGCAGGTCACTGTAGAGAATTTCTTTTTAGTGTATTCAAGATATCTTTCTTTGAACACTAAATCAAAATAAACACACGGAACCATATGATGGCTACTAAATCAAAATAAACACACGGAACCATATGATGGCTACTTCCGACGGGAGTTATTTGTTAAAAATTGTTTGTTCTGATTTTTAGCTCACCTGCCCGAAGGGCAAGTGGGCTTATGTTATGGTGCAGCGTCCGTCGTC
Organism: Mizuhopecten yessoensis; assembly: GCF_002113885.1. Classification (NCBI taxonomy): domain Eukaryota; kingdom Metazoa; phylum Mollusca; class Bivalvia; order Pectinida; family Pectinidae; genus Mizuhopecten; species Mizuhopecten yessoensis. The sequence goes on along the minus strand of NW_018407394.1, from coordinate 565,254 downwards.
CATCCATCCATCCATCTGTCCGGCGTCAACTTTTTGCTTTAAACAATTTCTTTTCGTTAAACAAAAGGCCTAGGAAGATGATATTTGGCCAGTAGCATGCTGAGATCAAGGGCTACCAAGTTTGTTCAAATAAATGACCTTGACCAACTTTCAATGTCACAGGGGTCAAATATGTTAAAATCTTCAAACAACTTCTTCTCACTAACCAAAAGGCCCAGGGTACTGATATTGGGCCTGTATAGAATGCTGGGATGAAGGGCTACCAAGTTTGTTCAAATAAATGACCTTGACCAACTTTCAAGGTCACAGGGGTTGAAATATGTTAACATCTTCAAACAACTTCTTCTCAATAACCAAAAGGCCCAGGGTACTGATGTTAGGCCTTTAGCATGCTGGGATGAAGGGCTACCAAGTTTGTTCAAATGAATGACATTGACCCACTTTCAAGGTCACTGGGGTCAGATGTCTTCAAAATCTTCAAACAACTTCTTCTCAATAACCAAATGGCCCAGGGTACTGATATTGGGCTTGTAGCATACTGGGATGAAGGGCTACCAAGTTTGTTCAAATAAATGACCTTGACCCACTTTCAAGGTCACTGGGGTCAGATGTCTTAAATCTTCAAACAACTTCTTCTCAATAACCAAAAGGCCCAGTGTACTGATATT
>NW_018407394.1:542946-563647 GCF_002113885.1 Mizuhopecten yessoensis | reverse complement strand
AATGACCTTGACCCACTTTCAAGGTCACTGGGGTCAGATGTCTTAAAATCTTCAAACAACTTCTTCTCAATAACCAAAAGGCCCAGTGTACTGATATTGGGCCTGTAGCATGCTGGGATGAAGGGCTACCAAGTTTGTTCAAATGAATGACCTTGACCAACTTTCAAGGTCACAGGGGTCTAATGTCGTAAAATCTTCAAACGACTTCTCAATAACCAAATCAGCAATGCCTGTGCATGTTTTTGAATGTCTTAGTTACGTCGTTTTTAGCACCAGATTCAACTAAAATATGTGATTTACAAAGAGTGCAGAATGCAGCCTTTTTTTTCAAGACCGCCAGACTTTATCCACTATTACTCATTTTCCTATGACTTTTTGATATGTGCATAATTATCATTTCTTTTAGAATTTTGTGTAGTAGAACCTGCAAATCCTGATAACGACTTCTTCTTTCAAGAAGACATTACGTTACCTTCAAAATACGATCTATACTATGTAAATACAATTGTATAAACAACTCAATTAGAATCTATTCCTTAAAACACTTCACTAATTACTTGTCGTTAAGTTAAGTAACAATGGTCTTTATATAAACATTTGTAAAAACAGTTCTAGTATGTATATAAACAACTCATAACTTACCTGTCTTTCTTATGACAAAGAATGGAAAAGTCTAGACAATTTCGAGCGATTTCAGTAACTTCTAATATATACGAAAATATTCTGGGCAAAAACGGGTGAAATTGACGAAACCCCGGGTCAAAATCGTAACCCAGCGTGTGAAGTTATAAATGCGGGTGAAGGGCTAAAATTCTGGGTGTAACCCGACAAAATCGGGTCACTTGGCAGGTATATCAGGTATGCAGATACACGTGTAACAGATCTAGAGGTCATATTTTTTTCAATGACGCCACAATTTCAAAGGATGGAACAGGACCTCTCTTACTCTTCATCACCTGACACTTAATAATTACTGAACGAGCTAAACAGAAATTCTCCCCAAGTCATTAGGAAGCAGCTAGTATTATACCAAGGTGTCAAAAACTACATGTACCAATCCAACTGGTCTTTGCCAGTGACTAATCAAGTGTAGTTCAAATTCTGCTGAATTGGACATATACTCCTGCTTATTCAGCAACTTGAACATTTTACAAGAGGACACCACAGAATTCAGCAAAATTAACATCGATAAATGTGTTAAGCAAACTGGAATTTAAGTTTTTTATCAGTATATGTGTATGGAAAATGGACTGACAAACAATAATGCATCATTTGAATCTCATAGTGCAGTCAAGATCCAGCGAACTCATAATAGTAGATATGGTAATATAAGTACTGTTTTGATTGCAGGTGGTTGGAAAAGGAGCGTTTGGCGTGGTCAGTCGAGCAAAATGGCGTGGGAAAGAAGTGGCTGTGAAGCTGATAGAGACAGAGTCTGAGAGGATCGCATTTATTACGGAGCTGAAACAGTTGTCTCGGGTCAATCACCCCAACATTGTCAAACTATATGGTGCCTGTACAAAACAGCCTGCGGTAAATATTCTTCAGTAGGACGAAAGCCTAGCCCCAGGATCATAATAAAGATCCCTATTAAAAATTTGTTTTTGTTATGAAATCCAATTATAGATTATGTTAACAAGATTTGAACATATGTAATAGGAAAGAAGTATTGAAAAGAATATGTGTGTTTGTTAATATATGGAAGGGAAACTCCCTCTAGCCACGGTGGCCAAGTGGTTAAGGCTAGTGACATTCTGCTACCACTAGCCCTCCAACACTGGGATGCGGGTTCAAGACCTTTGTGGGGCAGTCGCCAGGTATTGGCCGTAGGTCGGTGGTTTTTCTCCAGGACCTCCTGCTTTCCTCCACCATCAAAACCTGGCATGTCCTTAAATGACCATATAGCTGAATAGGATGTAGAACACAAACAAACAAACTAGCCGAGGCTAATAAGGTAACTATGACACTGTTCAAATGCACATCCTTTATACTTACTCCTTCGTTTTCTTTGATACGAAAATATACTACAACCCAGGTTCTTTTACTCCCGGGCATTGGTTCGCCTTTACCTTGAACGGGGAGGGTCATCAGCACCCATTTGTAATAGTTACGAAGAAATGAAAGGAAGATGTTGTTTTGCCAGGACCTGAACCCACGATACCAGACTTTCTAGTTACCTTGAATGGGGAGGGTCATCAGCACCCATTTGTAATACAGTAGTAAGGAAAAAGTGAAAAAAGACTTTCCGTAAGTTCATACCCCACGCCGTGAGACTTTATCGGAGGTGAAAATCCGTGAGATTTTGTCTCACACCGTGAGATCTGGCATGTATGAGGAAGATGTGCATATGCTAGGACTTGAACCCACAATACCAAACTTTCTAGTTGGATGCTCTGCCACTGAGTAAGAGGGAAATTCCCTCCAGCTGAGGCTAGTAGCGGGACTTTGACAATGTTGAATATTACAGCTGTGCTTGGGTATAAAACTTTCTCATGATTCTTGGTCAGGAAATTGATTCATAAAAATATAAAAAAAAACTAACTTACAATTTCAATGTTTCAGTGTGCTTATATAAATTGCAATTTATATGGCCATAAAATCTTAATAAACAACTAGACTAGAATCAGAAAAAATGATTTTAGAATATTTTTATAAAAATGAAAAATGCAGTAGAAACCAACTATTATCATTATACAATACATGTTCCTTAAATCACTTGGTAAGTAACCCTATATCAGGGCTTTATTGTAAATGTTTAAACTTATTTCTTTTTTCCTTACAGGTATGTTTAGTAATGGAATATGCGGAAGGGGGATCCCTGTACAATGGTAAGTTGTTTTGATATATTGAATCCTAAGGACCCTAGCTTGATTACATCCCGAATTCTCACTCATATTGCATGCCCACTGTAGGTTGTGGCAATAACTTCTCGTATTTTTTAAAATTAAGAGTCTACCAGATATGCATGGATTAATGATTGAAAGCTGAATACCTTATCTAAGCTTTGCCTTGATGAAACAGTCGAAAACTTGTACATATAGATTAATGATTGGTATGGACACCCTACTATTTCCCGAATTTTTGTAAGAGCAACTCAAATAATTTTGCTCTAGATGAATTAAAGATTTATCATCAAATTGGTACCAGTAACCTTATATAATCTTAAGTGAAACAGATTCTTAATCTGTTAATAAACAGTAATTGTTTAATTTGTTGCCTAATGAAAGGAAGTGAGTTTTGATCCAATTTTACACTGCACAAGGCCTTGTTCAATTAATGCATGCAAGTAAGCAATAAATGATAATTCTGATTTGACTTTTGGATGTATAAGCCAATTGAAATGACTGTACTACGAATTCACTTTCAGTCCTTCATGGTACTGGTCCACAACCTGCCTATACAGCGGCCCACGCCATGAGCTGGGCGCTTCAATGTGCCAAAGGGGTGGAGTATCTCCACAACATGAAACCTAAAGCTCTCATCCACAGAGACATGAAACCTCCAAAGTAAGTATCAGGCACACTCACCAAGAGGGACTTTAAACCCCAGTGAAAGTATTCTTACGCTCCATTTGATTAGGACTAGAAATCTTAAATTAAAGTAAAAGTACCTTAAGGCTTTTAACTATAGACAGGAACCTCCAAAGTAAGTACCAGGCACATTCCCCAAGAGGGACTTTAAACCTCAGTGAAAGTATTCTTACGCCCCATTTGATTAGGACTAGGAATCTTAAATTAAAGTAAAAGTACCTTAAGGCTTTTAACTATACCCATGAAACATCCAAAGTAAGTATCAGGAACACTCACCAAGAGGGACCTTAAACCCCAGTGAAAGTATCCTTACGCTCCAATTGATTAGGACTAGAAATCGTAAAGTAAAAGTACCTTAAGGCTTTTACCTTTAGACATGAACCTCCAAAGTAAGTATCACGCACACTCACCAAGAGGGACATTAAACCCCCAGAGAAACTATCCTTACACTCCAATTGATTAGGACTAGAAATCCTAAATTAAAGTAAAAGTACCTTAAGGCTTTTCACTATAGACATGAACCCCCCCAGTAAGTATCAGGCACATTCACCAAGAGGGACTTTTAAACCCAGTGAAAGTATTCTTGCGCTCCATTTGATTAGGATTAGAAATCTTAAATTAAAGTAAAAGTACCTTAAGGCTTTTACCTTTAGACATGAACCTCCAAAGTAAGTACCAGGCACATTCCCCAAGAGGGACTTTAAATCCCAGTGAAAGTATTCTTCCGCTCCATTTGATTAGGACCAGAAATCTTAAATTAAATTAAAAGTACCTTAAGGCTTTTCACTATAGACATGAACCCCCCCAGTAAGTATCAGGCACACTCACCAAGGGGGACTTTAAACCCCCAGAGAACGTATCCTTACGCTCCAATTGATTAGGACTAGAAATCCTAAATTAAAGTAAAAGTACCTTAAGGCTTTTACCTTTAGACATGAACCTCACAAGTAAGTATCAGGCACCCTCACCAAGAGGGACTTCAAACCCCAGTGAAAGTATTATTACGCTCCATTTGATTCGGACTAGAAATCTTAAAGTAAAAGTCCCTTAAGGCTTTTAACTATAGACATGAACCTCCAAAGTAAGTATCCTAAGATTCCCATCCAGAGATATAAGTATAATAAGTATCATGTATGCACTAGTACCAATTGATAATTTGTCTATGATTAAATCCTTTGAGTTGATAGGTACTTCTGGTTTTACTCTTAGCCACAGACCAAGTTTGCACCAGTGAACCAGGGTTGAAGAGCAAAAGGATATTCAGCACTTGCAACTGTTTTAATGAATTAATTAAAAATATAAATTAGATTAACTTGAAAATATTTCATAGGTATTGTGGTATATATTCTTTTAACATACTTATTTTAGTGCACTCAAATTTTAGTGCATTATCAAAATGTAATAGATTAGTGCATTGATGAAATGGAGTACCCACAAAATATGCAATAGAAAACAATACACATGAATTCTTATTAGCACAATCATAAATTAGCAACATTTTTAAAACCCGAAAAGTGCTAAAACAAGACTACCACTAAAATATGTATGTTTACAGTGTATTAATATCACAAATATATAAATAGATTTGTCAGTTGACGAGTAAGAGTATAATGAAAGGCTTGGCAGGAAGGAAGTGTTTGAATTTACTCTATGATGTGAAAATCTGTGGGAAGTTATAACATGGAATATTCTCCTATGTTGCAGTCTATTGTTAATCATGGGTGGTACAGTACTAAAGATTTGTGACTTTGGCACAGCCTGTGATATACAGACACACATGACCAACAACAAGGGAAGTGCCGCTTGGATGGCTCCGGAGGTGTTTGAAGGTTAGCAATCTACATTTGATTCACAGCAGTTTGATTGATTGTGATCATTAGGGAAGTTTCAGGTAAATAGCAGTCACATATTCAGGAACAACAAACCATTAGCCAGTATAAAGATATTGATATTAAATTAGTGATATACGTCCTGAAAAAAACATGGTTACATGTAGCTGAGTAGGAATATAGATTATATTTATTAATTATGTATGTTACATTTTAGATTTAATATAATTAGCGAGGTACAGCGAGTTGTGCTAAAGTTCAAAGTGTGACTTGTAATATTAATTCTGTGTTTATATACGTTTTCTTCTGTCACCCTGGTAAAATACTAGCCGCTTCCTACCGACCTGGCTAGAGAGAATTTCTTTTTAACTCATTCGGTAAAGTATAAGACTAGTTAGCCAGAGGTCCCGGGTTCGACCCCTAACGGAGGCATTGAAAAAATAATGACCTCTGTTACATTGGCCCCCACGTAGAGGACCCGGAAGGTTTGACAGAGATACTCAGCGATACGTGCAAAGGAATCGCGATGACCCCAGGAAAACTCGAGACAAGATCTTTCCTGAAGGGGGAGTATGTCACCCTGGTAAAATACTAGCTGCTTCCTACTGACTCGGCTAGAGAGAATTTCTCTTTAGCTCATTCAGTAGAACGTAAGACTAGTAAGCCAGATGTCCCGGGTTTCGACTCCTAGCGGAGGCATTGAAAAGATAATGACCTCTGTTACACTACTAACACACAAAAAACAATTAACCTGTTTATTACACTTGATTTGCAAAATATTTACTAGTAGTAACACATTTGGTGCATCAGGGGCTGCACACTCCAACGATTAACCTATCATTTTATTCTATCATACAGGCAGTGACTACAGTATATATAAACTTTATTTATTTTACAAAAATTATGAAACAAGTTATGTCAACTTGAATTAATCACTCTTGTTGGCCCTGATGTTAGCCTGCAGGTGGTCTAAGTGTTGGAGGAAACCGAAGTGCCCGGAGAAAACCCACGTGGTCGGGCAGGTGACCCCATACCTTTTCACGTCTGATCGGGCAATCAAACCCCAGCTGCCTTGGTGAAAGGCAAGTGCGCTATCCACTGCACCACCCAACTACAGTGAAAAGTGTGACTTGTAATTCTGTGTTTATTTATCCTACAGGCAGTAACTACAGTGAAAAGTGTGACTTGTAATTCTGTGTTTATTTATCCTACAGGCAGTAACTACAGTGAAAAGTGTGACTTGTAATTCTGTGTTTATTTATCCTACAGGCAGTAACTACAGTGAAAAGTGTGACTTGTAATTCTGTGTTTATTTATCCTACAGGCAGTAACTACAGTGAAAAGTGTGACTTGTAATTCTGTGTTTATTTATCCTACAGGCAGTAACTACAGTGAAAAGTGTGACTTGTAATTCTGTGTTTATTTATCCTACAGGCAGTAACTACAGTGAAAAGTGTGACTTGTAATTCTGTGTTTATTTATCCTACAGGCAGTAACTACAGTGAAAAGTGTGACTTGTAATTCTGTGTTTATTTATCCTACAGGCAGTAACTACAGTGAAAAGTGTGATGTGTTTAGTTGGGGAATCATCCTATGGGAAGTGATCACAAGGAGGAAACCATTTGATGAGATTGGTGGCCCAGCATTTAGGATCATGTGGGCTGTACATAACGGTAGCACCATACAGCAATATTTATAATGTTTATTTCAGCTGATTGTTAATAAAAAAATATTTTTTTATGATATAGCTAGTTACAATGCAAAAATGAATCCAACTCTTAATGGACAGCTTTATTTAAAAGTCAAAGCGGCTCATTCATTTGTCTATTTCACTATCAAAATATTCTCTATTATTGCTCAGTTGTCAAGCAAAGAAAATTTGATGGAGAACATTTTTTGCATTTGTTTTTACAATTTTTGCTATAAAGAAAAAACAACCAGTTTTATCTGTAAAAGCAAGAAAAGGAATTTCTCAATTGTGTATTAAAGTATAATGTGTGAATATATTTTATAATTCCACACATTGACCCCATTACAAAAATGTACATTTAACGGTTCTATCTGTTGGCGTGTAGGTACACGGCCACCTCTGGTGCGTAACTTGCCCAGACCTCTAGAGCTGCTCATGACACGGTAAGATTTCTGGTAACGAATGTAAATTTATAAGCTTAGGGCAACTTTATATTAGTTTTTGCATGAATATCAACAGACGTATTAAGTTATTTAATCTATCCACCTTCATTGGCTTATTCTATTCAAAATTTGTCATACTTGTTATCTTACCATCGCCAACCCAGCCACTTTGCTTGGAACAGTGTAGATGGATTATTTCAGTTCCACTCCATAGATATATATAGGAGCTTACATGAGTTTCCATTTCATGTAAAATGAAAACGAGTGTCAGATCCTTTTTATCAAATAATCAAGATTTGTGGCATTAATCGTGTAAAATGACAATTCTCATGCAACCTTAAAATGTAAAAAGCCGCCATTTTGACTCCAGTGCGTAAGTCTGTGACGTCATGTACTTGTCCTAGGCGTGATGTCACAATTAAGACAATTGCAACTTACAACCAATCACACGGCTGATAGGTCATATTACATGGGTTAATACGCAAAAAATATGACATGGGTATATTCACTGGATAACACAGTACATTATGTGATATATATTGTTTATTTCCTTATTGTCCGTCTGTTTTTGTTTGGCCTGATAACCATGCTATTCATTGTGAAATGTGTTCTACCAAGGCTGTTGTGGCGGCAGATTTTTTTAATTTTTGCAGCTGTACTGTAGAATGTCAAACCCCTACAAAATATTTGTCAATGTGAAAACAATGATTGAATTACCTGTAAGAAAGTTACTCACTGTAGTACAAAGGTGGTCCAAGGGCATCACTGTCAAGATTTGGTCCAGCAAAATGAATTGCAATAAAGTACAATGCTAACCTATGTTTTAAACCAGTGTGGGTTTTTTTCATTGATTTTGGATTGGGTCTTTTTGTCTCATTTTTCAGAGGAAAATGTACCAATTGGCAAAACAAAATTCAGGAGTAAGCTACAAATTTTGGGAATTCGGCATAAATATGAGATAGTTTCAATTTGGGATGGAGCCCATTACCGACCCCAAGAAGTTCCCAGAAAAAAACACTGTAAACCAAGCTGCTGCCTGAAATCTTTCACCTATATTATATCATAACGAAACTCATTTTCTCCTTAAATAGACATCATGTTTCACCAAAAGCTATATATGCACATCTTTGAAACTTTCTGTGTTAATAATGTGATTTTAGATGCTGGTCTGGAAACCCTGCAGAACGCCCCTCCATGGCAGAAGTCACTAGGATCATGTCTCACTTATTTCAGGTATACAAAGCTTCCCCTGAATATAGTATATATTCTGTGCCATAATTGTTTTCCGACCTAAAGCCTTGTGTATTGTTTAAACTTTGTTGTGTTGATGGGCAATGAGTACTGATGTACTGCCCTGTATGACCTCATTTTTGTGGATGGACCTTTAAGACTACCGTATCGTATGGTCCTGTATGACCTTATTGTGTTGTTGATGGGCTGTTAAGACTACTGTGTGGCCCTGTATGACCTAATTACGTCGATGAGCTGTTAAGACTACTGTATGCCCTTATTTTGTTAATGAGCTGTTAAGACTACTGTGTGACCCTTTATGACCTTATTTTGTTGATGGGCTATTAAGACTACTGTGTGACCCTGTATGACCTTATTTTGTTGATGGGCTATTAAGACTACTTTGTGACCCTATATGACCTTATTTTGTTAATGGGCTTGGCTTGTTAAGACTACTGTGTGACCCTATATAACCTTATTTTGTTGATGAGCTATTAAGACTACTGTGTGACCCTTTATGACCTTATTTTGTTGATGGGCCGTTAAGACTACTGTGTGTCCCTAGCTATATAACCTTATTTTCTTGATGGGCTTGTTAATGACCTTTTTGTGTTGATGGACCTTTAAAATTTATTAAAAGATTTTTTTTTCTTTCTTTGTGCAACAGTTTTTTGATGGTGCTGAAAAGCCCTTAGTATACCCCCATTATGATGACGAAGATGCAGTTGGTTCGCCTGAGTTTTGTAAGTGTCAACAAAATTTTGCATCAGTTTCCATAACTTTATTTGTGTAAGTGGATCTGTTGTATTCAGCATTAGCAACAAAAGTCTTATTCAGATTTAAGTTTGTTCTGTATACTGAAATAAATGTTTACTGAATTAATTGGTCATGTGTGATTTATTATCGGGGGCTTGATGTATTTTGGAGGAGAAAGAGCATTCTGTTAGCATGCATTTTTTGTAATATTTCAAACATTTGGTCAAGTGTGAGAATACCGTGAATGAGATTTTGTTTAATGATGTTAGTCAAAGTCACAATGACCACCTACTATTCATATAAAGTCTTTGTCAAGCTTATAGTGAGTTTCTGGGGATTTAGAAATATGCTGAAATAAATGGGTTGATTTTTGAAGAGTGAAGTTGCTCAACTGTTGATAAGATATATAATGTATGTGCTGTGTAACAGACTGTTGATAAGATATATAATGTATGTGCTGTGTAACAGACTGTTGATAAGATATATAATGTATGTGCTGTGTAACAGACTGTTGATAAGATATATAATGTATGTGCTGTGTAACAGACTGTTGATAAGATATATAATGTATGTGCTGTGTAACAGACTGTTGATAAGATATATAATGTATGTGCTGTGTAACAGACTGTTGATAAGATATATAATGTATGTGCTGTGTAACAGACTGTTGATAAGATATATAATGTATGTGCTGTGTAACAGACTGTTGATAAGATATATAATGTATGTGCTGTGTAACAGACTGTTGATAAGATATATAATGTATGTGCTGTGTAACAGACTGTTGATAAGATATATAATGTATGTGCTGTGTAACAGACTGTTGATAAGATATATAATGTATGTGCTGTGTAACAGACTGTTGATAAGATATATAATGTATGTGCTGTGTAACAGACTGTTGATAAGATATATAATGTATGTGCTGTGTAACAGACTGTTGATAAGATATATAATGTATGTGCTGTGTAACAGACTGTTGATAAGATATATAATGTATGTGCTGTGTAACAGACTGTTGATAAGATATATAATGTATGTGCTGTGTAACAGACTGTTGATAAGATATATAATGTATGTGCTGTGTAACAGACTGTTGATAAGATATATAATGTATGTGCTGTGTAACAGACTGTTGATAAGATATATAATGTATGTGCTGTGTAACAGATTGTTGCAAACACATGGGGATTTATGTTGTTTGTGATGCCTGGTTTAAATTATCTTCATTACAATTCTGATATGATTTTTTTTAACAAAACAGGATCTATTGTATGAATAATGCTACATGTATTAAAAAAAAATCTGAAATTTATTGAATTGAAATATTTGGGTTTGTTTTAAAGAGAAACCAAGTCAGTTATATAAAACAAAAAGAAATTAAAAACTTTTTTTTTTTTATTACAGCCTTCAACACACCAGCATCTATATTCTACAATACACCACCAAATGACGCCATAACGTCCTTCAGCCCACAGACTGCTGAGTCGAGGTCTGGAACACTGATCAGTGACACGGTCCGTCATCAGCTGGACAGAAGCGAGGCTGATGACCAGCCACAGATGTCTCCTCCCCCATTACCACCTCGAGCCAACCCTCCACAGGTATCAAGATATTTTCATCCGAAGTTAAACCTTTCACCCCTATGTAACTTTAGTAAACTTAACCATGTATTAATCTGGACAAGTCCATTATGGTCTAGATCTACAGTGGTGAAAGAGTTAATTGAAATTAAGACAGACTAAAGCAATATTAACAGGAAGTCTACAAATTGGAAATTTGACAATTTCCATAATACATTTCCAAGTGATGTGTATTCATTGTATCTTTCATTCAAAATCTGGTATGTTGTCACAATGGTCGGATAAATACTGCATAACTGTACTGTTTGCCGTTAAGTTACATAGAAAGGTCACTCATTTTCACATGATGATCATGATCTAAGGCTTTTGAGATTTGCTATAGTGGCCTGCTGTCATTTTGCAACAAAATTGATACAAAGGTTTGCATGAATAGCTCAATAAAGCGATTTGTCTTTGTAAAAAGCTTTTAGATTCATTTAAAAGAATACACAAGATAGGGTACTCAACTTATAAGATGAAAATGTTGGGTTATATGTATTATTTATGATGGATATTCTTACCACCAGGGAGAGCAGACACGACAGATGAGTGCTCCACCCTCATTGGCAGCCAGTCGGGAGAGCTTGTTTGAAGGTCATGTACGTAGCCCAAGGTCAGGAACACCTGTTGATCCACACCTGAAGCGATACTCCGCAGACATGAGCAGATTTGATGGCGACATCATGACGCAGGGGAGCAGTGGAAGTGGAAGTAGTAGCGAGTCGCACAAAGGTCAGTGGGTGTCCAGAGCTGTAGTAGCGAGTCACACAAAGGTCAGTGGGTGTACAGAGCTGTAGTAGCGAGTCACGCAAAGGTCAGTGGGTGTACAGAGCTGTAGTAGCGAGTCACACAAAGGTCAGTGGGTGCACAGAGTTGTAGTAGCGAGTCACACAAAGGTCAGTCAGTGTACAGAGTTGTAGTAGTGAGTTGCACAAAGGTCAGTGGGTGTACAGAGTTGTAGTAGCGAGTCACACAAAGGTCATTGGGTGTACAGAGTTGTAGCGAGTCGCACAAAGATCAGTGGGTGTACAGAGTTAGTGAGTCACACAAAGGTCAGTGGGTGTACTGAGTTGTAGTAGCGAGTCACACAAAGGTCAGTGGGTGTACTGAGTTGTAGTAGCGAGTCACACAAAGGTCAGTGGGTGAACTGAATTGTAGTAGCAAGTCGCACAAAGGTCAGTGGGTGTACAGAGTTGAAGTAGTGAGTCACACAAAGGTCAGTGGGTATACTGAATTGTAGTAGCAAGTCGCACAAAGGTCAGTGGGTGTACAGATTTGTAGTAGCGAGTCACACAAAGGTCAGTGGGTGGCCTGAATTGTAGTAGCTTGTCACACAAAGGTCAGGGGGTGTACTGAATTGTAGTAGCAAGTCGCACAAAGGACTGTGGGTGTATAGAGTTGTAGTAGTGAGTCGCACAAAGGTCAGTGGGTGTACAGAGCTGTAGTAGCAAGTCACACAAAGGTCAGTGGGTGTATAGAGTTGTAGTAGTGAGACGCACAAAGGTCAGTGGGAGTACAGAGTTGTAGTAGCGAGTCACACAAAGGTCAGTGGGTGTACTGAATTGTAGTAGCTTGTCACACAAAGGTCAGTGGGTGTACTGAATTGTAGTAGCAAGTCGCACACAGGTCAGTGGGTGTACTGATTTGTAGTAGCGAGTCGCACAAAGGCCAGTGGGTGCACAGAGCTGTAGTAGCGATTCACACAAAGGACAGTGGGTGTACAGAGTTGTAGTAGCGAGTCACACAAAGGTCAGTTGGTGTACTGAGTTGTAGTAGCAAGTCGCACAAAGGTCAGTGGGTGTACAGAATTGTAGTAGTGAGTCACACAAAGGTCAGTGGGTGTTTTGAGTTGTAGTAGCAAGTCGCACAAAGGTCAGTGGGTGTACTGAGTTGTAGTAGCAAGGCGCACAAAGGTCAGTGGGTGTACAGAATTGTAGTAGTGAGTCACACAAAGTTCAGTGGGTGTTTTGAGTTGTAGTAGCAAGTCGCACAAAGGTCAGTGGGTGTACAGAGTTAGTGAGTCACACAAAGGTCAGTGGGTGTACTTAGTTGTAGTTGCAAGTTGCACAGTAGTCAGTTTAGTTGTGTGCTACACACATCACTAAGTGCATAGAGTTATCGATCGTGTTGCACTAATGTTTAGTCTGAACTATATGATAAACATTTTTGATGTATTGATAGAATTATTTAATCATATCTTTTCAAGCTTGGCACCACACAGTATTAGAAAACGCTGCTTTTTTCTTCCACAAATCCTTATACTTAAATAACAGAACGTTAACTACAGTAATTGCAGAACTTTAAGTAACATCATATATTCAATACTTGAAACAAATTGAGTTCAGATAAAGTAATTTAGTGGATGTGCTATTGGGGAAGTACCCTGGGTAAATTTTGAAGCCTTGAAATTTTCTGGATTAAGTGAGAGTTTTATAAGACTAAATATCAAATGTTATAGTAAAATTTCTCTGACTTTAGAACGAGTCCTTTTTAACTGATACGATGAAGTGGTCTCTAGCATCAGTTTGTAGTAATCTTGACTTTGCCCTGCTTACAGTACCTTTCTACTTTCTAGTTATCTGGTTGGGTGGTTTAAGAGAAGCGTTTAGGTTGTTGTGCTGTTGGTCTTCCTGCTTTGTTCTGGCATGATTTATGATCATTGGTGCATGAACTAGATTTCTACCTCATTTGACTTTATGAGACTCGCTTTGATTTGATTGACAGTCAGTAAACACTTATGTTACATAGTTATCTCCCTTGTTTACACTAGGTGGATTGTAAATTCAGTGTATTTGTGTTGATATTATAATCCAGAGCTTTCAAAGCATAACCAAAAATCATTACATTCGTCAGATAGCGAGGGGTTTCAGAGATCAATCTAAGTTTTACTGGAATATTCTTATTTAAGAGTAAATGTAAAAGGGGGAAAATGAATGCTAACAAGTTTGAGAAGGATTAGCCCATCACCCCTCAAGAAGGAACAATATATCTTATTTCTTCATTTATTATGTAACATTTAACCATTGTAAAATCAATAATTAATTCTTCAAAGTGATGTTATAAAAATATTGCTTGAAAAATTAATGGCTAATTAAGTACAGAACTTGAAAAAGAACCTAATGTCAGGCGAAATGAGAAGTTAACCCTTGATGGGAAAATTATAGATTAACTTGTGGAGGGTAAAACTACCATAGATTAACTTGTGGAGGGTAAAACTACCATAGATTAACTTGTGGAGGGTAAAACAATCCATAGATTGACTTGTGGAGGGTAAAACTACCATAGATTAACTTGTGGAGGGTAAAACTACCATAGATTAACTTGTGGAGGGTAAAACTACCATAGATTGACTTGTGGAGGGTAAAACTACCATAGATTAATTTGTGGAGGGTAAAACTACCAAAGATTAACTTGTGGAGGGTAAAACTACCATAGATTAACCTGTTGAGGGTAAAACTACCATAGATTAACTTTTGGAGGGTAAAACTACCATAGATTAACCTGTTGAGGGTAAAACTACCATAGATTTACTTGTAGAGGGTAAAACTACCATAGATTAATTTGTGGATATTTTGTAGTGCATTATGCTAGTATGCATGATGTTTGTTGCTGGTATAGTGTTTGTATGTACAGTGTTTGCTCAAAAGTCTGAATTATATAGTGGGGCCCTAGTCATACAGTATTACTTTTGTGTTAATTTTGTGTTGAAAAATTGTCGACATTAATTTATTCGTCTTAACAAGAAAATGACACATGGGGCACTTTACTTTAAATTACTTAAGTTTCATGTAATACATGTTTGTATTCTCTTGTATGAAGAATTGATCAAAGTAAAATTGATCATATAAGTGTGATTAACAAGTTTTTCTTGCACCATAGAAATCTAATCAAAACCAAGTGCTGGATTTTTTCTATCTCATTCACTGTGTTGGACACCCTTGACATCACAGTTAAATAAAGATTATGTTCTATTATGATGTGGGGCTTTATCAACATGGCTTGAAAAGGAATAACAAAATACTATAGTGTATTATCAGTTTTCCATGTTGAGAGATAAAAAAAAATATAATTGTTCATTGTTGCAAAAAATAAATATTCGTGAAATTTAAAAGTTTGAAAGTGTGAAATTCAAATTGCTAATCCATGCATTTGAAGAAAAAATCTGTTGACAACAGTGTGATTTATGTTAATTGGAAAAGTATACTCTATAATGAATTAATATTACATGTGTTCCTCAGTGTTTTAGGGTAATATACTAAGATCATGGATCATTAATCTAAAACAGCCTGATCTAATTGTATCAAGTTTCATTTATCTAATTTCTTGAAAACCATTTGCAGAAATGTGAATATTTTGTTGAATAGTGTTTGAGGATTGTGATTTTGAATTCAGAGTCGACAGATAAACTGACTCCAGTCAGATTTTCTGTTATCAATTAAATTAATCCATTTCATATTTGGAAATATGTATGATATATCCGAATTAAGAAAAGATAATGTGAAGCCTTTGAGTGTAGTAATATTAGTTCACTCAAATGTCTGTGCGTTAGTGACAGAACATATAGCTATATGTGACATGCAAGAGAACTAAATTTTGTATTTTTTGGTCATTCTAATTTAGTGCTTTTAAACTAGCACACAAAGCCCTTAATTGTGGTTACTCCTGAAATAATACAGTATGTGCAAGTTTAATGACACTATGATGTAGCACAGAGGATTTTTTTTTACAGTTTTCTTGTTTAAACTGAATTGATTGCTTCATGATAACTACATACCATTTGATTGATTGATATTTATTTTTAAAAATGTTTCTGGTTAAACCTCACTCCATTGAAGCTTGATACAGTTGGATCAAGTTGATTGTCAAACTTGAACAGATTTTTAATTGGGTAATCACCTCATATATTTATAGCTAATGAAAAGCTCTTCACCTATATACATGTATTCCCATCAACAAGTATTTAGTCAAGTGCTCTTGTGTTTTGATAAACAAAAGGTGACTCGTTTGGTATCATAAAATATAGGATTCAGCATTATTAATGTGATTTTTTTTATTTTTTTATTAAATATTGATCAAACAAAGCTCTGAACTTGTCGCAATTCATAAGAATCTCTAGCCAAAGGACCAAGTGAGTTTATACCATGGTGTATGTAGCCTCTGTCGTTTATCCTGTGTAAACTTTGTGTATGAAATCAGAATAGGGGGAAATATTTTATCAATATTCCTTAAGGTTGAAGATAATTTGACTTAATTTGTAATTGACTATCCCAAGGTCAAGGGAATTCATTGTTATATAAATAAAGCCTCCATAGGGGTACAGTAGGGGAAATGAGGGGGGGGGGGGTAAAAACAACAGCTCTTGAAGTTCGGGAAATTATTTGAAATCATTTAGCACTGAGTATCCCATGAAGGAGATTCTGTATTGTATAAATAGTGGGTTGGGGTCTCCTTGGGAGAAAGGGGAAGGGCCCAATAGCTGAATTTGGGGGGAAAATGGTTTTTTTTAATTGTTTACCAAATTGATCCTAATAATCATCTTATTATATATATAATTACCAGGTGCTTTTTTCCAGGCTGATTTGAAATTAAAGATGCATATGACTGTCTTGACCTCTGATTGGCTGAGGCATTTTCAAATTCCTCTCAATTTCCAGCAGGGCAATGGTAGCCAAACTTGATTGGAATAATGCTCTCATGGTCTTGAACAGTAGCTGCTAATTCTGGGGTTGAATTGAAATTTACAATGGCACTGTCACCCTTCCCACTTACCGTAATTCTTCAGACATTTTAAATTCATTCTCAATTCCACCAAAATAATTTTAACGAAAAAGTCATACAAATCTTTTTGTTATTGCCCTTTGTTACTTTAATTCTGTGTATAATTAAGAAATCTGAGAAATAGACTTCATGGTCTCTAGATAGCAGAAACAATTCTATGTCCTGTTAAGTTCTGATTTAAAAGAAACAGGTGAGCACTACAGGCCTGATGGACCTCTTGTTATTAAAAGAAATATCAATATTTGAATATAATATCAGATTTGTTACATATTAACTATGATACAAACGGTTTACCTTTTGTTTATACCTACCATACTAACTTTTCTTTGTTTCTGGCAGGACCATCAGAGTTTTCTGGTTCAAATGAAAATTTCAAATTATTGACTATCCTTTGCTGTTTGAAATTTCAAACTTAACAGCATTTATTTATATCAATGTAATAGTAACTGATTTCTATCTTTTTAAGTTTTAAGTTACCTATGAATTTTGATGGAATTTTGCAATTTAATTGCATTTAAATTTTGATACATTGATTTTTATCATAATTCAACATTTGATAATAGGACACTTTGAATTATTTTAATAATACATGTATTTAAAAAACTCTAAATATTTTTTATTGCCGAAGTACATCAACTCGAACAAATAACATAAATATGAATTATTTTTCTGTAAATTACCTTTGGAGCAGAAAGCTTTGTGACAGTACTGCCATGTTTGTGCTGTTGTTATATACATGTCTACTCATTAGGGCACCGTAGGGCAGGTTCATACGGTACGCCAACAATGTTCTCCTCCGCCGGACTCCCCATACAATCTGTGTCGCAAGGTGAGCGCTTTCTTCTCCCGTTATCAATGCCAGACTATCAAATAGCTACAATGTCATCATTCTATGTCTGTATATACCAGACTTTCAAACAGTGTATGCACTCTCCTCGATCAATATACATATAAACACTTTGTTTGTTTTGTCAATTGTGATGTAATCATTAATGATGACTAATTCTATATGTTTACTTATGTATTCATTCATGTAACAGTATAGTGTTTGCTACATTAATAAAATGCACAAAATTATATATTTTAACAATTCATAGGAATAGCTTACCCAGTATCTTACAGGTCAGCACATTGACTTCTGATTAGTGCTATTCTATCATACAGGCAGTAACTAGTTAATTGAATATACAGTATTCAAAGAAAACATTAGTAAGCCTATAGAGATGACGATTCATTCAGTTATGTTAAGAAGAAAAAAAATATCGTACACAACATTCACATTTTATTAATATATTTCATGAAGAGATTGATATTGCAGCATGTATTCCATTTCAAAAATTTAGAGTATTAAAAACATAAGTTCCTGTTTTTGATAAATAGGAACATATTCATGCACTACAATTATTAATATTATAGTACATTGTATGTTTATATATATTCTAACTGTGTTTTTCACTGCACTTACCAGTAATAACTGCAAGTGGTACAAGAGATTTAATATAGTACCCACTAACAGCTTCAAATAAGTAAGAGAATTCTAAGCCACTAGCTAGAGTCTGCTATAAGGGCATTATACCGGTACATATACTTATTATCATTAGCTCGTCTTTGAAAAGGTAGAAAATAACCCCTCACTAGGCACCTGTCAGGGCCAGGATATTGGACTGTGATGAAATTGTGTTTATTTACAGGAAGGGGCCACAGAAGGGGTGGATCTGATGAAGTGTCACAAATACGATACAATCATAGAAGTTCACCTGTGTTTGTCAATACTACACCTAACCTAGCCCACACGGGGCCTCTCTCAGTGAGCCCTGTCCACCATGTGAGCACCTACCCTGGCACCCTCAGTCAGGCCAACCAGGAAACAACCCCGCCCCCTATTAGGTCTTTCTCATACCAGCCACCGCAAACCACAGAACGGGTTCAACCCCATAGCGTTCGTGCGACATCGTGGACGTCGGAAATGTCAGTTCCACCGGTAACCATAGTTCCTGGAGGAAACCAGTCATCTGATCCCCAACCACGACCTATCAATCATATTGTAGGTGTGTAATCAGACATAAAGGAGGGAAGATCTCCTGTCTTTTTCTATATATCTATGATTGGAGTTATATCGTCACTTAATCTGAACTGTTAAATGGATATTGAGACTTAATCTGAACTGTTAAATGGATATTGACGGAGGACCTACTTTCGTTTTACATATATTTTTGATAAGGGATGTTTCTTAACTTATCTGAAATTTAAAGTCAACATAACATCTATAAAGAACAAGGTCCATTTAGGTATATTTTATTACTGATTCTGCAGTAGTTTTGAAGAAGAAATATTTTTGAGCTGATTATCAAAGTGATGGCCTCTTTTTAATATTACAAGTAAAACCATATGAGATATCTGTTAAAAGGAATCATTTAGAAACGTTGGATGCTAATGTTTTTGCATGTTACATGTATGTATTAATATTAATCAGAACTTCTGGTAACATTTCTTGCATTTATTTCATTTAAAAATTCAGTTGCAGCTTTGGGGCAGTACTCACTTTCAGTTTCTGGTATAAAGCTAGCTTTTTTTGGCTGGGATCAAACATTGATTAAAACGATTAAATTACCTTGTTTTCAGGATTTGTTACCTGTTACTATGGTTATAATTGTATGACAGTTTTGTTTTTGTTCTCTTCGTTCATATTTAGACAAAAGCAGTAACTATACTACATGATATGAAGTCATTTTTCTTAAGCATTCCAAAAGGTCGGCTGTCATATAAAATTACAAGTTTCCCCCCAAATAAAGGTTTTCATATGTTACTGGACATTTGGCTAATGTGCAGTCGTGTACTGAAAATAACAAAGCACATCATTTTCTTCATTTTTAAAGACAAATTGATTTAATTGTACAGTTTGTGCATGTAGCATGTACGCATCTGTCCCTTGTTTTGAGTCTTCACTGTTCTAGTGTTGGCATGGTGTGTTGCTGTCATTGTTTCTCTTATTGAATACGAGAAAAATTGTTTCCTCAAACATGTTCAGGTTTTGATAAAGTGAAATGTTCATTTTGTTTGTATTGTCAGTTTGTTTTATAAGATGATGTTTTACTAAGGCCAAAGGTAACAGAAATATGTTTCCTGTACCACGCTTATCTTACAAAGTCCTGTCAACCCCAAGAACCTTCTTTTCTTATACATAGAATTCTGTTTATGGGTTGGGTCCCTAGAGGAGCTGAGTACAACATTCAGCCATTTCTATCTCTCATATGATGCATATGTCTGTCAGAATACTAGATATCACAGGGATGTCTCTTGGCCATATTGAAAATTACATTTATTGAAATCAGAATATATATATTTTTTGTTAATCAAATTATTAATCTCTGCCTGTAGGAGTTAAAGTATCAAATCAACTTTACTAAAATCTATATCCACTGACCCACTTTTAGCTCACCTGCCCGAAGGGCAAGTGAGCTTATGTCATGGTGCGGCGTTCGTCGTCCGTCCTCGTCTGTCAACTTTTCCTTTCAACAACTTCTTCTGAAGAACGGACAGGCCTAGAGTCATGATATTTGGCTGAAAGCTTTGTTGGTAGGAGCCCTACAAAGTTTGAGAACGAAAATGACCTTGACCTACTTTAAAGGTCACGGGTCAAATATGTCAAAAACTTCAAACGACTTCTTCTAAAGAACTAAAAGGTATAGAATCTTCATATTTGGCTGATGGCTTCCTGGGATGGAGCTTAACAAAGTTTGAGAATGAAAATGACTTTGACCTACTTTCAAGGTCACAGGGGTCAAATGTGTCAAACACTTCAAACAACTTCTTCTGAAGAACT
>NW_018407394.1:503808-542639 GCF_002113885.1 Mizuhopecten yessoensis | reverse complement strand
GGGGGTCAAATGTGTCAGACACTTCAAACGACTTCTTCTGAACAACTGAAAGGTATAGAATCTTTATATTTGGCTTGTCGCCTCCTTGGAAAGAGCCCAACAAAGTTTGAGAATGAAAATGACCTTGACCTACTTTTAAGGTCACATGAGGCAGATATGTCAAACACTTCAAATGACTTCTTCTGAAGAACTGGAAGGTATAGAACCTTAATATTTGGCTGGTTATTTCCTGGGAAAGAGCCCAACAAAGTTTGCGAATGAAAGTGACCTTGACCTACTTTCAAAGTCACAGAGGTCAACAACATTTTAATTGATTTGTTCTTAAGAACTAAAAGGAATGGATTCATAAGATTTGGCTGGTAGCTTTTGGAATAGAGCTTTCCAATTTGAGAAGGAAAATGACATTGACCGACTTACAAGGTCACAGGGACAAATATGTCAAGTAACTTCTGAAGAATCAAAAAGCAAAGAAACTTATAATAATATTTTGCTGGTAGTTTCAACAGATGGAGCCAACAAAGTTTGCGAGGGAAATATTTTTAGTGTAATATAATATTTAATGAGAATATTTTGCTATGACTGCTTAAATATTCAGGTGAGCGATACAGTCCCTCTTGAGCCTCTATTTTTTTATTAACTTTTTGATCACAGGAAATACATTTTTTTCTTGAATCTTTATCAAATAGATTGTGCTTTTTTCTCAATTCTTTCGGTGATTATGTGTTTATTACAGGTACGGGGATGTCAAATGCTGACTCGTTCGCCATGAACCTTGTTTACCAGTCTCTTGACCACCAGCTACAGGTGAGTTATGTTACTTGGCACCCTATACAAAACTTTGATACACAAAGGAAAGCTCAAACTAAAACAGGGGTTGTGTTACCAGCCCTGTGATGAGCTATATATGAAGAATTGAAAGAAAGGAAATTTCCATCTTACACTCTGTTTCACGTGACGTGACGTCACAATGGCTCAACAATGACGTCACGTCACGAATTTGGAAATCACTGATGCCGCAATGCGGAAAAGGCAACGTGATGAAATTAAAAAACTTTTACGATATATTTACCGTACACGTTAAAAAGATGAGATATTTCAAAATGGTAGCCAGTCGAAACACATTTTCGTAGTTTCTGAGATTTGAAATTTGAAAATCCTGTGGATTGAATTTTTCCTATCCTACACCCCTGAAGATGAAAGAGTCTTATATTATGCTAGACTTTTTATTTCCTTGAAGTGGTTTCCTGATCTGGAAATGTCATTGTGATAATCATCTTTTTCGCTGAAAAACCATTTATTATTTTAACTTGATGAAAGTAGAATTAAAAATTTGATTTAAACATGACTGATGATTATATGATATTTAATGTGTTTACCTTACAGCCCCTGGCGCCATGTCCTACTAGTCGGGAATCAATGGAAATTTTTGACCAACATTGTAAGGTAAGGACCAATGGAGCAGAAGTACAAAGTAAGGGGTTCTATTACCCTGGGGTATGTTGAATTGCTTGACAGATGGCAATACGAAATTTTTCAAATGATGAAAATATCATATGCTCAATCCATTTGAAAATCTTTGGATCCTGAGCTGAGTATAACACACTTTTCTTAAACATTCTTGCGAAAAAAAATTTAAAACCAAAGCTGAATATGAAATATCAATACTTTGCTGAAAAAATAAGTGGAAATTGTGGGAAAAATCAGTAGATAACATAAATTAGATTATGGTCTGAAGTAAAGAACAGCTTCGGTCAGGAAACAGCAATCGTTTTGTTTGCCTGAACAGAAGACAGAAACTTAAAGAATGTGTCTTCATAGGAAAGGATGTGAAATTGTTTCTTGTTCTTTACAGCTTGCTCAAGAGTACTTGAAAGTTCAGACAGAAATGGCACTATTAACACAAAGAAAGTAAGTTCTGAAATCAAATTATCCTTTACTCAAAAAATGCTTCTATAGTTCCAATGGAGGAGAGAAACAGGCCAAGTTTGATTAAGTTAGGAAAATAAGTTATCATTTACATAAAAAATGCTTCTATAGTTCCAATGGAGGAGAGAAACAGGACAAATTGATTAAGTTAGGAAAATAAGTTATCATTTACATAAAAAATGCTTCTATAGTTCCAATGGAGGAGAGAAACAGGACAAATTGATTGACAAATTAACAATACAGATTTGCTAGCTTACGGTGTATCTTACATGGCATGAATTGGTTTCTGATATAAAAGATATAAAATTCCAGCTAAGGAATGAACGTCGCTTTGCCAAATTCAAGGAGTGATGATGAAATGGGTTAGTCTTGAGAACATATTTAACATTTACTGCTATGGAGTTATGCTACTGCAAAGTAATACATGTTAAATAACGCATGAAATTGACCATGGCAAGATAACAATCCTTATTATTCCATTCATCATATTCAGAGTAATGTGAAGTCCTTAAAATGTGCAGAAATTTGAAAACAAATGATAGGTCTCTAGCACAATTAATATTAATTGGTGACTGTGACCTTATTTTCAATTACACTTGGTATTGATGTGACGTAATTGCTTTTAATTGTTACTAAGGTTGAAGGAACTTGATTTATGGGCAAATGAACCTCCTCATTGGGTGGTTTCCTGGATATGTGACATTCGAATCGACCTTATAAGTGGTCAAACAATAACACTGATCTTTTTCGCAACATTCAATCTAAAATTGCTGTATTCTTTTCAGGAATGATTTGATAAAAGAATTTGAAATGGATGAGAAGAATCAACAGAGCAGTACACGCCTCGCTGAGGAATATAAACTACTTCTCCAGGAGAATGTAAGTCAGACCTTATTTTTACGATCATCTTCAAGTGTTTACAGTCTTTTAGGACACAAGTTCTCAACTTCAAAGTGCATAGCTTTCAGGGTTTCCTTATAAATTAATTTGATATATGAAGTTTCCAAATAAAATTTGTCATCTGAGAATAAATTGTAATTGACAACATGACAGCATTCCCACATCTATAAAAGTTGCAAAAATATGGCAAATAATGTTTATGCTTAGCAAGAGAATATTGAAATGGTTGAGATGTTAGAAAGGGTTAATTGGGGAAAATTAATTAAAAAACCACATTTGTTTATTTTGTTTCTTTACAGGAAAGTTTGGTCTTACTGCACAAAAACCTGAACAAACAAGTCGAGCAGGTGCACCAAATGCAACAGAAAAAGTAAGTCCCCTTGTTGTTGTAGCTATAGGACACTCCTATTTGACCTTACTTATATCAGGACCTGTCATAATGGGTGAAAGAGCCATGATTGTAAATGTATCTAAAGTGTCGACTGGTTTCACCAGACTTGTAGGCTTCAACAGGAAAAAAACTTATTTCTACACTCATTTTAGTGCCTTTTTAGGTCACCCGAGCTTTAGCTCAAGTGACCTATTGCTATCCGTTTTCGTCCGTCGTCGTCCGTCGTCCGTTAACATTTTACATTTCAAACTTAAAGTCAAGTTCTGCTGGTCCGATTGAACTGAAAGTTGGTAGGAATGATCGCCTCATGGTCCTGACAAAGTGTTGTTATTTTTCGGGTCGATCAGAAATCCAATATGGCCGCCACGGCCGCCATTTTGAAAATACCTATTTCAAACTTAAAGTCAAGTTCTGCTGGGGCGATTGAACTGAAAGTTGGTAGGAATGATCGACTCATGGTCCTGACAAAGTGTTGTTATTTTTCAGGTCAATCAGAAATCCAATATGGCCACCACAGTCGCTATTTTGTAAATACCTATTCTAAACTTAAAAACAATTAATAATAGGCCGATCTTATTTAAAATCGGTCTAGGAATGATCAGCTCATGGTCCTGACAAAGTTAAGTTAACATTATACTTAACTATTTTTTACTTAAATTGGTACATATTTCAACAACAAAAATAAATACTGTAGGACAGGTGACCGTTAAGGCCCATGGGCCTCTTGTTATTGCTACTTAACCCTTCCACCCCTATGTAACTTTGGTAGACTCTACCATGCATTGATATGGATGAGTCCATTATGGTCGACAGTGGTGAAAGGGTTAACTTATAAATTTCATTTTGTTTTGTACCTGATGTCACGGTGAACAAATATTCAAACACCATCACCAAAAAGATACATAGAATACAAAATTATATAATGGCTTCCAACATGCACTGTACATGTCACCACCATTGGAAATGATCACTTTTTTTCTTAATTGAAAAATTAAATTTCAATTACATGCTTGAGTGATTACTATTCTAGATATTGGTTGTAAATGCAGAACAAACGGTATATCTGAAATATAATTTCATTTTCAGGAGATGAGGGAGGCTGCAAGTTTAAATTGTATCAGAATTGCGAAGCTGTGCAGTGGTGATATCACGACTGTATTTTGAAGGTGCCATGTTGAAATTACGTGTGTCCTGATTGTTTGAAAGTTTTCTGGTCTGGAAAGTGATTTGTGGGACATATGTGGAGAAATGAAGTCACTGTATCAATCCAGGATGTACCGAACAGAACTGTTGGACTTATTGGAGTATAAGTAAAGTGATAAATGAAATGCTGGATGCTAGCCTGGTCCCAGATGCTCTAGGACTTGCACGAGAACTAGTTTGAAGATGATACAGTCATAAATAAAATAGAGGT
This sequence comes from Mizuhopecten yessoensis, assembly GCF_002113885.1. Classification (NCBI taxonomy): domain Eukaryota; kingdom Metazoa; phylum Mollusca; class Bivalvia; order Pectinida; family Pectinidae; genus Mizuhopecten; species Mizuhopecten yessoensis. Next base: position 538,008 of record NW_018407394.1, on the reverse strand, counting down.
TGCTAGAAAGCTTACTATTCCAGTCTCACATTGAGATTGCTTGACTGTTTCAGCTGAGTTTATCTCTTGCTAGGTTAAACTCAGATAATCATTTACAATTTGAGAGCTTTCTTCCTAAAACTGCACAGTATTAATCTTCAAATAGAAAAAAATATGTAGAGAAACAATTATGATGAAATATGTGGAAGGGTTTCTTCGTATTAACTCAGTTGTGAATTTCAAACAAAGATGTATCTTGTATGCTTCTATAAATTCTCTGTTAACAAAAAAAATAGGAATCATGTTTAAGTAATGTCACTGCTACCATATTGGGATCAATTTGATAAATGAAATAATGTATGCTGTGTTATATAGCCATGAATTGTTTAGATATTAAAGGCCAAAATGTCTAAACAGATTCATTTGGAGCTGGTCTTCAGCTATACATGTAATTGTATATGTATTTAGCAATTAATCTTCGGCTGTCAGTATCTCCATAGAAATATCAAATATTAAGATATCTTTGGGTAGTGGTAATTGAAGTTGCTTGTCACATTACTATTGCAAAGAGTTACATATGAAAGAAAACCAAATCTATTCATTATAACCTTTTACATAAAAATGTATTTCTGTCAGGAGCCCCAGGACTCACAGAGCTTATCCTCTGCACTGCAAGTTATGATATTTATTACCTTTGATACTTTACTGAAAAATTGATAGGAATAATTCCAAAATTATTCACTCTCTTTAAATCATATAGACAATCAATAATTGTCTTTGTATGAAAATACCTTTCATGGCCAGTATACAGTAGAAATATGGCAAAACTCTACCTTAAAACTTACAAATATATTCATATTATTCTACAGTATTTGAAATAGTAACAGTCCTGTTAGTGTATAGTGCAGATATACAATACTGTAGTTCTGTTCCAACACATTGGTGGAAGGACATTAATTGGTTTTTATCTTACTTTTAAATCTGAACAAGTTATAATGTATTGCAATTCTTGACTTGAATGCATGTATATAACTACTATCAAGAAAGAAGATAAAAATAAGGTTGTACAGGCAGGAATCACTGATGATAAGCATGCAATAGACTTTTGTCTTTCATATCAATTGATTCATAATACTGTTTTCATGTTTTTTTTATGTGGTATGCATACTTATAATTTGTAAATAATGACAGATTTGTATTTAAAATACATAATAAAATGATCGAATCTATCATATGCGGGCCGAATCAATTGTTATTTTTTGCTGATCTCTTGTGTTTGTCATGGATGTTTGAACAAGTTATTAATATAATAATAACTGTATCCTATCTCCAATATAATCTGTTACAAGTGATTGGAGCTATACACTTATTTCCCTTTTGTCACCACCAAGCTGGACAAAGGGGCCTTTAATCTGGACCCTATTACCATTTAGTACAAATCTTACATCATTCTCCATGGGTTATTTAAGTTATTTCAAAACAACATGGCATGAGTTTGAAATAATCAAATTTATAGCAGCAGTGCGATTCATATCAAACATACCTGTTTGAAGTGGTAAGCATTTACATTTTTTACTCAAACTGCCTACCTATACATAAGTAAGTGACCTTGATTTGACACACTTAAACACTTGATCTTCATGAGGGGATAAACCTGATGGTACTTGGTCACAGCAATTTGAGCAAACTAGAGGCTGAAATGACACGATCCCTTAGAGTTCACTTAACACATTTGACCCCCATTACTTTGAATGGGGATGAAGTTTATTCATGTGAACAAATTTGAAGGCACTTCACACCAGCATGCCTCTAAATGTCACAAATCAAGGCCAGTATTTATTCGGTGGAAGAAGCAGAAATGCAAATTGAGTGTGAACAGCCAAAGCTACATCAAATAGGTTCACTATGTCCAACAAAGTCTAGTACGGACATACTCCAGTTGAATAATCATCAGCCATTTACCAATCGGCTGTTACACATGCTGGTAAACAACAACCAATCACTGCCTTGCTTTCAAATAATCGTGCAACGCAGACGGACTACTCATTGCTCTGGTTCAACCAAAGAAATCGGTAGGTTGTACCATAGTGGTCTGGACATGCCCTTCGTAGCTTCTCGTGCTAATACATATTACATTAATGTACTAAAATGAGTACGATCTTGCTCTAGTTAGATCATTGAATTTTTTTCATTGTTCCAGGTAAAGCTGAAAAATATTAAAATCAGGAGGAATTCATTTGTAAAATAAATCTTTCAACATGTAACAGGATATTAGATTGATGGATCTAAATGCAATAAACAACAAACTCCTAATTTTCTTTTTAAGTACATGATTTTTAATTATTTTTCTCAATAAAATACATGTTTATATATATATATCTGTGTATACATATTACATAACAATAAATATGTGTTATGTAATAAGGAAAAAAAGACAATGAACAAAAGTAATTTGGAATTAATGATGTTTGTGATGAATGTTAAGTGTTAATACAAATGCAATTCCTTTCTCACTTTTGAAATAAACGTTCAGGCCTACCAAGACAAAAGGATAAAGGAGATGCAAGATATCAATTGCGGTATACCATACAACAAAACTGCTCGTAAAATCTCAATTTAAACATAATTGACTTTGAAAAATGAATCTACACACACCAGGTACCAGGTACATATACACAACTTCATAAAGTTTGATGGATTCAATCATGTATCTGAAAATACAGGCCAACTTACAAAACAGTACATGGGTCAATCCAGGAATAGGGAACATACTCATTTTATGACAATCTTCTGTCATTCTGAAAATTGATTTCGACTACTTTTTATCAGAACAATAGAACCATACCCCAGAATTTGATTTTTTAGCCTGCATATCTCCCTATCATCAGGGTGATGTGTTACAAATGAAAAACTTCCAACTTAGCCAAGTCCCCCCCAAAGTGTACACATTGCATTATGTATAACAATCAATTGGATTAATTTTACAACAGAATTCTAGTTTGTAGAGCCTCCTGAGATTCAAAATAAAAGTAGTCTTCACAACTAATGTTCCGTCTTTTCCTACAAACCACTGGTACAACTCTTTATCAGATTAAGATGGATATGTTTCTAAAATACTGGGTAGACCATTGAACAACTAGTGTTGGTGGATAAACAAAAGCTCAAATAACGAGCACCATTGTTTCCATGGACGGATCATTAGGACCTAGTTTGGATACAGGAATCGGCTATCTGTAAAATGTATTAATGTCTTTATTTGAAGTATGAAAAGAAATAGACAGCCTACTGAGATTGCATACTAACTTAAATAAAACATATGTACATGTATATGTAAATACTAAATGAGTGTCATCAACTTTAAACATCAATACCTTGAGAAAACATACCATGAGAAAACATGCACAAGTTTTCCTATGTCTTCATATAACATCGTTTCCATGAGAAGCTGTACATGATATATTCAAATGTCATGTTCACAAATATGAGCACACAACCAATACAATAAATAAAATTAACAAGAGCACATCTGGACAGTGAGTGAAACATACACACTCTACACTCGTACACACTAGTGTAACACAAAAGATAAAATGTGGTCAGAAAACGGGAAACAGAAAACAGACAAATGATCTATTCACCAGGATCAAACTTCACAAGCCTTTGAAACAATTGTGAATTTTTCAAATTTATAACTTTGAAAATAACTTGCATAAATATGAATATTTTTGTGTATGATCTCGGGATGATTATTTTGAACTCCAGGACAGGTATATTTTGTTTTTGGGTAAAATATCAGATCATTGTAATATATACCTTGGTGTGTCGAAGCTATTGAAGCTCGATCTGGTCTAGTGTTTTGATGGATACAGATAAACAATTAACTGGCACACAGAATTGAACTGCACATGTTTGGCAAGGACAGACAAAAATTGGTTGCTGCATTTGACAGTTACAGACGAAATTTCATGATTCAAAATTTAGAGCATGCGATAAAGGTAATTTCAGTTTTCATTGGAGTGAAGATGAAAAAAGGGGTGAATATGGCCGTCAATGTAAACCCAAGTCAAATCTTGAGTTTTGTATTTGCAAATACATTTTAACATATTAACACAAGAAGCAATAAGGAATTTACTGAAGATTACTTATATTTCACTATCTGTACTTATATTTTGCTTGATATACAGATACAAAATGTTATAGTTTGTGACATAATTGATGCTTTATGTGAATTAGAGTGAAATGCCATTCATGTATCGGTTTGAGATGAAAGATTTGAAATATTGGAGATGTGTTTCAGCCATGTTTATCAAAAATCACCATGTCTACTTACTAGGGAGTACAAAATATAAGCGAAACTCTCAGCATTTTAGAAAAGCAAAATTTGAAAATGATATTCAAACAGAGGAAAGTAACCTTTCTCAGCTTGAAAAGTTATGAAATACACAGCTAATATTGATTTTTCAACAGTTCGTAAAATTGCTCTCCCACCTCCAAAACAATTCATATTGGAACAAATTCTACATGTCAAAAACACAAATCACAACATAAAGTTCGTTGCTTAGGAAAAAACAAAGTGCATAGGTTATATATTGAGACATATAGCGCTGATGTACATTTTCTGTTTATTGTGGAGAAAAGTCATTGCTGCGTTCAAATGAAGATGAATTTTTCAAGCAGTGATACAGTACATTAAGTCAACAAGCATGAGAGAGACTTCAAATCCTACTTATTATGTTAGGCGTACAATATATCAATACATATTGAGATCAAATTTAAAAACAAAAATGCTATGTATCTGTAGGTTACGGCAAAAACATTTTGAATTTGTAGTTTCAAAATTTGTTGGAAACCTTTAGATTTTTAAGACCATCCCTAATTATCATCAAAAGACTTACTTTTAAACAACAGGGTTAGTTAGAGCAGTGCTTGAACTGTTTATCATGACATAATTACCGAGGGTACATTTGTATATTCTTAACCACAAATTGTACCTCTATCAAATATTTACATGCACTGAAGTCACCAAGGATAGTACATGTGACTTAGATTGAATACACTTTATTTGGAAGTAGATTTAAGACAATGGCAGTTTTCCGTGTTAATGGATCTGTCTTGAAGTCCCATTAACTCATTCACCCCTGAAATTTCATAATGAACGATTCCAACCTTTGAATTGGAAGAGTTCAAATGTGTCTTAAGGGGTGAATGAGTTCAAGAAGTTAATAAATAATGAGTCACTCATGCTACTCTAGACATGCATGAATGAGATTGAAAATGATGTACCCGTAATTTGAAATGTTAAAGTGTCAACATTTATTTAATGGGTTTTTTTGTGGGTTTTTTCTAAGCAAATTTATAAAACATAGGATATGCTATATCTTAAAACAATTCTAACCACAAGAGAAACTTTGGAAACTTTTTTTTAAGCATGCTTTTTAAATACAATACAGTAAGTATAACACTTCCCCAACCTACAAGCAAGTAAAGTCATCTCTATACCTCAAGAGCCAGCTAAGAGAGAGCTGGCCTTTAATTTATACAATGATAATGATGTTGATGGAAAAACAAAACTAACTATGAGAAAACAGATTTTTTGGTGAGAATTTCATAATTGTATGATGAGCAGTAGTAGGAAAGGTAGCTAGTATGAATTGTGAGTCTGATAAAAATGGATATATTTTTGAGCCAATATTTACAATTGTTCTGTTGTATATATAAAGCTTATGCTGTATTTTCTGTGCACGTAATACATATGCCAAGGTTTTACCAAGTTGCTAATTTAGGATTTGATTACAAGACAGTTTTTATACTGTTGTACTTATTATACCTATTACCGATTCACCAGCATTACTTAGTTTCAAGTCAAAAGATACAATTCTACAAGCCTGAAAATTCCGTCAAATAACCAATTCTTCAACTTAACAACCATATTCTCAAAAGAAATTTCAAAGTGGCTTTGGTTTAATAAATCTTTCATTTTACAGCTGGTGTCAGTTTCCTATAAAATGTACACTAAACCAACTACACCATTTTGCTTCAAAGTTTCATCCTTTAACAAACTCACCCCTGAAATTTCATAATGAACTAGTCCAGCCTTTGAATTGGAAGAGTTCAAATGTGTCTTCAGGGGTGAATAAGTTAACCTACCAGTTTTTACACACTTCTTTATATAACGCTAACATTTTTCAGGATGCATGGTGGCAGTATAACAAGGTTCTGCTGTGTGTCAAGTGTCCGTAAATAGTTACATTTCCAAACTAATCTTTAATATTTAAACATTTTCCAGGCTGCATATTGGCAGTACGCAAGAATTTTTAATACAATTGTATTTTCCTAAAGGCATGGTGGCCGTATAACAAGATGTTAAAATATGTCCTTCAATTATCATATTCTAGCTGATGTAATGTGAACGATGAGCTCACAAAGTGCCAGTACCTTGGTAACAAACTGGCAGCACTTGACTGGTATGGAGTAGGTTGTATATGATATCAGTGTATCTTAACCTTTCCCTCCCCCTGAATGGTGCACACATAACCCTAGCCTGTTGCTACAAGACTAGAAGAAGTATATTGCATATAAATGTTTTAGTATGGCTAGTCTATTCTCTATTCTATAGAATCCTGAACAAAGTAGTATCGCCATCTCCGTTTTGGCAATGTATGTTTTTTCGCGGGAGATGTCGATATATGGACACGATTAAGCCACGATTCTGTGTGTCTTTCGAGCATTCAGGGGGACTGGACATCCTCTATATAATCAAAGCCATCGTGCTGGGATATTGTTCTGTCTGTTGTTAGGTCATCAAACTGGAACAAAGAGACAATAATATAATCATACTTATGAAACTTGGTGCATCACTATCCAATGTCATGATTGGTGTTTTTTTAAATAGACTCGACATACTTAGTAAAATGAACTTAAAAAGCTACAGTTACATAAATGTTATCATAGATTCAGCTCAAGGGCTTCTACAGCTGTGATACTGGAACTGATTGTTGTATGAGTAGGTACCGGTGACTTGTCATTGGTAAGTGTAAAATGACGAGACCCCTTGCCATAACCTTCAGGGTATGAATTTAAATGGTGGTACAAGACACACTGTCTGGTCAAAAGAATCATATCTGTGACGATTCATAGGTCAGTTTATGCCATTTACAAGATCTGTTTCAGACATGGTGTTAATGTATAAACAGATAGACAAACTGATGCATGAACAGAGGGAAAGAACCAAGTGACTTACATGGGGAGAGGGAGTTTAAAGAAGAAAACACCTAAATAACAAGCCATTTGCCTGTGCCCCGCTTTGACCATCAATGCACATGTTAAGTTTGGTTGGTCTAGCACTTATACTTTCAGTGAAACTAGCTTAAACACAAAAACTTAATGTTGATGGAGATGCTGACAAAGTCCATGGACCATGAATGGTAGGCCGCATCCAGCATTTGATGCACGAGTTGAGATCATCAGATGTACTACCTAAGATGCATCTATGGTGCAAGTTTGGTTGGTCTAGCACTTATACTTTCAGTTAAACTAACTTAAACACAAAAACTTAATGTTGACACTCGTCGCCGGAAAAGCAGCACCTAAGTCTTGCTTCTGCTACTTCGTGGCGGCGAGACAAAAATGAAACACAGTTACACGTCCACCAGGGTGATAGCAAAGAACTTGTTGTTTGAGTTGATCCCTAATTTGTGAGATGGACACTGGCTACACTGTATCCCATCCCTAGGTTTGGAGGAGGCATCTTTATCTACTTACCCCACTCCTTTCACTCCGGAGTAAGTCATCACCATCAATAGAGTTTTCATCGATATCCTCCTCAATCTCCTCTGCTATGCTGCCATTCTCGTTCACTGATTTTTGTTCCGACTTGCTGACTGTTCGCGGACTCTTTGTACTCACACTGTGTCTGCAACGTAACAAAGCACAAATGACAGATTGAAATGCTTCAACACCAACTTAGCACCATTCTTAATCTTTTTGAATATGTGGGAACCGTTAAAATATTTGGGTTGCTATGATTTTTTTCCACATTTGGTTCAATATTTATAAAGATTAAAAGGAACATTATCTTTCCAATTTCAGAGAGAAGAATTTAATTTTCTTGCTTGTTATTCCATTTGATTTTAAAAGTACCCCAACTGATATTGAAGATTATATAATCACTCTGTTCCTAAATGTCTCCCACTCCCCACCTCAAATCACACTTGACTTCTTCTGTCAACAAAATAGATCTTTTGACTAAAGGTTAAATAGTAGAGGTTCCACTTACCCTTCACTCACAAAATCATCATCGTCATAGTCAAAGTCGCCATCTGCAGTAAAGAAACAACACTAGGTATTTGTTTTAAATAAAAAAGGTCAAATATGTGGAGAAATGTCTTTTGTGGATCAAAATAAGTGAATTCACTCATTACCTCTAATGAATTTAAGTTAATTTTAAATTTATTTGGTAATTCTGCATTGTACACTTACCTTCTTACACTGTCACTACGAAATGATGGTACTTTAACCTCCTAGGTCAACAAAATAGCACGATCAGTGCGTTTGTCAATGCCAATGGGGATGTATAAACTGAGTGAGACAAGGCTCCCCAGGGTAAACCACCATCTTATTATAACTTTTCAATGTAAGTCCAGAGAGCTCCATAATACTGTCAATGTCAATCCTCGATATTCCAGGGGTTACGCTCACTTACGTTCTCTTCACCTCTGGGATATGTCATAGCATAAATGAAGGGTCAGTGTGGGCCACCTTGTTCATGGCATAAGTTTGATTCTTTGATGTACATCAAAAGAAGCTCAAGGTAGCGTAACAGTAAAATTGTTGGACTTTGAAGACAGGTGTCGCTCCTCTGTAATCTTCAAAGGACAGGTATCAGACTAGCGTTCAGTGTTTTTTTACCCCGAGACCAATCAAAAAGCTTACCAAGTGCCTTTAATTTTGCTATGACATATTCTAGAGGTGCAGAGAGCAAAAGTGAGCATATCCCCTGCAGTATCAAGGATGTTTAATTTCGAGCCATGGCACAAATGTCCTATCGAGTTCTATGAGAAAATCTGAAGCTGGTGATAGGTTAACATTTTGAACAATGACATTTGACCAAAACACTGTCTGATCATGACAGTCACTTCTATGAAAATTTATAAGAAAATGTGAAAGAAATCAGATTGATAGTTCATAAAATTGTTTTATTAAAACAATTTCACCTTTGACCCCTAATGCTATGACCTTGACTTCTGAAGTACAAATTTTAGAGTGTTATGCGACACTTTCCTCCTGTACATGTTTGACAACATATACATGTATGTCAAGTTTCATCAGAAAAATGTGAAACCAATCAAGTAACATTCTGGAAAAAAACTCAGCTATTATCATTTACCGATTCCATACCTTGTGCTGTGGTACAATGCATTATGTTTGGTTTGGTTTGTTTGTTTGTGTTTTACATCCTATTAACAGCTATGGTCATTTAAGGATGTGCCAGACTTGGGTGGTGGAGGACGCCGGAGTTCCCGGAGAAAAACCACCGGTCTATGACCGGTACCTGGCAACTGCCCCATGTAGGCCTCCAACCTGCAACCCTGTCGTGGAGGGCTAGCGATAGCAGAATGTCAGACGCCTTAACCACGGCCCCACAGTGTATTATGAGAAACTAAACTTTATTCTATAGCATAGTAGTACCAAATTGTATTTTTTTTATATTTAGTATTTAATATATAATATTTAATTCTATCATAACCCAACAACATTTTTCATTGCCTGAAGCTATTGATCTACCACTGATCTCACGACCATTTTTTCTTAAAGAACTGCATGTATTATAATATGATCATTAAGATAAACACACACCACCATCAATACCCAGGCCAGCTAAGTCTCGATCCATATTTCTTAGACTGTCATCACCGTCATGTTGCTCTGCAATGGAGATGAGGTGCTCAATTTACAAACAGTGTGAATTATTGTCTCATAACTCCATGTATTTCCTCAAAAAGAACAAAATTCAAATTTTAAAAAAAAGAAGAAAAGAGACAAATTGAAACTGAAAAGGACTGCCTCAATTTTCCCCCACATTTTTATCCCCATTTCAAAATTAATAATCTTATAATTGTGGCACACTAATTAAACAAGAATATGTTTTGCGTTAACTTGTTTCATTTTCTTGTTTTCAGGTTTGACATATATACATTTCATATCATTTTAATTTTACATAAATATTTCAAATGATTTAATTTTTTGCAAGACTTTTTAAGAACCAACTTACAAGATGTAGATGAATATAGGGTTTTTGAAAAGTACATTTTTAAACCTTTCCTATGTTCCCATTTTTTGTTCCACGAAGGTGTTTCCAATCAATCAAGAAATGGCCAAATAAACTTGGAGTAAAGCCTTGTACACAAAATTCTGTTATACACTAAACTTTTCTCTTGAGGAAATACAATATCAATACACAATAAGTGCCAGAGGAAATAGAAGTTGTGCCATGATTTTTATAAGTCTGAGCCATGTCACAGACCAATAATGATGTAGACAAAATTCTAAAATACACAAAATTTGGTGATGGTTCTCGACATGAAGTACAGAAAGTCTTAATAAATCCGGGAGCTGCTGATAATTTATTTTTATTACTGTTTATTGGTAAATTTGATATATTCACTTGAAATTTCAATAGAGAACCATCATGTTTTGTTAGTAGATTCCACTTCTATGATGAAATTTTAAAAAGTCTTACGTTGTTTGCGTGGTTTCTGTTGGTTCAGCATGGGAAGACCCTGTAGTGAGGATAGACCCCCTCCAGGGCTCGTCTGGTTGGGAGGCGGAGACCTCAGTGAGCTTCCGTTCAAAGATTTACCTCGTTCATCACTGCAACAATTAAAATATTTTAATTAATTTCACAGATAAATGAGTTATATAATAGTCATTTAACACGATATCAATCCATGTTTTAATAAATTGTGATAGAAAAATGTACTCATGCTTTTAGTATTGAACTTTGAGATTTTGCAAAAATGATGGCGAAAGTGTTAAAATAGTGAAGAACAAAACTGAAACAGGCTATAAAAACATTGTCTCAGGTTAAATATACTGAAGAAAACTGCTATATTATTAGTTGTTGGAACTTGATATATCATAAAATTAAATATACATGGCAATTATTGAAAAGATATTGTTTTAATAACAGAAATAAATAAATATGCAAAATTGGGGATATTAAACATGAAGCGGAATATAGCAAAATATAAATTGAAAAATTGTGAATATAATTAACAAACTATATAGGCTACAGGTCCTAAACACTCACATGCGTATATATTTTTTCATTAAGATTTTTTTCAACACAGCTTTTTATCCTTATCAAATCGGTGAACTAATTTACATGTATTCTGACTCCATATATGAAAGACAGAATTATCAATTTTTGTGCTTACTGGGAAAGTTCTTATAACTTAACAAAAAATAAAACCTATGGCCCCTGAGGGTAAGGCACTTTGTTTGTGCAATTTTGAAATCCTAGCCTATAGGGACCACGGAACCAAATCAAAAATAGATAGTGGGTTTTTCCCCTTTTGGGCAGAAGATTTGATAGGAAGGTGAATGCCTCGGGGCCTGCTGGTTGGATATTAATGTGGCAGCAGTTTCGAAAGTTTTATGTGTGGGTTGAACTACATATATGGGTGTGAAATGTATAAAAAAAAAAACTGTTTTTGTCTGGGGGAGTTTGTAATTTGTTGTAAGTTTTGATCAATTTTTGTTTCCGAATTCAATACAAAATGGCGGCCCCCATATAAAAATATTCAAATAGGTAGATTTTTTTTTAACTTCTTTATTTACAGGTGTGTGAGATGACATTCTTCAAAATGAGGGCAGGTAAACCAGTGTGGATAACCCCTATATTTAGGTATAGCTCCTCTGTACCATTTATTGCCTTCACTGAAATAATACTTCTTCTTCTTTTATCTATTTATGTAAGTCATTGATTATTTAATTGTTCCCATAGTACCTGGGTAATCAGGTCATAATTATGGGACAGACGACCGACTGTTGGCAATAGCTTTCTTTGGATGATCAGGTCAAAGTGCATCAAGGTTTCATTGTCATTGAAATCGTCACTAAATTGTATGTTATAAAATCGCTGCATAAAAAATAACACAACGGTGAGTTGGGTTGTCTATCAGAATATAATTAATACTTGGCAGATTTTTCTGGGAATGTGTTCATGATTTTCTAGATTTTGTTATCAAGATAAGGTTACTGAATCTATACAGTACTTTTCTTAACCATTATTTTGAATTCAATGACAACAAAGTGAAATCTAACTGATTAAAACTAATTATAACAAGAAACCACATTACACTGTGAACAAAAAATCTTAAAAAATTTAGAATTACTTTTTCTATCCAGACCACGTTATATAATTAACATGTGCACATAAGTAGTAGACCATAATTCCAAATAGTTCTACGAAATTTAAATTTTATATCAGAAATGAAAGAAAAATGTATTAGTTCATTAGAAGGTATGAACATGGTGCCAAGACGTCTGTAAAACAAAAGTGATCACTACAGAGAAATCGCACAGTGAATTAAAACAATTTGAAACAAAGTCCTAAAAATACACTCAAGAGCAACACATATAACCACATATAAACCAATCATTTTAGTACAAAATCACGCCAAATCCAAGACACTCAAAGGTCAGTTTAGGACAAATATCAAGCACTGTCCAACACTCAAACAATAGCCCACCTCCTGAGTGACGAGTACACGGGGATTTGGGACGGCCGTGGCTTCAACTCCTGCCTCTGAGGTTGTGGCTCATCCTTAATACTGACAGGGCGAACCCAAATAAACTTAATCACCAGTGTGTAACGTACATATATGTACATGTGAGCTTTGATACAGTGTGAGGGGTTGGGTATAGGAATACACAGCTAGGTAGTTTCTATTTCTATTTTCGTGATTGTTGTGCTAACCAGCAAGGTCATTAAGGGTACAAGGTGCATTCACTCCCTTGTAAAGATATACTATATCTACATTGTACATAGGCAAGGCTGCTACACAAGGTGGTTTGTAATTAAGTATTATATGCTGTATATATTTATACATATCCTGAGGTATATATTTGTATATAAGGTGGATGCTGGTAAATGTTATATCTATAGTATATAATTAAATGTGATAATCGTTTGAAGGATCAAACAGGGATATGTCACAGATGTTGACTTGTAAATAATAACAGAGGCTGTTAACATTTGCTTGTTGCAACATGTCACATTTATCATCATTTTGGATAAGAATATACACGCATTGCTTTGTCTTAATGTTGATTCATTTCAGTAAATATTGAAAATGGAAAGAAAAAAACATTTCTCCAAAATTTGTCTTTAAAAAAGTATGAATATAGTAATACATGTTGACTACATTAAGGTTTTATTCGAAGAAAACAACTGAAAAATTGGACTTTAAATTGTACAAAAAAAAAGGAAATTTATTTCTGCTATTTCATCCACAACTCAATCATTTCATACAGATTTGATTTATGAAATTTAAATATAAGTTCAGCATTTCACAAATACTAACTATAGAAAAAACAAAGCTGAAAATTTCAAGATTGCCCTTTCTTTGATGCTGACGATATTTGTTCTTTATTTCAATACTTGTACATAAATTATTATGAAATATTTATGCCTTATCTTAAACTTGTGTACAGCAGAAAAAAAACAAAAAAAAACTTGTTTTTGGACTATTGGTACTGGAAGTAAGGGATAACGATGGGAAGAAAAGCTATATTCCTCTATATGGATCTGTGACAGAGGTCAAATTTCGTGGGAAAGGAAGGGAGACAGGGGAGACAATTCAACAAGTATGAACATACCTTAGACATTTTCACAATACAATTGCACAACTAAAACACATTCAGGTTAATTTAAGCATCATTAATCAGAGCAATCATCCAGTGACAGGTTAAAAAGCGGAGCATAACAAGCATAAACAAATTATCACATGCTTTAATTACTTGAGGTATTTGTCCTTCAGCTTGATTTTCTCTGCCCTTACTGATTTTTTCAATATTATACTGGATATTTATTTCTGAACAAGCTATTGCAGATTGTCAGGAAAAGAAAAGGAGCAAGACAGAGAATTCATCATTTTTCAGTGAATATTAGGTGAACTAGATATAAATATGTGTCATGCAAACTAATCAACAACAATCCTTAGGCTGAAAAACGTAAATAATTGAAATTAAAAAACAATCTATAAATAATTTTACACTGTAACAATACATAACATATAACAAAATAATATGAAAGTACAAACAAAACTAAAATTATGGAAAACAATATTAAACTATACTTGTCAATACAGTACTGATAATCTCAAGTACATTTAAAACAGAAAAGGGAATATGTTTCAACTTAAATTTAGATTAAATTGACGAAGGCAAAGCAGGGGGTGGGGACATCTTTTTAAAATAAAATTGCCTTATATGGAAAGTTCTTTCTGTTCAATACTAACTTACCGATGTATATAGTTCAGATCTGTCTAAGTGTTTTCATTAAGTACTTGTCGTGTTCTTGTTTAACCAATCATACTGATTGTACATACTGATCAATCTATACATGAACTGAAGATATTTCTCTCTGTCAAAATCAGGAACCCAGGGCTCAAAGTGGCTTTTTTTCCCCCGTTTTGTAGCCTCTTCAGTATATCACTCCAAAAAATCTAGGCCCAATCAGAAAATGTATTAGCACAGTCCCAAATTAGGTTCCTATCCATTTTTATTGCACTGGAGGTTTCATTTCTACTTCCTCGACTGCTTGTATATCTGTCCCAACATTTGAAACTTGTTTGCTATTTTGTGAGAAGATTGTGATCAGCACCCAGAGGTGTTCTGAGTGGCTCTTTGTGCAAGATGTGATCAAATCAATCATTTTGGTGACATTAGTGTATTATTAAAATAAGAGTCAGAGGCGGGAAACTTTTTCTGGATTTTTACTTGATGTCTGAATTTTTTTTTCTGGTGGCCAACCAGGTGACTTATGAAACAACTTTTGAATGCCAATGCTTAATTCTGGCTGCCATGTCGACTAAAAGAATCACCCATTTGAGCCCTGGTTGTAGGCTTGAATTAAACAGAAATGACAATCTCCTTTTCATTTTTGATTGGAATTCAATCTTGCATTATACTTTCTAATGCAGGAGATAAAGTTCTTGCCACAATTAAACATTATTCCTATATCAGGTAAGCAAAAGAATACTGAAACCTATAATACAAAATCTTTATATCTATTCTACATATATGACCCTGCAGATAAAACTTTAAATCTATTACTGTACAAAAAATAATAAGTTTATCCAAGTATACAGCACAAGCCAAATTAAGTGTCGCCTACTCTATGACGAACTAAAAGATTTCACACGTCCTTCCCTAAGCAGAAAGCAAAACAAAATCAAAAACCTCCAAACCAAGTGAAGTCCTTGTTTAAACACTTACCCCCCATACATCTTTAAACCAGCGGAACCCTGCATCGGATCATCGAAAAATGGATCCTCTTCAATATCACTACCCCCCATCAAATCTGCTTCAACGGAGTGCTTGTTTGGACCGTTTCGTAAGTCATCGCTCCTACCACTTAACAAATTCTTTTGGTTTTTTGAATCCACAAAACTTTTCCCTTCAGATAAACTTCCCTAAAAGCAAAAAGAAGAAAAAGACAATAAAAATTACAGCTACACATCCCATAAACAAGCACCAGATGAATTTCACAAACATGTAGGGTATGTTCCAATTTTTAGGATGGTGTATTCATATTGCTTCTAACATTCATGATGACTGATGATACAATAACTATCTAATATCTGGAATTCAGTTTTTGCTAATATCTTTCTGAAACTGTCAGCAATAATGGATTCCGGTGGTCAATCTGGACTCGGATATATCCCAAAAGAAGCAATTTTCTTCAACTTCAATACCTGTCAATATGAGTTATTCACAATAATTCAATATTTTACATGAATGGTACAGCTCTTACCCTACTGTGAGGTGAGCGTGCCCGCGGCTGTGGAACAATATCTGCTACATCACCAGCAACCACTGTTCTACACAAGATGAACAGGCGTTTGTACATCTCCTCAAACTCATCAAAATTGATACCTGTAAATAGAAAGTAGAGTTCTTCAATTGATTCATGTACCAAAAAGAACAGTGTTATATAGTGATGTTGAATACTTTCAAGAATAAGTTTTTTTTTATTTGATGTCCGAGATGTTACTTGCCAAGTCCCTTCTATCATACTCTGAACCAATGCCCAGCAAGGCACTATGATAATACAAGATTTTTTTGAGTGCATGTTTTTTTCCGCTCACACACCTTGATGTACATATTATTGAAATACTATTCTTATCCAGTATTCTGGCATTTTTTTTTTATATTTGGGAAAAAATGTAAACAAACATGAAAAACTCTTTATTCATTACTGCTGTACATGTTGTGCTTTTCCTCGTTGAGGTCATACCGGTATATGTATAACTGTTAGTATGGCAACATTTTTCTGTAATCACATGATTTCAAAAATCTAAAAACCCATATTTGATACCAGACAGAAATATTTCCTCAGTGCTGTTCTCCACAGGATATATGTTGGTATCGGTAACATGCACAAATACAGGTTGTCATATATGCATTACAGTGTATTAAGTAAATGAAAGTAAAATCCACAAGGGTAGGTTATAATTGGAGTAATACCGGAAACACTGCACAGGACTACTGACTGATTGAGGTCATAGGTTGATATACTACTACTGTTGTGTCCTTGAACAAGACACTTAACCCAGTCTACCTAGCTGTGGAAATGGGTACCCGGACTAACAGCATGCTGGGCAAAGTAAAAGTATAGAGTTTCCTGCTGTTGCAAAAGACATATCTTTCCAGGACGGGCAAAAGACTTACATCTTTCTGGGACGAACAAACGACTCCACATGGACTAACAGACTTTGAAAGACTTGATGTTTAGTCTGTCCGAGTCTTAATTAAAGGATTTAATATGAATCTGTACCTGAGATCACAACTTCCTTACCCACATACATAAATGTATACATGTATATGAAAGAACATCTCCTTTCTTATTCTACAGTACCACACAATATCAGTTATCCAGGCTACCACATTGCTATCTAACAGGCAACAAACATACTCAGTACATGCCAGACTTTTAACATGATATTTTTACAAATAATTTCTACCAAATAAATTCAGTCTAACTTGTACCTTGACCAGTATAAATATCTACAAGGTGTGCAGATAAGGACAGAATGGAGTAAAGCACATAACATGTCTTTTAATGTCTGTATTAATTGGACAGTGAAGGGGATGTCATTCATTTCACGTGCTTAGAAACTGCGGAGGTAAAATGTCAAGCTACATTTGCACACTAATGTTTATCACACAGGAGGGATATGTTTAAGCCAATGGTGTTAACTTTCAATTCTTTACTTACATTATGGAGTAACCATTTTACAAAACTTGAGAACTGTTTCAGCAAGTGTAACAGTTCATGTTATTTGCATTATAGTTGATCAAAAGTCCCAGCATGCAATATGTTTTATTATTTGCATTATAGTTGATCAAAAGTCCCAGCATGCAATATGTTTTATAAGTTATTTGGATACTGAACAACATCAACAGAAGTTTCCAGAAATCGGTTTTTAAATTTTTATGACATGTGCACCATGCCACACACATTAACAAAACTAGATGTTTGTAAAACACTATATATATACATATGTACCCCCATTCCTGTTTTGACTTTTGATAGAAATGAAGCCAAATGCTAAGTTTTACTTAAGTCTATAAAGCAGATAATACAGGTCACAGTGACCTACATGTTACATAATGCTGTAGTAGTCATGAAGATATATACAGCATCTGCATACAAAGTTGGATTGCAGACACAAACACTGAGCTGAACACAAAACCTAACAAAGACTGTTGTATGGACTGTCGGACTGACAGAAAAGACATTAAATGTGACATGGGCATAATTATGTACATTAATTTCCTTTACAATATGCAGTCAAACTTTGTAACTATCAATCCACAAGTTTTAAATAGTCTCGGTTTATGTTTAAAGTTGATTTTGGTCCCATGATAGTTTATTGTGATGTAGTTGAACTCAGAACAAGTATCCAGTTTATTTTATAGTTCTCAACAAAGCCAACACAACTAGGCTTAACTGGTAACTGCATTTGACATTCAGCTAATCAATGTACTGAAGTATCAAAACATTGTCTTCAGTTTTATCTTTACCTCGGACAAGATCTGTTACAGGAAATTCATGCAGCAAGTGCTCTTTTCAGTTAGAGATTTGGTAGCCTCACTCAAGATGCAACTTAAATATGTACCATTGTTTACATGCCAATAAGCATACCACAGACATATTTTACCTTTTGGCATGAGTGACAGGTACCCTAGACAAACAAGCACAACATCTTACTAACAATTCATACATTTTCCCCAACACACATTGGCTGGATTGTCTTCATCTTCAATTGGCAGAAATCATAGCCTGTACAAGTGAACTTTTCATACTGTACAGGATCTTTTGGGAAAAGAATTTTTCAATAGTGTTGTTGTTAAGATAATAAGATGTCAGGTCCAGTCAGTGAGATCTTTCCATCTCTTTTCTAGTAAACTTTCATGTCAGAGGTATGTACATAATTTCCAAAGGTCACAACTAATGGAGCACAGCATTTGTATAAGGGACAACATTTTTCAAATACTGATAAATTGAAGATTTTTTTGATTTTTTTTAAAGAAAGTTATTTCCCTCAATGCCCCCTTTCAAATGGTGAAAACAATATCAAATTTAGAAGGGAAATGGAATGAAATGGATAAACCTCACCATAATCATCTTTAATTAATGGGTAAATCCTTGAGAATGTCTAGCACAAATTAAGTAAAACTCATATCTAAATTAACACAGTTTCAATACTTTCCATATAAAGCATATAAATATTTATACAATAACTTCTGTTTCACTTACTGCTGCTGAAGTCACGATCTGCCGCACGTAACTCGTCGTTGACATACCGATCCAGCATGTTCCTGAAGATACAAAACACACCATTCCTTCTGTGACTGTAGCAAAACACTATAGAAAATTTAACATGAATGAAGTAAGCGAAACTGAATGCGTTAGATACTAATTGGAAATGAATCAGTTGTACAGGATATTTCCCTAAACATGAACACCCAGATCTATTTATGACAAGAAAAGTCTTAAAAGGAATACCTGAAGATTTAGTTGTGTTATTCTTAATTAAGTTACAATAATAATTTATTGTGTCCTCTGTATGATTTATACTTGCCAACCTTTCAATTTCAATTTGAGATAACATGTGGAAAAATCTGAACATTTTTCATATAGACTTGTTTGACAAAAAACATTGTGAAACATCATGCTTCAAGCTTTTTTATACATTGAACATGTTAAAACTGTTGATTTCCTAAGTCACACATGGAGGCTAAAATTTGGAAGTTTTCTTCTAAATTAGGAGACTTGTGGAATATAGTATAGCATTATTACATGTTATGAAGAGCAGATTTTTGTACCTTGGTATACGTACCTATTAAAATTTGGAAACATATCCATGAACAGTTCTCTTAGTTCATCTTTATCAATCTCTCCATTTCTATCCTGAAAATAAAGCAGAAAATATATGTATTTTATACAAACAACAATATTAGAATTAACTATAAGAACCTTTTATAACTCAAAACAATTTTTACCTGCAAACTAACATTAAAATTGTAGTGGTATACAGTATAAAATTACATGACTTATTTTCAGAAGAACACGAAAATTAATCAAATTTGGCTTAAGAGAAATTACAAACTCAGGATAAGGTACATATACCACAGAAATCATAAACTGTTTCTATTACTGTACTAAAATTCTGTTCTCAAGTAATTTTCTTGTAAGCTTGGAAAGATCTTGTGATTGAAAATTTAATTAGAACTTTCATAAATTACTTTCTGTCTTGAATATAAATTGATAATTGATCTTGAGCACAAGACTGGAATTAAATATGTCACAAATTTCTATAAAGAGCATAACTGTAAAATAAAAGTTATACATCAATATGTGGAGTCCAAAGTGTCATTATATCAAGGTATTTATAATTGCAACCTACCTTGTCATAGTAATCAAATTTACTCTGTGCATCTACTAACTGTTTCTTTGTTAATTCCTGAAAAAGAAAAAGTTATTATTACATGTATTATTTTGAAAATAAAAATAAAAATCACAAAGCCAACAATTTTGTATACAGGGAATCAGTGTATAATTGCTCTACAAGACACTTTTTAACAGTTTATTAACATATTCAACCATTATTGCTTAAAATTTGTGCAACTATTAAAAAAATAATATTATAAAATTGTTGTTATTAACTGCCAATAGACCACATTACTTGATTGAATCAGTACTACTTCTTAAGTTGTTAAGACTCAAGGAATTAATGCATAGTCAGGGATGTTTTGTGTACTGCAAGAAACAGACCTAGGATCTAAATTAGGAAATTATTGACATACTTTTTTTGCGGATAAAGATGTATCTAACAAAGCAAGAAGAAAAACTTTTAAATCTATATATCAGAAAATTTGATGTTATACATGAATATATATGAAAGCAATGAATTTGGCACCTTTACGTGGTAAAGCCTGTTTTATGTACATTGTATGACATATCCACATATTACCTACATTAATACAACTGCCCCCATCTAGTACTGTAAGCCAAAGGCTAACTATAACCCTCGCTCCTATGTAAACCAGAACTGTAAGCTTATTGGCTAACTAAGGCAAAGCATTGCAAAGCAATACATAGTCTTCCCAAGTAATTATGTAAGTATATATGTCACTGACATACTTCCTGTACTCCCTCCCTATGTCAAAACACTTCTCCGTAAAAAAGGGTCAGATTTAACAAGTATTTTGCACAATGGGGCATAACTCCACCAAAAAGGGTTGAAATCCCAAATTACAATGCTGGTGCACAACTACATAAGATACTGATCATTCATGCAAAGTAACAATGAAATCCACCTGTTAATTAAGGAGGAGTTGCGCGGACAAGTATTTCGCACAAAGGGGCATAACTCTATCAAAAAGGGTCGAAATCCCAAATTAAAAAGCCGGTAAACAACTACATAAGATACCAATCATTCATGCAAAGTTTCACTGAAATCCACGTGTTAGTTAAGGAGGAGTTTTCCAGACAAGTTACTGTGGGCGACAGACAGACATCCAGACAGGATGATTCCAGTATACCCCCCTAACTTCGTTGCGGGGGTATAAATACATTAAAACATTTTAGCACTATACCAACATACTGATATAAACAGTACCCACAAAGCATCTGCAGTAGCAATGGTTTTAGTGTATAGATTCAGGAAGCTGTAAGCAGGTATACACTGTTATAGGCGTGTAGCGTTCCTCACACCAGATATACAGATCCGGATATACAATATGGTGACCTGGGCACTACTTCGTTTTCTATAGCATTTGGTTATTTTTCGCTGTGCATCTTATTTTTTTCTGTTTGCAGTGAAATGAATAAGCTGAAACATGAAATACCCACTGAATACTACAGCAGTATTTATATAATACCCAAAAAATATATTTGCATTCAAAAATAAATCTACCAATTAGAGGCCATCTAACATTGATTTCAAACATATACATAGATTTTGAATAAACCCGACACAAAGCATTGTGTCAGTAATAATAAACGATAATCCCCACCACTTGTGATGACTTGACAAGGACATAAACTTATCAGGTAACACTACATCTGAACAGGATGGTAGTCTCTTTCATAAACTTTATAAGAAAAGTAAAACAATCAGAAATTAGGGTACACTACAATGTTTTGGCATTTGACCCCTTGCTGTGACCTTGACCTTTCAGATATGAATTCAAGAGTGACATGTGATGATTTTCTCTTTTCATAGCGCACATATATATTGAACATTTTTAGAAAATATGAAAGAAATCAGTAGTTATGGTCTGGAAAAGTGTAACAATGCTATGACTCTTACGTTTATCATAACCTTGAACTTAAGGGTAAGAAACTAGGGTACAGATCTGAAACTGTAGGAAATAATCAAGAAATCTAAATGGCAAAGGCATTCATTTAAGAGCTTTAATCTGTCTTAGCTGATCAGATGCTACCTTGGATTTTTGATCAACATGAAGTTAAAAAAAAGGAAAAAGAAAACTGAAGACAAGAAACAACAGATGGACACAAACAAAAAACATTAGATAAAAGTATATGAGAATACTTGTACATATACACAGGTACAGACATTCACAGATGGGAGGAGATACTACTTCTGTTTACAAAGCTATACAGATTCTATACAGAAGTTGTACCTATGCTAGATAGAAATTTTTCACTACAGTTACAGTGGTCAATACTACACTAATGTTGGATCTACACTGAAATTACACTGTTACTCCTGATCTACAGCGAAGTTATACTACATTAAAACTACACTGTATTCTAACTTAGGTTACACTAATGGGATCTACAGCAAACTTAATCTACTGGGTATTCCTACTTAATCTACATTACACTGGTTCTTCACTGATGTTACACTGAATCTTTACTGAAAATTGATCTAAACCGATGTTAAACTGGAGCTACACCGAAGTTATACTGGATCTACACTGCAGTTATACTGGAGCTACACTGAAGTTATAGCTGGATCTACACTGAAGTTATACTGGAGCTACACTGAAATTATACCTGGATCTACACTGAAGTTATACTGGAGCTACACTGAAATTATACCTGGATCTACACTGAAGTTATACTGGATCTTCACTGAAGTTATACTGGATCTATATTGAAGTTATACTGGAGCTACACTGAAGTTATACCTGGATCTACACTGAAGTTATACCCGGATCTACACTGAACTTATACTGGAGCTACACTGAAGTTATTACACTGAAGTTATTACACTGAAGTTATACTCGAGTTACACTGAAGTTATACTGGAGCTACACTGAAGTTATACTGGAGTTACACTGAAGTTATACTGGATCTTCACTGAAGTTATACTAGATCTACACTGAAGTTATACTGGAGTTACACTGAAGTTATACTGGATCTACACTGAAATTATACCTGGATCTACACTGAAGTTATACTAGATCTACACTGAAGTTATACTGGAGTTACACTGAAGTTATACTGGATCTACACTGAAGTTATACTGGATCTACACTGAAATTATACCCGGATCTACACTGAAGTTATACTGGAGCTACACTGAAGTTATTACACTGAAGTTATACTCGAGTTACACTGAAGTTATACTGGATCTACACTGAAATTAAACCTGGATCTACACTGAAGTTATACTGGAGCTACACTGAAGTTATACTGGAGTTATACTGAAGTTATACTGGATCTACACTGAAGTTATACTGGATCTACACTGAAGTTATACTGGAGTTACACTGAAGTTATACTGGATCTACACTGAAGTTATACTGAATCTACACAGAAGTTATACTGGATCTACACTGAAATTAGACCTGGATCCCAAATTGCAAGACATTTACTGAGTTTATACAGTATAATCTACAATGAACTACCAGGTTAAATTATACTTCAGTCTAAAACATTTCAACAGTTCTAATAGACCTTAACAGTTAAATACTGAAATGATATATACATTCTGGACTGTGAAATTTTTGAAAGCAGTGATTTTATTTAAATTAAATTGTTGAACAAAATAGGAAAACAAATATTTTCAAAACGAATAAAAAAATTGTAAAAGCACAAGTAATGTTTCATAACAAAATAAATAATAAGATTTAAGAAATGTAATTTGAAAGAACAATTTTTATTTTTTTATTTTTTCTGGATACCAGTTTTCATGCAAAAGCAACCCAATAACTCCAACATAAATGAATATAGGCATGCTATGACAGCTCTACATGTAGCAGTACATGCTAGATACAGGTGGGAGAACACTTGTGTCGGAGGTGTATACCTTGGGTATGTTTGTATCACCTTCCCCTGTATCCCCCTCCTGGGTACCACAAAGACAAGAAAAGTCATGTCGTTAGCAAAGACTTAAACAAATATCTGAATAAAACTAAACTTTCATTTTTAGAACTTGTAATTCTACAAATCATGGCCGTTTTCGTTTAAACGGTTGGACCGGTTGGACCACAGTTGTTTGTTTATTAAATAAGGTCGGACGTAGTAATCTGATGCTGCTTTCAGGCGAGCCTTGACGAAGCCTTGCAAGGCGTGCATAGGCATTTGCAGGTCCACCAGGATTTATATCCGAAAATGTAACATTCATAGACGGTCAGACCGGTTGTTTCGCATAAACGAACAGGCCCCTAATATTTTTTTCTAGGCCAAAACAAACTATGTTGGTTTCCTGCTACATTGCCCAAACAATATGCTTATTTGACAAAATTCTTTACCCCCCCCCCCCCTACCTTCGATACTACTGGATTGGGAGCATGGTTATTTCAGTAATTACTTGTATACTAGATTTATACAGAAAGGATGAATGGCAAAGTTTATGAGGATAGGATTGACTGAATGCCATTTTGAACGCATACAGCATATATGGAAACTGCCATTTTGTTTTCATTTGGGTCAATCAATACAGTTATCTTTCCAAAAACCTTAATACATGTATTGAAAACTGGAACAGAAACTTCCAAGGTTTGTCCAAATTGTCATTTTTTTTCTTGGAACGCCATACAATGTTTAAAGGGTTTGCACAAAAAATATAGGGTCGGTCAGGTAGGAGAAAACCAACATATGTCACTGGAACGAAATTTCACTTCCTGATATAGATCTTAGTTTTGTATAAATTCATAACAAATATTGATGTCATTAAGGCAATGTATGGCAATAATTGGTATTATCTGCCAAACTTTGAAAAAACTATGCAATCTTTTCTATCAAAAACACTTTTTTTTCCTTCACAGAAAGTTTTTAATAGATGTCAATTTGTCAAAACCAAGCATCACCAACAAATAAGAGTTTGAGCTGATGTCTTTCAGAAATACAAAGAGTTCAGTTCTAACTCAGCTGGAGTTCAAACTCAACTGTCGGTAATACTAGGGCCCGCTCTCTAAGTTTTGTTCACTTCAAATCACAAAAAATGTAAATATTAGCTTTTTCTGTCAATTTCAAAGTCAGTTTAATAGTCTAGATGTATAACTGACCAATGAGTTGATGTATAAACCTATTCTAGGGATTCCCAACTCACCTCTGTAGCTGACTTTGTCCTGGCTTTCTGACTTCCCTGACCTCCTTGGGCCTGCCTTACAACCTCTGTAAACAAAGGCCCTCGTGGTGGACCATCACTGTCAACCAGATTCAACTCCCTGGCTAAACTGGCTCGACTCTCATTAGCTGGACCCTAGGTCAGAAAATGAAATACACATAAAACATAAGGCAATTTAATGTAATTTTATACCACTTGCATTACACAAAAAAATATCTGCGCTCAACATCCACCATTTAGCCTAACACTAATTTTGCAAACTGTCAAGAAAACTACCTAAATAGTAAATATATATTTAGTGGTATCTAGTTAAAACTTTGAAATGTTTGCTTGAAACTGTACATTGTCATAAACTCAATACATACTTGCCACCTTATT
The DNA here is from genome assembly GCF_002113885.1 of Mizuhopecten yessoensis. NCBI lineage: Eukaryota > Metazoa > Mollusca > Bivalvia > Pectinida > Pectinidae > Mizuhopecten > Mizuhopecten yessoensis. The sequence continues at coordinate 512,314 of NW_018407394.1, read as the reverse complement.
CTGCATGCTCAAAATTAAAACCTCAATAAAATGTGTTTATATAGCCCCTAGAGACAAAATAACCCTCTAAATGACATATTTTGAGTTTTTCTTTCAGATGTAATAATAAGATCTTAAATTATAGGAAGAGCTTAGCAAATTCACTGGTTGAAAAAGGTTGATTTAAGGGTCCAAAATTGGGAGTCACCCTCCTATATATGGAGAGTTGGCAAGTACATCAACATCTGAACCTAGAGCTTAAATACAATCACTTGGCTAGTTACAAAAAGATATCTGAAAGAGACAAAAAATATGATATGTACATTGTATTGTTATAAGATATGGATAGAGGCACCCAATGCCTGCCTCCATTACCTCTCCTATTAACTTATTCACCCCTGAAAATTCATAATGGACTATTCCAGCCTTTGAATTGGAAGACTTCAAATGTGTCTTCAGGGGTGAATGAGTTAAATCCTATTAAAATCTGAAAGGTCCCTCATACTTACAATCCCTGCCTCAGGATCAAAAACCGCTAATGTGAATTCTAAGTTGAAAAACTCCAAAAATTCTCTCACAAGAGCTGCTGCTGTTCTACCTAAAACAAGATAATAATGAATTTAAATTATGTACTGGTAATTTGTTGAGTTACTAAAAGTTTTTTTTATTAAAGCAATTGTATAGAAAACAAATAAAAATACTAAGTAACAATTCTGATTCACTTTTTTTTTATTAAACATTGTGTTCATGATCAGTTAAGTTTAAGTTATCCAGTCAGATTGTTTCTATTTTCAAAAAAAAAGTAATATTCTAAGATAGACAATTCAGCTATCAATGTATCTTAATTTCTTAGTTTTAATTTGTGACTGTCAAGTGTTTCATCAATGAATAATCAAAGTGCTAATCATCATTAATAAAGGTTTTACAGATTTGATTATTTTCTTACATATATTACTTATATATGGAACTTTTTTTTGAAAATAGATAAATATCACGAAGGTAGTAAATATGTGTTTACTATGGTAATGTAGTTTACATTTCTTATCAGAGAATAGATTTGCTTACCTTCGGTGGTTTTCAAGTACTTCTTCAAATCAGGATTAGAAAAAGGTGTTTTATTCTGAAAAAGAAAATGAAAGACAATAAATATATATTTAATGTTTAATAATCAACACATAATTAAATACAGAATACACAAAATATTACATTGTTTATTTTTTTGGGGGGGGGGGGGGGGGGCTTTAACAGAGATCTGGTAAAATCCTGATAACTACTTATAAATTGTCTTTGTTCAGCTAATACTTTTACTTCCAAAACTCATTTAACTTGTGGCATAAGTATCTTTTACCTGTACAGATTCCTGATCTTCCAATGCCAAAAATACACTGGCTCGCAGTTGTGCCTGAAACATAATTGTAAAGTATTTGCATAAAACATCAGTTTTTTATAGAAAAAGCTATTTGTACTGCAACAATAAGTATAGTTTACAATTAAGCACTGACTCCCGTCGTGCATCTGAACCTCTGCCAAACTTCCAGTGTTCTGTTACAAGCTGTCTGCCAGGAAAAACAGACGTCTTTTTATTAAGTCTGAACAAGCTAATTTATGGAGAAACAATTGCAAGAGTACGGCAGGGCGGAACAATATACGCCCGTTGAATGCCATACAGTGTTATATACTTTCTTACATTGAAATAAGATCTGCATCATTGTAAGAGTGGTTAGCTGACATGCTATAAAAAATGTAGGAGAAAATCTGTGGACAAAAAATAAAATACTGAAATGACTAAAGGGCAATAACTTTGGCAAAAATCGTTTAATCAAAATTCTTTTAAGGGAGATACAACTTCATATCATGATTATAATGTATACTAAGTTTCAAAAAGATCAATCGAAAAATGTAGGAGGAGATTGCCGGACAAAAATCAAATACTGAAATAAACAAAGGGCAATAACTTGTAAAACGAATGTTGAATCAAATTTCTTCTAAGGGAGACCCAACTTTATATCATGATTATAATGTATACCAAGTTTCAAAGAGATCGGTCAAAAAATGTAGGAGGAGATTGCCGGACAAAAATCAAATACTGAAATAAACAAAGGGCAATAACTTGTAAAACGAATGTTGAATCAAATTTCTTCTAAGGGAGACCCAACTTTATATCATGATTATAATGTATACCAAGTTTCAAAGAGATCGGTCAAAAAATGTAGGAGGAGATTGCCGGACAAAAATCAAATACTGAAATAAACAAAGGGCAATAACTTTTGGAAAAATTGTTGAATCAAAATTCTTTTAAGGGAGACACAACTTCATATCATGATTATAATGTATACCAAGTTTCAAAGGGATCGGTCAAAAAATGTAGGAGGAGATTGCCGGACAAAAATCAAATACTAAAAAAAACAAAGGGCAATAACTTTTGGAAAAATTGTTGAATCAAAATTCTTTTAAGGGAGACACAACTTCATATCATGATTATAATGTATACCAAGTTTCAAAGGGATCGGTCAAAAAATGTAGGAGGAGATTGCCGGACAAAAATCAAATACTAAAAAAAACAAAGGGCAATAACTTTTGGAAAAATTGTTGAATCAAAATTCTTTTAAGGGAGACACAACTTCATATCATGATTATAATGTATACCAAGTTTCAAAGAGATCGGTCAAAAAATGTAGGAAGAGATTGCCGGACAAAAATCAAATACTGAAATAAAAAAAGGGCAATAACTTTTGGAAAAAATGTTGAATCAAAATTCTTTTAAGGTAGACACAACTTCATATCATGATTATAATGTATACCATGTTTCAAAGAGATCGGTCAAAAAATGTAGGATGAGATTGCCGGATCAACAAAAGTTTACGCCGGACGGACAACGCCATGCAATAACACTTCTTTCAAATTTGACGGGCGTATAAATACTGTCCTCGATATTCCCTCTCCATAGACAGGTCAGGATTAGTTTCCCAAAATACATATAGCATACCATTCAATAGTGAATTGTACAGAGCACTACAATAATTAATATTGCTATACTCTTTTAGAAATCATTCAAACCAGATGTATAAAGCAATGGTGCAAACATTTATATTAAGTTTACAACATTAAATATTTCTACAAAGTATAATTGCCTATGTAGCAATTATAGAAACCCATATATGGACAATAAAATTCTTTAGCATAAAATGTAGGTACAATTCAGCATTTGCATTATGCATTCAGTAAAAGAAACCTTTGATGCAGGTATTGTCCATGAATCACTTTGAAATGGATATTATTAAAATAAGACACAGACGCATAAAAAGTAGATCAAATTTAGAATCTGCATCATGTGTTTTGTAGAACAACCATAGCTGCATCACTGATGTGAGTATTATCCATTTATAGTTACACAGATATGGACTTGGCAAGTTTTCTTATGAAAGAAACATTAACATTACTTTGTACTAAATAGTTGAAAATGGAAGACAATAACAAATCTTTACTGGCTTCTGTTTAGCATAAGGATAATCCAGGATAACCCATTAAATAACACTGAACACGTTAATCAATTATAACTGATGTCATCTTAGAGTACACAAAAACCCAACAAATGTAAATATGTGTATGTGAATTCAAGCTTTAAAGCCAGTCATTATTGTAATATGAATCAAACAATAAAATCAGATATGAAACAATCAAGTTGGATTGGTACTTTCACAGCTATGTGTATGGCTATATATATATATAGCTAGCAGCACATTGCACACCTAGGTTATCTCTTTTCTCGATGGTGGTAATTAACAGGTAATTAAGAATGCAACAACAGGAAATCAAACAATTACAAATTAACTGGTATAGTAATGGGTTTTAAGTGTTTTCCATATTTTGAAACTGTTTGAGGATAGATGGAAGAAACAATGACAACAAAAGCAGCAATAATATGTGCTTTCATTATGAAGCAAAAGTGAATACATGACAAAACTAGTAACACTTGTCACATTGTAAGAAGACTTGTCTAGCATGTTATTTGTTGTACAGGATGACAGCTACATTTTGTTTTACAATATGTACATACATTGATAAAGCATATTCACACATTTAGCAGTGACATGAAGCGTAAATGTGACATTTAGATCTCATTCATACGTCAAACAATCATATATAAATTATCTGAATTCTTCAACACATTCTTGGCAATGTGCCATTCCATGGCTAAGACTGAATCAAAGTCTCAATCTTGTGATAAGTTGTGTACTCTTCCATAATCTTTATTTTCTAATAACATTCTTAATTGCCCTGACTTTCATTATTACTTTTTGTATGCAAAACGTATTTTGGACTATGTGACAAAAGCCCATAGATCTGAATGATATGTGGAGTCTATCGTGGTCAACCGATCTAAAGCAGACCGCGTGGAAGCTTGTCAGTGCATGCAACTTGCAAGCGTCTTTTTCCGTCAGGGCACTTGTCAGCGACGATAATGGAAAAAAATAAGAAGCATGCATGATGGTGTCGAATGTCATTAACTAGAGAAGGTGTCAAAATGTTCCCCATCGAATACATACCCTTATTTTACCGAGAACGCCGTTAGTTTCTAACGTTTGAGCTACGAGGTCTCGAAGCTCAGTGTCTTCGTCTGCAGACATCTTGGTTGTTTGAAAACACTTGCCCTCTAACACTCGATAGAAATACTAAATATTCTCAGTCACTAAATTTCTATAACAAATTTTATCAAAATATATCGTTATGTTATAATTATCTCATAATGAGTATAATTTTTTAATAAATACAAAAACAGAAATGTTGAAACGACTTGATTTAATTAATTTAGAGGCTATGCCATTCGTGGTGTATTGGATTTGTTCATTCGTGGCTTCGCACAGATTTTCGGAATGCACAAATTCGACTCAACATATTGTGTTGTTGCTATAGTGATAGCCAATCAAAATGCACGACTAAAAATATCAACCAATTAATTTGGACTGAACAGGTTCTCTTTCAAAACAGCGGAAAATTCGAAGTCTTCTTGCCGTCGCTCCATGATCAAGCAGCTGTGATATTTGAAAACGTGAGTTAATAGGTTTGAGTTTTGCTACTTTCGAAAACGTAAGTATTCAAATGATAGGTGTATTTCAAAAACAGAAGCTTGATTGTTTCTTTACTTTAGATATCATAATTTTATTTTCTAAGAATTATGATTTTTGAGTTGATTTTCAATTTTAGCATGCAGAAACTCGGTATGTTCAAACAAAAGGATTCTAAAAAAATGTCTTTCTCATTAATTTCAGATCTCTTCCTGTTAGCATCGGCACTGGGTCAAATTTATTGAGAATCATTACAAGAAACCGAATATACATAAATTCATAAAAGGGAACAAACTTTGACACGCGACAACAAGGCTGTTAGTGAAACAGAACCCCAACTTCTACAACTGACCACGTTCTGAAGACCGCGATTTTACAATCAAGATGCCATCAAATGAAAATGCCAGCGCTCGTTTGAAGACATACAAGAACAAAGGACGAGATGTTGACGTAAATATCTTTTTTTTTCATCATTTTGCCCTATTGCTGTGCCCCTCCCCCTCCTTCTTTTCACATTTCAAAATAATGTGAAATTCTGGATTCACACCTGAAAATACTCCTTCTCCAAAGAAGCCAGCTGTTTTATATGAAGGACCGCTCAAGTTCTTTGTGATTAGGTTATTTACCAGATTAATTTTCCAAAATATTCAGTTTTTAATAAAAAGTTGTGTGAATCCTTCCATATTGAAAGTTTTAATTTGATGTCCCTTTAAACCTGCATTGGCCATCAGTATGGAAATATCACATGATAATTCAACTGAAAAAATGATGATTAAATGCACTCTCAACAGGAAATGAGAAGGAGAAGAAATGAAGTGTCAGTTGAGTTAAGAAAAGCAAAGAAAGACGACCAGTTGCTGAAGAGAAGAAATGTTGCAGTTGATGATGAACCGACCAGCCCACTTCAGGATGCAAGTAATAAGGTATCAAAGACATGAATGACAATCTTGAGCAAAATGTATGGTGGTCATTTGTATAAAAATAGGCTAAGGCTATTCGCCCGGCAGCCGGGTACCTAAAGCATAAAGACCATTTGCCCAGAAGCCGTGTAATATAATCTTGTCGGGTCGTACCCAAATCGATTGTTAAATTAACATCGCAAGTAGACCCAAAGTAAGCTTTAGTTTGAAAGACGAGTCCGAATCACACAGAATATTAGGAGAGAGAAAAACTACAGGTTACCGACTGTGTAGTTATAGACTTGGGCGAGTTGACCAAAACTTCCCTGAAGAAAGCAAAACGTGCAACTTTTATTTGATGTTAGGGTATTTTATTGTCGTGTGCATCATTTACCAGGTCTATCTAATTGTCTGTTTAAGTTCCTGTTGCTTAATTTTGATGTTTTCCAGTGTAAATAGTCTTTCGCGTTTTCGGTACCTGGCAGTCCTGTAAATAGCCACTCCCATAAAAATAAGGATTCTTGTCCAACTAATTTTTGGCTTTGTTTTAGGGATCTTTAAATTCATATTTTGATTCATTAACTATGATGCGAGTAATTTCAATGGTATCGTCTAGTCATCAGTTTCCGTGCATTATGTATTTCCGCGCAGCCATTTTATCAAGCTATAACCTGTAACTACGTGACCTGCTGGACACAACACAAGGATATTTTAGATGTTTGGCCATCGTCTGTAAACCGACACAAAAAATACCAGACGTTCGTCCTGAAAACATAGAAATAATCACCTATTTTAAAAAAACGCTCATAAATATGCAGTTTTCCTGAACTCTTTCAGGCCTGGCGGCCATCTTGGATGCAATCCCTAAACATCCCTTTGAGCCAGACTCCCTAAGCCATATCAGCTTCCCTAGTGATACAGCAGCAAAATATTTAACACCTACAACTAAAATCATCATAACATGCTAAATAATAAACTTACCATATTTGAAACACACAGTGTTGAATAAGTGTTCTATCACTTTAGGTAATTTTGTGTACTCCAGAATAAATACTTAATTTAAAAAAAGCTCACAAAAAGTAAACACTTTGTAAATTTTCCCCCCAAAAAAGTTATTTGCTACACTACACAACAGTATATGTACACAGTATCAGTAACTTTTCTCTGATTTTATTACTGGAACAAGTTTGGGAAATTAGCCTGATGGTAAGGCTTGAAACAGGCAACACACAAATTGACATTACACTGTTCACATCCAGATGTTGGTTCTCTCCGGATGCCCTGTTTAGAACACTGTTTGCATGTCTTCTTCTTCGCCAGGATGGTCGGCCAGTGAATCGGTCCTTCTGTAGCTTTATTTCAAACACTCTCCCTTTTTCTTTTCAGCCAATAACCTCCCATTAGTTGTTTTGCCAGGTTTTTTCTAAGTCTAGTTGTGTTCTGGGTTTTGCTCTCCCAGTTTTGGTTTTAAGTTGGTGGGTTGGAGATTCCTTCATCATGATGAACCCGTTGATGATGGAGATGTCAACCAGAAACCAAAACAGATACTTCCACAACCTCGCTGCTTTCCTTGAGATGGAGTAGGCAGAGCGAAGCTGGTCTGCTCTGTCAACACCATTCATGAAGCTTGTGTAGTTCCTCAATGCTTTTGGGCAGGGAACATCTCTAACAGTCCCATCTTTTTTCTTTCTCTGGACCATGTCCATCTCAAGTGGGCTGTCACATGTTGACAATATGTGAACAGTTCTTTTGTCATGCCATGCCACAGCAACCATCTGTCCCTTCTGCTGCATGGTGAGATCCCCTTGGTTTTTAAGCTTAGCTTGTGATATAGCCTTTGGTATGTGCTTCCTGTTTGTTCGAAATGTTCCGCAGGCGTATGTTTTTTCGCGGAGAAGTTCTTCGAACAAAGGGACAGAGCTGAAATAGTTATCACAATATACTTTGTGATACTTCCCCCAGATATCTTGAGTCAGCTCTCTCACAACACGTTCTCCTAGTCCAACTTCTGGTGCATTTCCAACTTTCCCTGTGTAGACTTGGAAGTCGTTGACAAATCCATTGTGTGGATCAGCCCTGACCCACACTNTTCCCCCAGATATCTTGAGTCAGCTCTCTCCCTACACGTTTTCTAGTCCAACTTGTGGTGCATTTTCAACTTTCCCTGTGTAGATTTGGAAGTCGTTGACAAATCCATTGTGTGGATCAGCCCTGACCCACACTTTGATGCCGCGTTTCGTTGGCTTCATTGGGACATATTGTTTGAATCCCAGGCCACCTGTGTAAGCTATCATTGCCTCATCGATTGATGTTTCGCAGTGAGGCAAATAAATAGACTTACATTTTTGTCTAATGTCCTCTAAAATTGGTCTGATGTGTGCCAATTTGTCAAATCCAGGTTGGCCTCTTGGTGGATTGTTTGTGTTGTCACACACATGAAAGTATTGACAAAGTTTGTCAAATCTATCCCTTGTTATGCGTTCAGAAATCCCTGTTGGTTTAAAAAATGCATCAGATGTGAAGTAGAGATCCTGATTTGGAGCTACTATGATTGCCATTGTG
>NW_018407394.1:349556-503122 GCF_002113885.1 Mizuhopecten yessoensis | reverse complement strand
TTTTTTTTGAAATCTGGAAGCTCTGTGGTGCATTCTGGGGTATTTTGAGGCTAAAAAACAGATTGGTACTTTGTCAAAAATTGTCCCTCTTAATCAGAATTTTCTTTTTGTAAACTGCACAGCCACATGACTGACATAAACTATATCAATTCTGCTTGAATTGGAAACTAATTTTGTATTACAAAATAACAAGGAATGTTAATGCAAACTTAATGTAAATTATTTTAAGTCTCATGCTTTACTATGAATTTTGTTAATTTATCAAGTGTCGATGCAAATTAATAACAAGTCATTTAATTCAGTGTAAACTTTTTTTATAAGTCTCATGCATTAGTTTTATGATTTTGTTTCATCAAAAACATGGCATTTCAAATCACGAAAATTAGACACTAACAAAAAACAACAACACATTTGAAGGGACATTAGTAGTTTTTATTGATTAATTAATAACAGAAACTCTTCCGAGGTTTGGTCCCGTCCCGTCCCAAATTATGTCTACCATGTCGTAGTCTCGTTCACCCAAACTCTTGTGCCTGTGCAAGCTACGACGAACAGAGCGTCTGGTTGAACGAGATCCTGATAACGACAACATTATTCAGTGTTGGGAAATAACCGCTGTTGACTGCTGGAAACACGCTTCTGATTGGCTTATTTTATATTTGGAGTACTAAATTTAGCGCACAGCGATCATGGTCGGTCGGTCGGTCGATCGATGAACCAATTATTTACCTCTCCTTTTCAGAGATTACGTCGGACAAGATACATCTATCGTCAGAAATTGCAAACTATATATTGATAAGCTAGAAATGACTATATTTTATTTTTTCTTTACCCATTTGAGGTCTTTGTCTTTGCGTGCAACATACGTACAAATCCAAACTTTCATGCGTGATTTCCTAATTGTTTACGTGAATTACGTACATATCTACGTAATGGGGAACACTGATTCTTATATCGATAAACAGTGTTTTCAATGAAACGTAAACCTTGTAATGCAATGAACTTCCAATTTTCACCAATTTAATGGAACAAAATGAGAAATAACTTGCCGTCAACCAAAACCGATATAAGACTGCAGAAAGAAAAAAAATAACAGATTCTATATTATAACTAAATAAATTAATAAATTGCATGAATTTGTTCAATTTGTCATCTTGAAAAATCAATAAAAAATGTGAAATTTTAACAAATTTGTTTTGATAATTAATTTGACGATCAGAAACCGGTAACCCGAGGATATATTTAAATACAGACAGGATTTTTTTAGACCTATTTCCAATGGAAAACAGTATTATTTTTCCAAAAGTTTCCTAAGTAGCAGAACATCATTTCCAATTTAGATGTTAATTTCCCTCCAAAAACCAAAGAAGTGTTATAAAACCTGTAGATTCATCATCAATTTTAGCATAATTGCAACTCAAAAATGTTGATGAAAGAAGTTTTGTTAAAGTATTCTGAGACCTGTTTGATGATAATGTAATTTGATGAAAACGATTTAATTAAACAAGTTTCTTTTTATACTTTTCAGACTAATGCAGTTAGCTTGACATTGGTTGAAATTGTCAACGGTATAAATGGAAATGAACCACAACAACAGATGCAGTGTACCCAGGCTGCTCGTAAACTCCTGTCCAAAGAGAGGAACCCACCAATTGATGACATCATCAGAACTGGGGTGATTCCTAGAATGGTGGAATACCTTGCTCATAGTGATAGGTAAATGTCAATTTTAAGCGATCACTTACAAAAAATGTCCTTCCACTTGCCATAAACAAAAAGATTTTTAAAACAATGAGAAATCACATCTGTTGTTTCATGAAATGATTTTTAATTCATCTCCCAAAACGTCCAGAAAATGTATAGACAATTTTCAGACTCGAGATACAGGCTATAGGCAACTAGGGTTGGGAATCAGTTGAAGTTTTATAAATTTGTTGTTTACCATTAATAACTGACCTATGTTAATAAATAATCATTTCAACTCATTCACCCCAGAAATTTCATAATGAGCTATTCCAACCTTTGAATTGGAAGAGTTCAAATGTGCCTCAAGGGGTAAATGAGTAAGGAAAAACATTGTGAAATCCTCTATGCTGTTACTAAAAAAACTGATACCATGTAAGAATTACCTCCCCTAAATTTAAGCTCTATACTATTAACATAGAAAATATATTTTCCAATGTAAAAAATTAGCCTATCTACCTACACACCTATTTTTTTCTGATTATGGAAACGAGTATTTTTTTTATTATTATTAATTATTTTTAAACCGAATGCATCAACCTTTTGTAGGCCAGATCTACAGTTTGAGGCTGCCTGGGCACTGACAAATATCGCCTCGGGTACCAGTGACCAGACAAAGTCGGTTGTGAAGGCAGGTGCTGTGCCTCCATTTGTGAAACTGCTGTCATCTCCTCATCACAATGTATGTGAGCAAGCTGTGTGGGCCCTTGGCAACATTGCAGGTATGATAAATAGCAATGGTATTTATTGGGGACTATTCATTCCACATCTTTTTTTTATGTGAGTACATGTAATGCCTCTTATATTTTCTGTTTATACATGTAAAGGTTCCTTTTCATAAGAAGTTGCATGTTTGAAGAAGAAAAGTGGGGGGGGGGCTAATGGTTGTCACTTCTTTTAGTCAAAGGGTTGGAATAATTGTTAATTCAGCTAAATTAATAATTTTCTTTATTTTTAGGTGATGGTCCTGATTTGAGGGATTACGTGACAGAATCTGGAATCATTGAGCCTCTACTTCGTCTGATCAAACCTGAAACACCTGTAAGTCTTCCACAATTTTACCAGGAATTTTTCGGGGTTAAATTTCAAGTTTTATAACTTTACTGATAGTACATGGAGCGAAAAAAACAACAATACAAAGGTCAAAATTTCTGAGGGGAAAGTAAGAGTATGGAAACTCCAGTAAGGGATTGATCATATAATGGTACTGCAAAAAAAATGGAAAAAGCACTTAAATAAAATTTTGAAGAATATATGTAGTCAAATATGAACTTTTAATTCATTATGAATGTATATAAACACTCATTTAAGTTTTTTAATGAAGGCAAAAGATATACCAATATATAAGAAATTGAAATCATCAATTTGGTGTGAAGTGCAAATGATCAACCATATTCAGAACTGAAAACTGAAAGATCTTCAGTATCGCTGATTATCTTGCCAATTCCATTGTTGATGTGCTGAAATTCCTAAGGGTGCACAACTGCTCAATTTTACAACTTATTGGAGCCGGTTACATTTTTTAGTTCCACAAGATCTAAAGTTCACTTCGGCAGAAATAGAAATCTACGCTTTTGACCTTGTTGTTTTGTTCCTTCCAACTACATTGATATATGGATGTATAATTTCGTGACTTTGACATTCAACAGGCCGGTTTCCTTAGGAACGTCACATGGACATTGTCCAACCTCTGCAGGAACAAGAACCCCCCTCCCAAGTTCAAGGTTGTGCGTCAATTCCTGCCAACTCTGGCCAGACTTCTACAGCACAATGACAGAGAGGTTCTGACCGACACGTGCTGGGCACTGTCCTATCTTACTGATGGTACCAACGATAAGATACAGGAAGTTGTAGACAGTGGTAGGTGGCATACAAGACAAGTTCTAAGCCAATTTGGCAGTTGTAACAGGAAGTTCTACTTTTTGTATATAATAATATTGAAGAATTTGTTTTCCAATCCTGCTTTTAAGAAATATAACGGATAATTCATAATGTGTGGCATAAAGTCATCCTATTGCACACATTGTATATTCAACAAAAAGAACATTTTTTTCTCGCTGGTAATGATCTCAAATGTGAATTTATAATGTCATTCATGTGATACCAATTCCAATGCCTTAATAGACGAAGCATTTCCATGCAAAATCTTTGAGATAAGGTAATATTCAACTCTATTAGAGTTGAAATACCTGTAAACAGCTGGCACTTTTCAGGTAGCCAACTATTTTAAATCAATGTCTTGTGTTTGTAACAAGAAATATTTCTCCCTGTGTAGGTGTGGTTCCAAGACTAGTGGAGTTACTAGCAGGCTCTGAAGTATCTGTGATAACACCTGCACTCCGAGCCGTAGGCAACATTGTGACGGGTGATGATTCTCAGACGCAAAATGTGATAGACCAGGGGGCACTGAAGGCATTTAAGGGTCTCCTGACCCATAATAAGGTCAACATCCAGAAGGAGGCAGCATGGACGATATCCAACATCACAGCTGGCAACACACAGCAGATCCAGTGTGTTATCAATGAAGAACTCCTTCCCTACACACTAGAAATATTAATCAAAGTGAGCATACTCAAAAACAGGAATATTTTGTAAAAGGGTGGAGGGGGAATCAACATACTATGTCAGTAATTATCAAGCGTATCCAACACTTACAACCAGGATTTTTTTTGCCCAGGGCCCGTATTCATGAAACCATTCTTGTGATCAAAGTCGGATTTTGTGCTCAAGCCCAATTTAGTATCCATGAAACCATTCTCGTGATCAAAGTCAGATTTTGTGCTCAAGCCCAATTTATTATTCCAGTGATATGTTAATGAATAAAAACATTTCATCAATGATCTGGAAGGATTTGGGAAAGACTACTTTCTTGTACCTTTCAGGATTTTTCAGATAGTCGTTTGATTTGCAATCTGTCAACTGTAGTCTACGTTTGTTATTTAGGGTGACTACAAGAGCCAGAAGGAAGCTGTGTGGGCGATCACCAATCTGACATCAGGAGGCACGGTGGAGCAGATAGCATATTTAGTACAACTGGGGGCCATCAAACCCCTGTGTGAACTTCTGACAGTCAAGGAAGCCAAGGTTATCCTGGTCATCCTTGATGCCATTGGCAACATCCTGATGGTAAGGCATTTACGGAATATTTAGATATTTACAAATTGATTCAAAGTGTTCTCCTTTTTGGTATACTGAAATTATTATTTCTCTTTCTGAATGGGATTACAGCATATATTTTCTTAACCACTTTGATCAAGTCGTTAATGAACTTGGACCCTGAAGATTGTTGGGTTTTTTTGGTGTGTTTTGTCAATACATGCATTAAAGTTACATATATATACCCACCATAACCCTTTTTTTCCAAATTCAAAAATACAGAACGTACAAATAATTGTGCACTAATTTATTAAAGTGAGTTCATTTTGTGGGATGGTAGACCTGTCCAAGTACTTAGCATCTGTATGTAAACAATAACCTCTCTTCCAGGCTGCAGAGAAGATTGGCCAACAGGAGGTAGTGTGTGTGATGATTGAGGAGTCGGGCGGCCTTGACAAAATTGAGAATCTCCAGAACCATGAAAACGAGCAGGTCTACAAGGCAGCACTGGAACTCATAGAAAAATACTTTGCTGATGAGGTGGGTGAAACTTTTTTTACCAAATATTTAATTTATTTTGACTACCAAGTGTTATTTTGCAAAAAGATGATATTTCTTAATGTTCAAAAGAAATCATTCTATTGTATTGGAAGTATAATGTTACAGGTATATGCAACCTTGTGTATTTTGAGAACTAAAAGTGTTTTAACTGAACACCTAGTTTTCAAATATTAAAGATTGTCTTATCCTGATGCTGATGGTGTAAAGTGGTGTGCACTTCATTTTAAAAAATATGTATTATATCTGAAACAGGGAGAAGACCAGAGTGTTGCCCCAACAAGCACAGACGGCAATGCTTACCAGTTCAATGCTGCCACAGCCATTCCACAGCAGGGATTCTCGTTCTGACTTCTGTCCCTGGAGGGCACACCCAAGCTGGAGCAGCAGTACTGGGGACTGGAAGACATCTTTATTCCTGGACGGGGTGCAGCGAAGGCAGCAAACATGACCCCCACGTGGGGTGGACAGAGAACAGCAATCATGTGATAATTCATACGTACTACCTTACTTTACAGTTGTCTGCTCATTCGTTGGCAGATTAGAAGGAAGGTTGCAATTTCATGCAATAGTGTCCCTCTGTGATGTGCTAATTGATGAGACATTTTTCCATTTATACAGAATTTTATCTCGTTGCTCAATGTTGACCTCCTGACCTGTGCAGTTGGTGAATTTTGATTGCGACAACAATTTGATATTGACAGCATTATGTTTACGATAATCAGAAGATATGACGAATCTCTCAAGGGATTGTCTGTATAATGTTGACGAGAATTGAAACTAAAAATATTGTTATGTGCTATTACAAACTACATGTATTCGTCAAAATGTGTTTACAAGACATTCCTTCAGGAAAGTAATGTATGAACTTCAACACTGGTGAAAAACCGAAACTTGTTAATATTGTCTAATAGAACACCTAAATGTCCAGATTGATAGTTGTACATAAACTTTCATAGTGCTCATTGTCAGCATTTTGTATAAACCTTGGAAGTATTTTTACAAGTTGCATAATATGTGCATAATCAAGTGCTCATTAGGCATTCATTCTTTGTGTCGTGTATAACATTATTATACAAATTTCTGTTCCAATTAGTAATAATTACAAGGCCTTTAATTTACAAGGTAGGAAAATATTATCTTACAAAATAAGAAAATGCTTTGTATTTAGGGAAACAGGTTTTTTCAGGGAAAGGCATACTTAACAATCATTTCCGAAAATTCTGCAAAACAAATTCGGCTTCAGGGAAACATACTCTAGAAATTCTTACAGAAATCTTCAGTGTTTTAGGTGAGATTTATTCATAAAGTAGACAGTCAAGTTTATTTTCCAGTAGCTGATTACTGGAGAATGTTGATATCTAACACGGAGACTAGAGACCAAATAATCAGGTTGAATTGTAATCATAAATATCATTGTTATAAGACCACATCAAATTAATTTGGTGTGGTCTTGCATGTACAATTTGTAATGTATGATCATTGTTTTTGAAATTTTTATTTTTGTGTCTTCCGAACTTTCTACTTCTGTCTCTCTTTCCTGTCTGATGCTGTTTTGTCTTTTACTGTATCATGTTTACACAGCAGATTTTTGTTTATACAACATTTTACACCATGCTGGTACCTGTACACAGGTGATTGGCTGTAGTGTTCTCAAATAAACACTATAACCTCTTGTTCCTCTTTTTGTTGATTCTTGGTACCTGGGTCAGTAACTGTCAAGCCACCGACTTATAATGCTGACAAACTATGTGAAATGTAATCGCATTTCAGTCCTGCCTGTGACAGATGTTGCATAGGCAGGACGCCAATTTACCAGCATTGGCCCAAGCATAAGGTTTTTGCATTGAGCTCTGTTTTATGAAAACTTGACCTAAATTTGTCCTGGCTACTTCATACTGAACCATATGGCTGAACATATTTTGTATTTACTAACCATGCAAGTTGCGACAATGTTTGTATTGTAAAATTAGTCATTTATTGACATGTTTGCGATGACAAGGCCAACATACATACCATACATAGTCCAGGTAAATTGTTTGATGTGATACGTTTTGATGGTTCTATTTGAAATGATAGAACAATTATCTGATCCCCAGACCATCCAAAACCGAAGTCTCTATGTGCAGCACCTTGTGGTGAGACGAGAATTTGGTCCTTCGATGTACATCAAAAGAATCTCACGGTCGCGTAACGGTAAAATTGACTGGCTTTGAAGTCGGCGTCGCCCCTTTGTAATCTTCAAAGGACAGATATATCAGCCTAGTGATTGGTCAGGATGTTTTACCCGACACCAAACAAATAGCTAGCTGTGTGCCTTCATTTTTGCTATGACATATTCCAGGGGTATAGAGAACGAAAGTGAGCGTAACCCCTGGAAAATCGAGGATGCAGACCATCCGTTATCACGATTTCAGTACCACGTTATCAGCGCAAACTTATGGTGGATGGTATGCGCCATTTCGTTACTTTTCAGCGAAATAACGTAATCATCGTCTGCCAATTATTGGCTGCCTATATGCCTATAGCTGTCGGTCATCTTGAACTTTCGATCAGTCCAAAAAAAAAAAAAAAACACTATAGGGGCCATGAGGAACGTACATGTGAAAATTGGCATCTCTAATCTTTCAGATAAATAGCGCTAACAAACTTCGACTCTCAATAATGTAATGAACACGTCTGAAGACCATGAGGAACCCACATACGAAATTTCAGAAAGTAAACGTCACTCCCAAAATTCATGAAGGCTGCCTTTAAAACAGATTTGACCTAGTTTGGTATGGAACCTCCCTGTCACTTAAATCTTTTTGTTTTCGTTTCCAGTTTTAATAACTGGGTGTTTGACCAGATTTGGTGAAAAATGTTCGGACAAGGTTGATTTGAAAACAACGATGGCTGATTTGACCAACACTCGGTCGACTTCTTTCCGGCGGATTTTGACACTGAAATTGTACACAAATGATCATCTCGTGACACTTACTGAGTACGTAATGCTATTTTTCCTATTTCTTAAGGTGGCTCCACACTTTCGCAATTAACCAGCAAAATTCGTTGAAACTTTCATATAATGGCTATGCAACTATGTAGAGTTGATTTTATGAAAATCTAAACATTCCGATAGTTTGGGGACATTTTTGGAAAAAATACCAAAAAAAATAATTTTCGTCAATTTCAATATTTTCCGGTTTTGTTTGTTTGTGTGTGGCATTGTTCGGAACAATAACAACAATAATAAAATGAAAAGAAGCATTTCTAATTAACCCTACAATTATTTTATTTATCGCAAAATATGTAACACATGTTACACAAAGTGTTTTTTATTGAATTTGTACGGATAAAAGTGATTATCTATACAAGCTAAAAGCAAACAGGACACAAAGAAAGATCTATACATATAGAATGGGAAATTGAACAAAATATACACAATGGCTTTATAATTAATTAATTTTGCATTTTACAATCACTTTGATCCGGGTGAGAGTTATCTTCCTTGAAAAAACAAGAGGCCCAAGAGGGACTGTATAGCTCACCTGAATATTTAAGCAGTCATAACAAAATATTCTCATTAAATGTTATATTGCACTAAAAATATTTCCCTCGCAAACTTTGTTGGCTCCATCTGTTGAAACTACCAGCAAAGTATTATTATAAGATTCTATGCTTTTTGATTCTTCTTCAGAAGTTGCTGACATATTTTTCCCTGTGATCTTGTAAGTAGGTCAATGTCATTTTCCTTCTCAAATTGGTTAGCTCTATTCCAAAAAGCTACCAGCCAAATCTTATGAATCCATTCCTTTTAGTTCTCAAGAACAAATCCATTAAAATGTTGTTGACCTCTGTGACCTCTAAAGTAGGTTGAGGTCATTTTCATTTGCAAACTTTGGTGAGCTCTATCCCGGGAAGTCACCAGCCAAATATTATAATTTTATGCCTTTTAATTCTTCAGAAGAAGCTGTTTGAACTGTTTGACATATTTGAACGCTGTGACCTTGAAAGTAGGTCAAGGTCATTTTCATTCGCAAACTTTGTTTGGCTCTTTCCCAGGAAGCCACCTGCCAAATATTAAGATTTTATAACTACCAGTTCTTCAGAAGAAGTCGTNGATAACGACCTCGAGCTTATGAACTCGTGTAAGCACGTGAAATGCACATGTGAGGTCGGTACGTTCGCATTCCATGTGTTTCCTATATCACCTTCTTGAGGTCGTCTGGTCTCATGTCACTGTCTTCCCGTGAGTCTGTTTATGTATATGAATTGGAAAGCTTTATTCCTGAAGTACGTGTGATTATACATTTCCCGGTAAAATCTCGATCATCGGCACACACGTGTACTATTGTTTACTGGCCTGTTCGTTTATGCGGAACAACCGGTTTGGCCGTTTATAAATGTAACAATTTCGGGTATAAATCCTGGCGGACCTGCAAATGTGTATGCAGGCCTTGCAGTAAGGCTTTCTCAAGGCTCGCCTGAAAGCAGCACCAGATTACTAGGTCCGACCTTATTTAACAAACGAACAACAGTTTTCCGATCGGTTTGACCGTTTAAACGAAAACGGCCCAGGTGTTACTATAATTTGCACTACGATATTGAATGCCCGATACGCAATACGGAAATGACGACCCGGTGTATACATGCACATTTCGATCAAGATAATTGAGTCCGAGCTGTACTTTTTCCGGAAGTACGTCACGAAAATGGACGCTGATGACGATGTGTGGAGCCACCTTAACTTCGGCAGAGTTTAATTTACAAAGACAACATGTGGAAGATTGCTTTTATTTTGGATTAGTCCGAACTCCTAAATGGCAGCATTGTACTCCGATGGACTTGAGACATTTTAAACTCAATTCCATAAATTTAAATCGATAAGTTTAAAGGTTTCAAACTTTATCCTCGTTGAAAATATTGCTACTTTGTGGTCCGTCTACACCATATATTGTCGCTTAAAAAATCAACTTTGATTAATCTTGGTAATGTATCTATAATAATAATGTGCAAACGCTAAAGCTAAGTACGAATTAACAATAACACAGGACCAATGACTCAACCTTGAGGACTTCCAGTATTGGTAATGACTTCTGACAAGGTCAGAGGAATGTGTTTTTCATTGCAACATATTACTAACTTTCAAAGTGATAAAGGCTTTTATACAGCATCTTAATTGTAGGCCCGGTCTATGTCAAATTCTGGCTATTAAGCCAAAACAATCTTTATGCTAACAGATGTTTGCTTTAACATGAGAACATTTAGGATTAATATACCTGTTGGAGGGTTCAGACAAGAGTAAAGAGAACAGCTGGAGTGTAAATATGTGCCTAAATGTGAGCGGATGAAAGTTTTTGTGTCCGTGTGTCGGTTAGTATGAGAATGGTGTGTGATGGAATGGCAACACGATGATGTGTGATTTCGACTGTATAGATGGTAAGACAGATATTTTGCGGAAGGAACAGATTCAAGTGTGTGGTTATGGAGGATGTATCTGTGTTGTATATGTTTCTTTTTGGAAGTGACAAAGATAACACTTTGAGTTCTGACTGGACGGTAGATGATACTATCATCAGTAAAAAGTCTGAGTTTGCTTTATAATAAACAGTCCGGGAGATCATTTATGTAAACCAAGAACAAGACCAGACCAGACCAAGCACTGTACCTTGCGGTACACCTGACGTGACCGGGAAGACAACTGTCTGTATAGGCCTCCGGTTTGAGAGAAATGCATACATCCAGTTTTACCGTTAATGCCGTAGTTTATATAAAACGCTGGTGTTGCAAAGTTCATGATTATGAGGTTTGTTTGAATGTTATTGTTATTTGTTTCTGGACGAAAGAAGTGTTTTTCGTGAACGAGAGTGACGATAGCCATGCTGCAGGGCGGGTATACACAAGATGGTTTTTTTTCCAGATTGATTATGAAATGTTTAATGATAATAAGCTACTAACTTGCAAGTTAGGGAGATAGGTCTCTTAACTGCTTTGTGTTTGTCGCCTTTTTTTCAATATTTGCATGTTTCCAGTCGAGATGAGTTTGCCCAGTAATTAGGGATTTAGTAAATATTTGATCAAAGATTGGTGCTATGTTTTCCTTTGGTTATTTTAAGATGTGTCCACTGATAATGTCTGGACCTGTGGTTTTGTGGGGTTGATGATGTTTAGAAGTTTATTAATGCCTAGTGTAGTGATTGTAAGCTTTTTCTATTGGAGGGTGATGTCTGACTCTCGTTCTCCTTTATCTGGGATTGGTTCATCAGTTTCAGGCGTGGTAAAGACGGATTGAAATTGATGGTGTCAGTAATAAGGTTTCCATCTTTCTTAAGAGACACTATGCATATTTTATCTGTTCTAATTGATTAAATGTACCAGAGACGTATATATTACGTAATATATACGTCTCTGAATGTACTAGAAGCGGGTGGGTTTTTTTGGGGGGGGGGGGCTTTATGGCCATTTGGCGGAAAAAATTTTTTATCTAAAAAAATCATTCAATATGTGGGAAATGCCATTTCTATGTTTCTATGGGAAGTATCTTAGACTGTTCAAACTTCAGTTGGATATGAATTTGGGGAGCAAAAACAAAACGAAAATATGAGCATTTTCTTCATTTACCACATGATTCATGTTTTCCGGTTAACACTTTAGACATTAGATGCACAGTTCCATTTCCGGTTTATTTCAACATGGCGGACGAGGCAACACATGTGCGAAAAAGCAAAACGTTGTTTTTAAGAAATCTGCCATATTCGACCACAAATGAAAAATTGGAAGAGATCTTCGGTGACATAGGACCTCTGAAGACCTGCTTTGTCGTAAAACCAAAAGGTATTTGAACTGATCGTGCTGATTCGCTTTGCAGATGTCTTCAGCAGGGCCGTTTTGGCCAACATCATATCGATATGGGTAATAATCCTGCATTTAGGTAACAGTTACCCATTTTAGTAACAATTTTATTACTAAAATGGGGAATAAAGTGAAGTAAAAACACAGAAAGTTCTTTTAAACACTTAGAGCGAAAAAGGGCGTCATTCTGTCAAATAAATAACACAATGAAGTACATCTGTGCACAAAAAATTATCAATTCTGATGTCTAACATTTTGTGAAAAGGACAAACCATATCACTGACTTTGTTCTCCATTGACTTCAGTGTGTAGTCAATGGGACTATCCAGTGCAAATGTGACAGGTGAGCATGATTTTTTATGTGTGCTTTTTATAGCTACTTTACAACACACTATAAGCAATGGAGGTGATACAATTTGTCATTTTCACAAAAATTTAGACAACTGAATTTACATATTTTTGTACACAATTGTATGTCATTGTATTTTTTATTTAATTATGTTGAAAGAATGGCGCCCTTTTTTGTTCATAATGTGTTAAAGAAATTTGTGTGTTTTTATTTCACTTTATTACCCATTTCAGTAATAAAAATATTACTGAAATGAGTAACTGTTACCTGAATACAGGATTATTACCCATCTGCGCTTTTGTGCCCAACCTGATAAAACGGTGTAATATGTGGAGTTAAGATTGTATTAAAATAATGCACTCACATGGTTTTTGCATATTAATTTTCCATGTTATGTCTTTATCAACATTAATTTCTTCATTTTAACTTTAGTTACTCGTAAGTATCATGTGTATGGAGATACGTCACATGTAAAAATCAAAGCAGATCATACGGAAAATTACCACACATCGTGAAATGTTCTCGGGGAATAGCAATATACAACTGTGACCAATCGAGTGAAAATATGCAGAGTGGGAGGACGTTTATAATAGTCAGTAGTTAATCAATTATACACAATTTATGTAAGTTTTTTGTGTGTAATCATGATCAATGAGCATTTTTTTATTATAATCGGCTCAGATTATAATATAGATTGTAAAAGTGTTGATTTCAAATATGTGTATTTTATCAATGAGAAGAGTTATATCCTTACAAATGAAATATAGATAAAACAATTATAAAAATAGGGTAACCATTATTTCAATTTTACATGTGCTAAAAATAAGCTTAGTGTTATTTTAATATTGCAGGTGCAGAAAAATGCAGAGGTTTTGGCTATGTGGCATATTCCATGTTGTAAGTTGACCAGAATTTATAGTGAAAATTGTCAAATTAATACACTATAAATCACTAAGATAGTTAGTAATGTAATAAATTTATGTTGATTTTTATTGGTAATATTTAAATTGTAAAATTTGACAAGATTAAATTGAGAAAATATATACCCATGGAAATGAATTACATATTGGACAAGTTATAAAGTGAATGTTTATCACACTCAGGTTGTTAAGTTTCAAAGACATGAGGTTTACAAACTTATATATCCAAAATTAAGGAGATAGATAAATATTATAACTAAAACCATCAGGAGTTAAAAAAAACTGTTAAAATCATACTATTCAAAAAATGCACTGGAAAACCTTTTTTTTAATCACGAGTAATGTTTTTGACTAGGAAAATCCAAGCAAGGGCGTTTTTCCAAGTGCTGTCTCTAGGAGTTGAACACATTGCTAACCCAGTGGCTGTGTTCAATCCATTGATCTTAAATCTATATAAAATATATTCATTGCCAATGCCATATGATATATATTTCTTTTGCAATTCCCCATTTACCAATTCCCATGCCATGCATTAAACAACAGAGGTGTTGTTAAATGCAAGTGTTTATTAACACCTTTCTTCAATTTTATTATTGAAATGTTGAATTATGGAACAATGCTGTCATAAAAACTGTGAAAGAAGTTTACTATTGGCAAGCATTGTTTGAAATGTTTATCAAACTTTGTTAAATTTTAAATTAAGAAAACAAAATCACTGATGACTGTTTTTCATTAACAAACTGAAGTTCAATTTTTATAAACATGATAAACAACAGTCATTCATTGTAGAACCTCTTGGAAGTAAATTGCAACTATTCTGGTTGAGCTTTGTATCAATATTGTATGTTTCGATTGATAGGGAGGATGCAGAAAAGGCCAAAGACTCAGTCAAATCTTTAGACGGGCGGAAGATCATGATAACATTCGCCGAGAGAAAAAAGGAAAACAGAATGCGAATGGGTACGGACAGGAAAGTTCCGCCTGTTAAAAAGGAGGTTAAAGAGGAAGCTGAAGAAGAAAAAAGCTCTGATGATGAGGAGAGTGACCGTGAGGAGAAAGACAAAGAAGGTGAGCAGATTCAGAAATGCAGTTTTCCAGATAAATCACATATGAAAGTTAAGACCTGGATTGCCTTTAAGGTGACATTGATGAATGTGGAATTTTATAAACAGATATTTGTGCTTACAATAAAGACACATGTTCAGTTCAGCATTAAAACAACAATTTAGAAAAAATGTAGTATGCAATATGTAGCAAAATATTATGATCAGGTACTTCATAACATGGAATAAATCCTGTTTTATGTTTATGTATATGGGTTATAAAATTAGAATCTTGTTAACAAAATATTTGTTTAAACCTTGACATATCTTTCATTACTGTTGTCATTGTTGTAATTAGGAAAACCAAGCGAGGTTGACAAGCAGCAGATGAAGTATCTGTGGTCTAAAACACTACTGGTTTCTGGCTGGAAAGATGGCACATCACTAGAGGATGTTCAGAAATACATAACAAAAAAGTGAGTTTAATAGCGTGATCAACAAACATCACACTTTGATATTAACAGAAAAATAAAACCATATCCAGGTTGTTCTCACAAAATAGTTTGTGGCTGTATCTTCTATCTGTAAAAACAAAATCCTGGTGTTAAACGAAGAAGACTTGCAATATTTACTTTAGATCTGATCAACTTAGTCGGAAGTCTTCTAAAAAACAATCTTAATTAAAATGTTGTGATTCCAAATTTCTGTCCATATTAAATGAAATTACAAGTTTCGATTTTCCAAATTATACATGGCTTAATTATATAATAAATGTCAATTGTTAAGAATCTTTTGAATATCAATGTTATCATTCTGTTTCAACATTTCTATTACTTGTCAGTTCATCATACATTTTCTTCTCTTGCCCATCTGTTGTTAACAGCAATGTCAAAAACATTGGCAAGTTGGAGTTTCCTATGAGAAACTGTGAACAGGCTACTGCCATGATGAGGTTTAAATCTATCCGAGACACGAACGCGGGGCAGCGGAAACTTGAGAGTAAACCAGGCAAAGGTATTACTGTTCAGTATCGTGTAACTAATGTTAATTAGTGTGTAAGATAAACAGCATCTCGATACCTCTTCATTAAGTTTCACAAAGTGTAGTGTTTCAAACAAACTTACATGAAAATCAGTATGATTACTACACTACATATTATATATAATAACTTGTGAAGGTTTGTGTAAGACGATGAATGTTTATGTAAGTTGGGTTGGTGCGTGCACATGTTCAGTCTGATGTTACAGTGTACTTCAAAGAAAACAAACATTGATACGCATCTGCATAAAGATCTTAAGTAATTAAATATGCAAACATATGAGAAAGTAGATATTTGTTTCAAAGTTTCGTGTTGGAAGTCAATTTCTGGGCATTTTGGACATCATTTTTGAGAGAGAGAAAATCGTTGCACAAAATATATGAGTAGAAGCTTTTTTCAGTATTTTCAGCCCAAAAAAGTACATGCGTGAATTACATAGGTGTGTAAATTATACGGGTTTTTATGGTATTCACAAAAATGAACTGATTCACAGAACAGTATGTCACTACAAGAAGAGACAATACAGGGGTTTGGTTAAGGATCCCCGTTCCACTGCCCAAAACTGTAACTGAACATTGGAAACTATTTTTTCTGGCATGACAATAGCTTTGTTAAATCATTTCTGAAAAGAAAACCATACCTTTTATGAGAAATAATAAAAAAAACAATAAACAAAATATAATCTACAGCATTGTTCCGAGTGTCAAATTTCGGTGGGGCCAAACTAGTATACGAACCCTGGACTTCCCATTGTTATACTATCGCTTTAACAGATTGAGTTATCTGGTCAACTGAGGTATCCTGGCCCACCTGTCAAACTGCTACAGTTATAGCCAAACTGAAGTTAAGGGGAGGTAACTGTATTCAGGAAAAGCAACAATAGTGTGGGACAGGGATCCTTAAACAAAAAAATGGTATTGCATGTAGTTACTTGACCAACTTGAGCAAATCACTTCAGAGAGGGAGGTGCAAAGGTATGAACAATTTGGACAAATCACTTTGGAAGGGGAAGGGGGAATAGAACAAATCACCTGGGAGAAGTTGGGGTAAGGTGGAAAGGTGGTGTTAGTTGAAGAAGTAAATCCCACTTTGATTCAGAAAATCTTAAATATTTTATTTTAGTCTGATTGAATTATTTTCTGACAAAATCTCAGCTTGTGTGATCTGTTTGCTTCTGCACATTCATTCCAAAATTCTTCACAAAACATATTCTATTTAGACAGTTCTGTGGTTAGAGTATGACCAATATTGGAATAAAAAAAAGGATAAAAAATGTAAAAATTGCTTTCAAAGTGCAAGAATGTGATCTAATGAGATTCAAATACATAAACTTGTGTAGGTTTTTAATGGCTTACGTTTTTTCTTACACAGGTAACATGTTGACTGTGAGGTGTCAGAAGGATTCCTTCAATGTAGTTTCTCAGAGAGCATTGAAACAGTGCCGACTCATTGTCAGAAACTTGTCCTTTAAAGTAAGTGCAAGTTCTTTAGCATTAATGAGAACAGCTATAAGTAGACATTTTTGATTATTAATATTATTCAATCCCAGTTACATACATCCCACCTGTCCTCATATGACCCTGGCTGTTGTGTCTCCCTAGTTACCCGTCCTCATATGACCCTGGCTGTTGTGTCTCCCTTGTTACCCATCCTCATATGACCCTGGCTGTTGTGTTTCCCTAGTTACCTGTCCTCCTATGACCCTGGCTTTTGCGAGGACGTTAAAACCCTGAGCAAGCAAAACAACATACACTCCAACAACGTTCATCAAATTATGACACTGCACCTTTGTATAATCACATACATGTGTAACTAATGAATTTTTGTACCTGTACGTCCTAATATGATCCTGGCTGTTGTGTTTCCCTAGTAACCTGCCCTCATATGACCCTGGCTGTTGTGTCTCCCTAGTAACCTGTCCTCATATGACCCTGGCTGGTGTGTTTCCCTAGTTACCTGTCCTAATATGACCCTGGCTTTTGCGAGGACGTTAAAACCCTGAGCAAGCAAAACAACATACCCTGGCTGTTGTGTTTCCCTAGTAACCTGTCCTCATATGCCCCTGGCTGTTGTGTTTCCCTAGTTAGCTGTCCTCAAATGACCCTGGCTGTTGTGTCTCCCTAGTCACCTGTCCTCATATGACCCTGGCTATTGTGTCTCCCTAGTTACCCGTCCTTATATGACCCTGGCTGTTGTGTTTCCGTAGTTACCTGTCCTCATATGACCCTGTCTGTTGTGTCTCCCTAGTAACCTGTCCTCATATGACCCTGGCTGGTGTGTTTCCCTAGTTACCTGTCCTAATATGACCCTGGCTTTTGCGAGGACGTTAAAACCCTGAGCAAGCAAAACAACATACACTCCAACAACGTTCATCAAATTATGACACTGCACCTTTGTATGATCACATACATGTGTAACTAATGAATTTTTGTACCTGTACGTCCTAATATGATCCTGGCTGTTGTGTTTCCCTAGTTAGCTGTCCTCAAATGACCCTGGCTGTTGTGTCTCCCTTGTGACCCATCCTCATATGACCCTGGCTGTTGTGACTCCCTAGTAACCTGTCCTCATATGACCCTGGCTCTTGTGTCTCCCTAGTTACTTGTCCTCATATGACCCTGGCTGTTGTTTTTCCCCTTTTTACCTGTCCTCATATGACCCTGGCTCTTGTGTCTCCCTAGTTACTTGTCCTCATATGACCCTGGCTGTTGGGTTTCCCTAGTAACCTGTCCTCATATGACCCTGGCTCTTGTGTCTCCCTAGTTACTTGTCCTCATATGACCCTGTCTGTTGTGTATCCCTAGTTATCTGTCCTCATATGACCCTGGCTGTTGTGACTCCCTAGTAACCTGTCCTCATATGACCCTGGCTCTTGTGTCTCCCTAGTTACTTGTCCTCATATGACCCTGGCTGTTGGGGTTCCCTAGTTACCTGTCCTCATGTGACCGTTGCTTTTGCGAGGACGTTAAAACCCTGAGCAAGCAAAACAACATACCCTGGCTGTTGTGTTTCCCTAGTAACCTGTCCTTATATGACCCTGGCTGTTGTGTTTCCGTAGTTACCTGTCCTCATATGACCCTGGCTGTTGTGTTTCCCTAGTTACCTGTCCTCATATGACCCTGGCTTTTGCGAGGACGTTAAAACCCTGAGCAAGCAAAACAACATACACTCCAACAACGTTCATCAAATTATGACACTGCACCTTTGTATGATCACATACATGTGTAACTAATGAATTTTTGTACCTGTACAGATATAAAATTGCAAATGGGTATTTTCATCATTTAGTCCAGTTAGTTATTGATTAACCCTTTCACCCCTATGTTACTTTAGTAGACTCTACCATGCATTGATCTGGATGAGTCTATTATGGTCTACAGTGGTGAAAGGATTAATCACATAAACACAGATAAATGAAATGGGCTATTGTGCCATAGTTTCAATTTTGTGTTCTATTAAATTAAATAGGTATTTGACCAAATCATAAATTATAAATATTTCTGGTAATGCTAAAAGACACAAAATTAATTTATGTGTTTTGGGCAATTTCCAAAAAAAACAACTTTTAATAAAAAGTAAGAAGTTATTCTTATACATGTCATAACGTTTCTTCCAGTGCACAGAGGACAAATTGCATGAATATTTTGCAAAGTTTGGTGAGGTCACAGAAGTCAAGATTCCATTAAAACCAGGTAATATTGCTAAATAATTTCAAAACAAAAAAAGAAACTTTCATGTACAAGTCTTATTACACTGTTCCATTACTGTATGGCTTAAGAAATGACTGGGAAAATCAAACTTGTCGCTTTTATTTCATAGTTAAACAAAACCTCATCGAAAACTGTTGAAAAATGTATATGGAAAAGGGAATGCACTAAATCTCATACATTACATGTAAGTTAATAGCTATTGGTAACATTGCTTCTACAGGTGGGTTTGTCAATTTGTTTTTACATTTTGGCTACAAACATTGAGACTTTGATTTTTTTGCCTGCCAAAAGTATTGTAGGAGTAAGTTTTAGCTGGATTAGACTTCCATCTAAAATGTATGATGTACCCACAAGTTAGCAATGGATTCCATACTAAAAGAGAACGGTGTTTTCCTGATTTTAAGGTATCTGACATAATCGTAAAACCTATTGACACTAATTCCTATTAAAGCTCTGACATGTGACCTTGCTGCACTTCCTATAGAAACTTATTTTTTTCAGATGGAAAGATGCTTGGGTTTGGATTTGTACAGTTTGAGCAAATAGAAGATGCCGACCGGGCAGTCAAAGGAATGAACATGAAACCTATACTGGGTAAGTCATATTTATAGCATGTCATCCCATTCACCCCTAAAGTCACATCTGAACCTTACCAAATCAAAGACTGGGCAAGTCCAATGTATAAATTTAGGGGTGAATGAGTTAGTGTTCTGACAGCAGCTTTAGTGTGTTAATTATTTTTAATGCCATTATAAATGGTCCATGCAGAGGCGTGAAAAATGTCCAAATTCTGACATAGCAAAAGAATATTAAAAAGGGTAATTAAATATTTTTAATTTAACTTTTTATTACATACAAAAAGGTATAAAATGTACAAAAGGCACAAAACCTTAAACCAAAATCTTGTATAAACTTATTGCATACCTTGCTTTGGAAAATATGTTTGTGTACGCAATTTAATATGGTAAATTTGAAATGGAAAAGAAAATAGAAAAGAATATTGTCCTTTAAATGAAATAGGACAATTCAATTGGAGAATATTTTACAAGAATCGTATCATGTACAAATGGAAAATATAAGATAGCCCACTTTTTAATACTTGCAGTGTGTTTATCATATTTGATATGGGAATGGGATAGTATTACAGCTTGCATTCTCTACACACACGGCTATGGTGCGAGTTCAACTTTGTAATATCTAGTTGTTTTTATTATCTTGCCTCACAGGGCGACCAGTAGCTGTAGACTGGACTTTGCCTAAGGACAAGTTTGTTGCATCTCAAACCAGTAAAGGGGAGGCAGAGCCCAGAACACAGGTTAGCAAATCCCAGACAGCGTCAAGAACACTGGATCGCAAACCCCAGATCAAAAAGGAATCTGTCATCAATGATGATGACGAACAGGATACATTGTCTGACGAGGGGTCATTTAGTACAGAAAATGAGGGGAGCGATAACATGGAAGAGGAAGAAGGTAATATAATTACTGATGAGTATTACACAATAAATTAAATAATTTTGTGTGGATTTCAAATTTGTTTATACTCTATATGCATAAAACTGAGCAAATTCTAATTTTGACATGAAGGTACATTCTCAGTTCTTATTAAATGTACATTTAGTTTGGAAATAAATGTTATTTGTGGTAGATTCAGAAGACAAGGAGGAGGAAGATGAGTCGGAATCAGAGTCAGATGATGAAGGATTTGCTGATGAAGATGACAAAGATGAAGATGATTCAAGTGATGAGGAAGAAATGGATGACGATTCCATCCAGGAAAACAGAAAAAAGAAAAACAGTACGTTTTTTGTTCAAATTTGATATTTAAAAGTTTCAAGTTCGTTGCAAAGATTTATTGTCAGATTGGAATCCCCCTGAACAGACTTCATTTTTAGTTTATAATCATATTTCAGTAAATTCATGTTACATCAATATAGCATTGAATGCATAATTTCCATCTTTCTCAAAGATGTGCCCTATATATATATTGTAAATGATATACCCAGGTAAGAATGCCACAGGATGTGAAATTTAAATGCTTTCACAGTAGATGTAATGTAGAAGCACAAAACCGTTTAAAGAAATTTATTGTCATGATGATTTAAAATTTGTTTGTATTCTTACAGAGAAAAAGGGGGGGATTCAACGGAAAAATGATGTAGAGGAAGGAAGGACCCTATTTATCAGGTACGCTGTTTCCATAAAATTCGTATGATTAAGCCACACAACAACATCATATTGTATATGTTTACCCTGTCTTGTTTATTATGCCCCTGCCATAAAATGGGGGGGGGGGCATATAGTGTTACCCATGTCTGTCCCGTCGCGTCCCATCCCGTCCCGTCCCAATTCAATGTAAACACTTAGCAACTTCATTCTTTGACAAATTTTGGTCAAACTTTATACAAAGGTCAAGTATGAGTATACTTCGGACATCATTGTATTTCAGAGATCCAAGGTCAAGGCCAAGTTCACACTTGCTATATATAGAAAATCATCAACTGATTCAATTTAAACACTTAGCAACTGCATTCAATATGTTATGGAGATGGTAATAACATACAGAAAAAACATGAATATTAAAATCAACTTTAAGTGTAGAACCTTGTGTGTGTGCATGTTTCAGGGTATCAAGATTAAAGTGGTTGTTACTTTTTATAGAACACTGAAACTAATGTCACATGGTAGCGGGGGTATGTCTTACAGACATTTTCTAGTTATGATTTGTTATTGTCATAAGTGTTTCACTTTTTAACTGATGCTTTGAGACATCAGGTGAACATGTCACTTTGTTAGGTCAGCTTCAATCTAGGAACATTATTACCAATATATTTCTCCAGAAGGAGCGAGGGTTATTATTTAGCTTGTGGCTAACATTTGTAAATCCATCCTTGATATCCAAGGGTTACGCTTACTTTCGCTCTCTGCACCCCTGGACTATGTCATAGCAAAATTGAAGACACACAGGAAGCTATTTGATTGGTGTCAGGGAAAAAAACCTGACCAATCACTAGGTTGATACTTGTTCTTTGAAGATTACAGAGGAGCGAGGCCCGACTTCAAAGCCAATAAGTTTTACCGTTACATCTTTTGATGTAAATCAAAGGATCAAACTATTCTTCTTGTCTCTTCCACAAGGCGGTGCACACTGAGCCTTCGATTTTGCTATGACATATTCCAGGGGTGAAGAGAATGAAAGTGAGCGTAACCCCTGGATATCGAGGATGTTGTAGTTCAAATTTATACTAAAGTGATGTACAACCTATGTACAAACAATTGTCATTTTGCCTGAGCTGGAGCTATTTAATTTGTACTGTAATATATTTTTGTGCTTATATTGGCCAGGATTTAAAAAATAAATGTTACACAAAATGTTCTAGTCTGCCCAGCTATACAAAGAGGAAGTGGTATGTTAAGAAGTAATTTTTGATGTTTTCAGTCAGATTGCAGCAAATACACCAGGGTAGTTAATATAAGTTCTTTGTTCTTTATATATGGCCATAGAGACAGAAAAAAGTTCTTGTCTGAATTCTTTGGTGATATTGATTATGACTCAAGGTTGTGGAGGCTTAAAACTCCCAACCATACACAGTGTCAGTATCTTACTTATCATAGTTTACCATTTCTTGTAATGTACATTTTTTGTCAACAGAAACGTCACATTTGAAACAGTTGAGGAAACGCTAGTAGAGGAGCTCGAGGAATTTGGACCAATTAATTACTGTCGACTGGTGATGGACCCACATACAGAGCACTCCAGAGGTAGGCTTTTAGATAGCTACATGTACCTGAAACTTAGTCCACTTATCATCCTATCACTTTAGTTAGGCAAAATAACAAATTTCACGGTTTCCAGAGCATGGCAACAAAATTGTTCAAGAACTGCCTGAAACTTTGTACACTTTGTACAAACTAGCACTCTCTTGGTGCGTTTTGCTACTAGAGGAGTTCTCATTTTCTTTTTTCTGTTGCCATGGAAAAAGGCAAAAATACGAAATTTGAGGTTTCTGAAGCATGATCTCAAAACTATTAAAAATAACAAATTGAAATTTTACTTGTACACTTATCAACCTAGCACTCTATTGGAGCCGTTTGCATTCAAGATGTATACAGAAAGTTTTGTACACTTGCGAAGCTAGTGCTCTTATCAAGCCTTTTGTGATTGGGAAGTCAATGTTTTGTAAAAGATTGTCTACATCAAAATATCAGTAACAGTGGTGGAATGGAGTTAATACCTGTTATTGTAATATTAACATATATATATATATATGACTGTGTCTTTCTTTTAAACAGGGGGCGCGGGGATAATGTCACACTTTGTGTTATTTTTTTTGTATTTCCTTCCCACTTAACAGGTATGGCATTTGTGCAATTCAAGACTGTTGAGGCAGCCAAAAAGTGTATGGAGAAAGCTAATGATGAATCTAGGGTGAGTTTTGTTCAACTAGTGTCATGTGATAGGCTGGGAAGTAGGTAACAGTTCAATGGACAATGCTACTGATGTCTGCCAAGGATTTGTTCATTATACTGTGGCTTAACCCTTTTACTGTTAAATCCCTGTAAACAGGGATACAAAAGGCTTCCTCTTGACAACGAATCCCTGTAAACAGGGATTTTGGGGGGGGCTGAATTTCTGTTATAAATAAACCCCAGTATAATACAATGTCTTTACAATACACTGATATAAGTTGGATAACTGATGATCATTGTAAAATATTAAAATAAAATTACCTAGTTAGTATAATACATTTTTAAGTTTTACATTCTATAAATATGAATATTTTAAAAAGTCTGTCAGGGAAGCTGTCGTCTTGAAGTTGATTTTGTGAGGGAATCGGTCGTTGAAAGGTTTAAATGAATAACTGTATTATTGTAAACTGGTTTTAACCATTGTATGACTTTTTCATATTTTCTGTCTGACTTGAAAAACTTTTTGAAAAACAACTAGTTCAGAATGGCCCAGGGGATTTCGACAAGTAGGTGTGGAACATCCTTTCGCCAAGAAGTCTGTATAGTTGTGCGTAAATGATGTGCATGGTCCATGCTCTTGTCATTTCCCTTAGCAAGCATTGTTATTGAATTTTTAGGATATGTTAGAAATATGATGGCCACATCAGGTGCATGGACCCAGTTGCCTATTAAATGGGATCATATCAAAATCAAAGATGGCCACCCAGCCTATGTTTGGCTGTGATGTTTTCTAGTAAATTTTAGTTCCACCTGACTAATTCTACCTTTGGTTTGAATAATCCTCCTGTAGTTCTGGATATTAAGAGATATTTTGGTTTTGGGTTGATATTATTTGGCTCAGTAAGATTCCAGGATAGCCGCTGTGGTCTTAAATATTTTCATCTGCATGTCTAGTTCAGGAAATATATGAGAAATAAGTGAGCAACACAGGCCACATGGGCCTCATGTCATAGTTTTATTTAAACTGTTGTATGGTGTCTGCTGTGTATTATTGTACCTGAATGTTAATGGTTGTAGGATGGGGGTATTACCGTGGAAGGGAGGAAGCTTTTTATTGCCTTGGCTGTGAGTCGTGACAAGGCAAAGGAATTCAAACAGGCGGAGAAGAAAAAAGAAGAGGATAAGAGAAATTTGCATTTAGCAAGAGAAGGCAGTATGTGAACGATACGTTTTATTGTTTTCATAAATTTGTCCCATAGATCAACACTTTTCTCTGTGTTTCTATTTTAGTTTAATTATGGTAACCTGATTGTCATAGTCTAAAGTTTGAAAACAATTTAGGTATGGATACATATTGATCATAGGTAATATTTGCTCAAGTGATGCATGCAAATGTAAACAACTATTTAACTGAAGTTCTCTTTGAATGAAAACATTTTTTTTATTTGTGTTGTATGTATAAATGTTTCAGTTAAAAGTTTGTATGTTTCCTTGATAAATATCCTGTAAAATTGATAAAATCTTAGTTTTCTTTGATGTATCTCACATTCATGTATACTAATGCACTTTGTATATTTTGTAGTGATTCGACCTGGTACACAGGCAGCTGAGGGTTTGTCCAAAGAAGATCTACAGAAACGAATAAAGGTATAATATGATCAGATGGAACTAGTTTCAATATCAGTTAGCTGTGAAACGCTATAATTATAAAAAACGGTTATTTTGTCTCTTTCTTTACTTTTCCTTCCTTAGGACAAACTTATAATTTAAAGATATAATATTTAAGGTTATATTTGAATGTGAATTTGTAAATTTCATAGTGATATAACCTTTTGAAATCGAAATGTGATGGTGATCAAATGTTTGCATTTGTTTCAGGTGGAAAACATGAAAAGGGAGAAGTTAAAAAGCCCTAGTATATTCATCTCGACAACTCGTTTGTGTGTCAGAAACCTACCGTTACAATACACAGACAAGGAACTCAAAACACTCTTCCTCCAGGTCGCTGGCGACAAAAAGGCTGTCATCAACGAGGTGGGTCAATGTCATATAACATGAGGTTTATACACATAAGGCTGTCATCAACGAGGTGGGTCAAAGTCATATAACATGAGGTTTATACACATAAGGCTGTCATCAACGAGGTGGGTCAAAGTCATATAACATGAGGTTTATACACATAAGGCTGTCATCAACGAGGTGGGTCAAAGTCATATAACATGAGGTTTATACACATAAGGCTGTCATCAACGAGGTGGGTCAAAGTCATATAACATGAGGTTTATACACATAAGGCTGTCATCAACGAGGTGGGTCAAAGTCATATAACATGAGGTTTATACACATAAGGCTGTCATCAACGAGGTGGGTCAAAGTCATATAACATGAGGTTTATACACATAAGGCTGTCATCAACGAGGTGGGTCAAAGTCATATAACATGAGGTTTATACACATAAGGCTGTCATCAACGAGGTGGGTCAAAGTCATATAACATGAGGTTTATACACATAAGGCTGTCATCAACGAGGTGGGTCAAAGTCATATAACATGAGGTTTATACACATAAGGCTGTCATCAACGAGGTGGGTCAAAGTCATATAACATGAGGTTTATACACATAAGGCTGTCATCAACGAGGTGGGTCAATGTCATATAACATGAGGTTTATACACATAAGGCTGTCATCAACGAGGTGGGTCAAAGTCATATAACATGAGGTTTATACACATAAGGCTGTCATCAACGAGGTGGGTCAAAGTCATATAACATGAGGTTTATACACATAAGGCTGTCATCAACGAGGTGGGTCAAAGTCATATAACATGAGGTTTATACACATAAGGCTGTCATCAACGAGGTGGGTCAAAGTCATATAACATGAGGTTTATACACATAAGGCTGTCATCAACGAGGTGGGTCAAAGTCATATAACATGAGGTTTATACACATAAGGCTGTCATCAACGAGGTGGGTCAAAGTCATATAACATGAGGTTTATACACATAAGGCTGTCATCAACGAGGTGGGTCAAAGTCATATAACATGAGGTTTATACACATAAGGCTGTCATCAACGAGGTGGGTCAAAGTCATATAACATGAGGTTTATACACATAAGGCTGTCATCAACGAGGTGGGTCAAAGTCATATAACATGAGGTTTATACACATAAGGCTGTCATCAACGAGGTGGGTCAAAGTCATATAACATGAGGTTTATACACATAAGGCTGTCATCAACGAGGTGGGTCAAAGTCATATAACATGAGATTTATACACATAAGGCTGTCATCAACGAGGTGGGTCAAAGTCATATAACATGAGACTTATACACATAAGGCTGTCATCAACGAGGTGGGTCAAAGTCATATAACATGAGACTTATACACATAAGGCTGTCATCAACGAGGTGGGTCAAAGTCATATAACATGAGACTTATACACATAAGGCTGTTATCAATGAGGTGGGTCAAAGTCATATAACATGAGATTTATACACATAGGGCTGTCATCAATGAGGTGGGTCAAAGTCATATAACATGAGACTTATACACATGAGGCTGTTATCAATGAGGTGGGTCAAAGTCATATAACATTAGATTTATACACATAGTGCTGTCATCAATGAGGTGGGTCAAAGTCATATAACATGAGACTTATACAGGTGGGTCAAAGTCATATAACATGAGGTTTATACACATAAGGCTGTCATCAATGAGGTGGGTCGAAAACATATAACATGAGGTTTATGCACATAATAATTTTGATATAATCTAGAATATATTCTTCGTTGCTTTGCTAGAATTTGTCGTCCTTTTATCTTTTTATAGTGATAGTAACATAATAATACTTACTATTTTTCATCAAATGCAATATACAAATACAATAAATGTTACTTTCTCAATAAAATAATAATACTTTCTGTTTTTCATCAAATACAAAATACAAATATTATAAACATTACTTTCTCAACTACTCTCCATCCATCTGTCTTTATTTATGTAGTGAAAACTGGATAATCAGTTACATTATATCTAATAACCCTTAAGTCGAGGACCTGTCCTTTTTCAAAAATATCAATTTTGTTAAGGCATTTCCAAGACCTGTCTTGGAAAAAGTGTAGGTTATTTGGAATATGTCCCGTTATTTGTTTTGTGAGATTTTCACCTGTCATAGGCCTGGTAATGTAAATGAAGTATTTTTTATTTACTGACAGAGTCGGATCATGGTTGACCTGGATAGAGTGAATGGGCAGGGAAAGGCCAAGTCACGGGGCTACGGCTTTGTCAACTTCACCGATCACAAGCATGCCCTCCAGGCTCTCAGGGAGGCCAACAACAACCCTAACCTCTTTGAGGAGAAGCGGGTGGGTATATACTGAACATGTAATGCACATGAATTGATATGTAGAGTAAAACCTGGCTAACTCAAACTCATGGGGACCAGATCAATAGTTCTAGGAATACATGGTATTCAACAAATTCGAGGTTAGACCGATATTGTCATTTTTATACGCCCAGCAAATTTGACGTGAGTATTATGGTATGGCGGCCGGCGTAAACTTTTGTTTGTCCTGCAATCTCCTCCTACATTTTTCAACCAGTCTCTTTGAAACTTGGTAGGCTTTATAGTCATGATATCAAGTTGTGTTTAATGAGTTGGAGACAAATCTTTTGATTAATTGTTTTCCTCAAACTGTTAGAAAATTAAAGAAAATCAAACATTGACTTTGTAGTGATAGGTGAGATTTATAGCATGCTAGCTTGCCACTCTTAAGGTGATGCAAATCTTATTTTAATGCAAGATAGTATATAACACTATATGGCATTTGTTCTGCCCTGCAGTACTCTTCTTTATCAGGTAGGATGGCAGACAGCACAAGCACTGCCAATATAGTGGATAGTAGATGATATAAGTAAAAAGAGGTTTGATAAAGATGACAACATTGAAGAAGATAAAAATGGCTCTGTAATAATAACATATAGCCATCTAATTAAGAAATAATTAAAATAAAGAATTTACATATGTAACATACTTGTTGTACAGGTAAACATAGCCCCCTCCATTCTGTATTTGGCTACGTTTATTTTTCAAAATATCAAAACGAAAGGAACTCTTCAATCATTTTGAATTGAAGAAAAAATGTAATCCCTGTTATCATAATGTTGATTGATAACAAAATTAACAATCACGACTTATTCAAGTTTGAATATCTTTAAAGATAGTCGAGAATCTGCTGTGTGATTTCCGCTTAATATTGCCATGCCAAAATATGGTTTTCACACCCAGTGAATTAACACTTCTGCTAAAACATTGATGACGAACATAGTAAGGAAATAATCAATATGCACACAACAGGGTAATGGTACAGGTACTTAATGTTACTGCTGTTAATCCTCTAATTATCAGACATCCGGTCTACACCTGTATAAAAACCCAGATTTGGACCGTAGTCTGTGCCTCGAGGCATGTCAATTGCTCGTGGTAGGTGATATACAGGTGCGTTTACCTGTTCAACAAATGGATAGCTTATATACTAAAGTTTTCAGTGGTTTGGAATAAATCAGTTAGTGGAAGACATGGTATTTGAGCAATGGCAGTTCGAGTATCCGAGGTTAATTTTCAAAGAGTATATAAGAACACTGTCGGGACCAATCAAACTGTTCGAGGAACAGGGGGTATTCGAGTAATGCGAGTTCCAGTAAGTGGGGTTTCACTGTATACGTACATATTGATTAATCATAACTACACTGAAGGAGAAGAATTCATTTTATTACATTTTTGCCAGTGAAATATCAGATTCTATCAACTTAATAAAACTGATATCTTTCACAGTGTGACAAATATCAAAAGTGATATTTGCACAGTGTGAAAATATAACTTTTTGATATTGACCAATCATAACGGTATCTTCTATTCGTTGCATTCAAAGGCAACAATTTTTTGTTCAGATTCAAATGAAGCAACGGTAGAATAAGTGGTTGTTATGGTAAATGTTTGGTACACACACTTAAGTATTTACGTAAATATACAATTGATAACATTTCTATAAGCAATAATACCAGAAAACAGCAGAAAACGTCTGAATTGCGTTGAGTATCCCATTCAAAATGGCGCACAGCCTTGTTGTCAAGTGTGACGCCATATCGTCATTAGGATATGGCGCTAATTATTACTCTCCTGATTCCAGCCCTTTTTTCATGCATTACATTTTTCTTGTTTTATGCTTTAAAAAGTAATAAATAGAAAATTTAATGGTGTCTTCAGTAATAACAAATATATATCACTTGTGGGACTACTATTTTGATATGTTTCACTCGTGTTGCGCACTCGTGAAAAATATCAATATATTAGCCACATTCGTGAAATGTATTTGTTATTACTGACGCAACCATCAAATATCCTCTATTTATCTATCTGTCTGAACAAATTGGTTTAACTGTTACTTCAGTATACTTCTCACACACATGACCCACACTAGGGCCAGAAGTCTGTAACCTGTTATTGGCAAATAATTTTACAATACATTTCATCAATTTTCTAGATTTGTTCGAAGTGCCAAATTTTCTTAATTTTTCATTGAAATAGTAAAATATGTATGTAGTTATGGTAAGAATTCACCTCAAAACACCTGATGAATTGCAGAATATTTAACTTCCAACGGAAATGTAATATTTTATTTTTTTATTATTATTTAAGAAGTTTTAAGATTCTTGAAAACAAACTCATTTAAGAAATGTGCGTAAATTCCCCTAATTGATCTTGAAGGAGCTCTTGTTTGGTACAAAACTAGTTGATGTCTTGATGCTGTTGAAGTACAGTTTGATTTTCACTCTTATTTCATATTTTACAGCGACTTATTGTGGAATTTTCTCTCGAAAACAAGACAGCTCTACAAGCAAAAGAGAAGAAATTGGAGAGACACAAGGTAGCGATTCAGTAGTCTTGCCGTCATTGATTTGGGCTTATATAGTACATTGTCTAAACTGCACCCTACATAATTAGGAAACCTGTATAAAATGTCTTCTTTTAGGACATATTTAGTTTGGCCAAGTTTTCAAAGCTAAATTAGTTTAGCAGCAACTTTACAGATAACTTATGTCTGGTTCCAAGTTGTATGTATACGGAGAAACATAAATGAATGTCAAGTTTACAGGTAACTTATGTCTGGTTCCAAGTTGTATGTATATGGAAAAACATAAATGAATGTCAACTTTACAGATAACTTATGTCTGGTTCCAAGTTGTATGTATACAGAGAAACATAAATGAATGTCAAGTTTCAGATATTTCCCAAAAATCACATTTTGAAAATTTGCATTAATGATTTGGTCTTTGAACAATTAGGCCCTAGTGTTTGACTTATATAGTAATGATAGGGCTATTTATATAAAGGATGGTGAACTGTTTCCCAGTCTTAGTGATAATGGGAGCAACAGTGGCTTAGTGTTTAAGGCATCACACATCTACGGTCACTGGTTTGCAGGTTCGAGGCCTACATGGGACAGTCCAACAGTGGCGTAGCAAATCATTTTTCAGAGTTTATACTTACAGAAGGCCGAGCGCCCAAGGCGCGTAGCGGGGGAGGATATGGGAGAGGGAGTCAGAAGCAATCTACCAGGTTCTGGGAACTCATTTTAGTCTGCTTATTTACAAGTGAAACTCAACTTTTTATATGAATAATAATATTAATTTTGTACTTCACTTCATTGTTTTGGATTTACATAAACCTTAAAGGTGTCAATGTGTAGAGACAAAACACACCAACACTATCTTATCAGACAATTAATTTCTTTCCTTTTTATGATTGATAATGACAGTCCATATAAATCATCAAAAAAAAATCAAAATCAAATGTATGATTAAAACAATTCTTGAAAATTTAAGTGTATGCTTGAGCATACAAGTATAGATGTATGCTACACCACTGTCTGAGTAGTCCGGTTTTCCTCCACCACCAAAACCAGGCTCATCTATAATTGACCATAGCTGTCTATAGGACGTTAAGCACAAATAAACTAAAATTCTCACTCTGTGTGTTGATTAACTGATGTTTTTAAGTCTCTGTGTGTCAATAAACTGGGGTTTCTAATAAAGAATGTTTTAACGCCCCCCCACCCTTGTCGTATAACATGGTAAAAACACCATTATAAATAGTATGTAGTAGTTCTAGCATGTTTAAGATGTTAATATTTTACAGCTAATACAGGAATAGATATGATCATTTGGTTGTGATAATAAACCTCTGTGAATGAGTTAGCTGATGTTTCTAATAGAGTATCACTTTGTGTGGCAGGCTAGACAAGCACAGCTGGAACAGAAGCGAGAGACTGCTGCGACCAACACTGATGTGAAGGAGGAAAAACCGAAAGGACGACCAAAGAAAGACAAGACATCTACATCAAAAGACAAATTAACTGATAAATTTATTGGTAAAATTGAACATGAAGAAGGCAGTGAGGATAAAAAACTTCCCAAAGGTCTTCCCTCTCATTGGGGAGCCAAGGTACGGCACAAGCCCCGACAATCCAAAATTGAGTTGGAGAAAAAACAGAAAAAGAAAGCCAAGAAACTACGTCAGAAGCAACAACGTGGAGAGGCAGTGATTTCACAACCTATTAGCAATAAACGGCAGCACGCAGAGCCCTCAGCCCAGGTAAAAGGGGAGATAATTGCTGTTAATGTGTGTGTGGGGGGAGACAATCATGTTGAGAAACAATTGCTACTGGGGGGGGGGGGGGGGGGGNTGCTCAATGAAGAAGATTGCAAACTGGAGGGATGGAAGTAGGGAAATGATGAAGCCTAGCATGATGAACCTCTTTATATGTAATTTGTCTTTTTTTATTTTACTATGTTTGTGAATGAAAATATTGAAATCCAAAAATTGTGGGTTTTTTAGGTCACCTGAGCTTTAGCTCAAGTGACCTATTGCTATCCGTTTTCGTCCGTCGTCGTCCGTCGTCCGTCGTCCGTCGTCCGTTAACATTTTACATTTCAAACTTAAAGTCAAGTTCTGCTGGGCCGATTGAACTGAAAGTTGGTAGGAATGATCGCCTCATGGTCCTGACAAAGTGTTGTTATTTTTCGGGTCGATCAGAAATCCAATATGGCCGCCACGGCCGCCATTTTGAAAACCTATTTCAAACTTAAAGTCAAGTTCTGCTGGACCGATTGAACTGAAAGTTGGTAGGAATGATCGCCTCATGGTCCTGACAAAGTGTTGTTATTTTTCGGGTCGATCAGAAATCCAATATGGCCGCCACGGCCGCCATTTTGAAAACCTATTTCAAACTTAAAGTCAAGTTCTGCTGGACCGATTGAACTGAAAGTTGGTAGGAATGATCGCCTCATGGTCCTGACAAAGTGTTGTTATTTTTCAGAAATACAATTTGGCTGCCATGGCCGCTATTTTGCTACTAAATTCTAATAGGCCGATCTCACTTAAAATTGGTCTAGGAATGATCAGCTCATGGTCCTGACAAAGTTAAGTTAACATTATACTATTTTTTACTCAAATTGGTACATATTTCAACAAAAAAAAATAATACTGTAGACTCAGGTGACCGTTAAGGCCCATGGGCCTCTTGTTTGGTGATACAAATTTGTTTAATAGATGTTTAATATCCCTGTCATAATTAGAAAGTACAGAAAGATCCCATGGTAATCTTTAGAGACAGCAGACCTAATTGATTAAAGAATAAAGTTAATTAGAATGTATCTGTCCAGAATCTGCTAATATGATTGGTAAAGGCATGTGACACGTTGGCCTCATATGTTCCATATTCTGTCAATAGAACTGACTGAATATAAACTCAATATCAATCATGCTGTTGCAATAGAGAGGCTTCTTTAAGTTGGGGCATCATAATGAAAAGTTATACCCCTCCCTATAAAGTTATACCCCTCCCTATAAAGTTATACCTCTCCCTATAAAGTTATACCCCTCCCTATAAAGTTATACCTCTCCCTATAAAGTTATACCCCTCCCTATAAAGTTATACCTCTCCCTATAAAGTTATACCCCTCCCTATAAAGTTATACCTCTCCCTATAAAGTTATACCCCTCCCTATAAAGTTATACCTCTCCCTATAAAGTTATACCCCTCCCTATAAAGTTATACCCCTCCCTATAAAGTTATACCCCTCCCT
The DNA here is from genome assembly GCF_002113885.1 of Mizuhopecten yessoensis. Lineage (NCBI taxonomy): Eukaryota > Metazoa > Mollusca > Bivalvia > Pectinida > Pectinidae > Mizuhopecten > Mizuhopecten yessoensis. Next base: position 469,273 of record NW_018407394.1, on the reverse strand, counting down.
ATAAAGTTATACCCCTCCCTATAAAGTTATACCCCTCCCTATAAAGTTATACCTCTCCCTATAAAGTTATACCCCTCCCTATAAAGTTATACCTCTCCCTATAAAGTTATACCCCTCCCTATAAAGTTATACCTCTCCCTATAAAGTTATACCTCTCCCTATAAAGTTATACCTCTCCCTATAAAGTTATACCTCTCCCTATAAAGACTCTATTGCAACAAAAATGTTGACACTCTGTATTTGATGTAATAATCAGCCTGGGGAAACTGGAGTGATTACAGAACGTTCCATCAATCTCAAATATAGTTATACTGAATAACAAACATTATTGTCAAGGAAAGGAATGCGATAGGATAGAGGGGGTTAATATTCGGTAAGTAGTTTATATGATTAAGATTATGATATGATTATTTATATAGAATACGGTATATTAAAGCCGTTTGAATACACTTACTGATACAAGAACTGTCATCAGTAAAGTAAATTTATTATGGAGTATTTTAATGACTGTAAATGAGATTTATATCGGGAGAATTGAAGAGCTACTAAACAATCATGGAATTTTACATTGCAATTTCAAATTCATTGTTGTTATCTATTTAAATATGTAATATTTCTTCATGGTCAGTTTCATCTAGGTTAATTCTTTTGCTTTAAAATTGTCAGTAAAACCTGTAATGAATCTATCCTTGATGTGCAACTGAATCAAGTCACTGAAATAATTGTTGCTAATTTACATGTGCTGCATAAAGTCATCTCCAAAAGATGGTAAAGTTTCCTTTATATAACAACAATAAACTTTGTGTTTTTCTGCGACCTCCAATGTGTATTAAACTTGAAACACGCTGCTGAAATTTAGATATGAAATCTAATTTTGATTTCTTGGTGAGGCAGTATCTGCTGCTGCCAGTGGCAGATTGTGTGTGATTGGCGAGGGCAGAGATTACAGCTGTCTCTAGTGAAAGAGTTAAATCAATTTGCAGTCAGTAAAACACTCTACTAGAATAAAATAATTCCTGCTGTTTTGGCAGACAAGTCTTAGAACAATTTGAAAGAAGTATACACTTTAACCTAGTAATTTTCTTTTTCAGGCTCCTCCATTGAAAAAGAAAAAGCATTCAAGCAAAGAGAAAAGAGATGACTTTGATAAACTTGTCAACAGATATAAACAAAAGTTCACAGCTGGCAATACTTCCAAGTGGTTTGAGAGCTAATATTGTTCATGTAAATTGTTTTCTGTAATATAAATGTGAATATTTACCTCAATGAGTCTGTGTTTTTTGGATAGTCTTATTCTTTACCCCTACAGAACTGCTAGTTTGTTAACCCGTAAGTACCAAACGGTAAAGAGTATATGCTGCCTTACGCATTATGTGTGTGATTTGTGTTTAAGATGTCTCTAAGGCGTTCCTTGTTTCAGATGTCTAGGTCAAGGTCACTGTTACAACCTATAGCAAATATTTGTGATCACTCTAGCAACAATAATAAGAATACAAATTCATGTTTCAGAGTGTTTTAACCAAGGGCAAAGGCACACTCTACTTTCAATTTAGCTACTTTCTAAACCCTCCTTAAGAAAACTGAAATATCAGTTTTAAAAAAAGTGAAATCCATGATCAGGGAATGATGTTGATAGAGACATTAGAGTGATGTGTATCTAGTTACAGTTGACAGGTTTCTCTCTAACAGACTGTTGTACTGACAAGGGGATCTTTATCATTTACGATGCCTTGTTTACCTTTACACCACACCCGTATAGTCATTATATGATCCTACCCTGGTCTGTAGGCAATCATAGGTGGTATAGATATCATGTTTGAAGTTTTACATCCTTATTGGCTCATCGGGATCCTCTGTTGTTCATCTGTCAAATGTTCATTTGTACTATTCCAGAATGACTGAATAGATTTTGACAAAATTGATATGGAGTATCCTTGGCCAAAGAGAACTCAACTTTAGATGAATGCAGAGAGGTTCGGCACAATAAATTTAAGTCTTTTAAAGAGTGCTACCTTGCAGGAAAACATATTATTGCCAAATTCTGTTTAAAAGATCACTGGACCAATGGGACTCTGTGGTGCAAAAACAAGGGGTGTGGTATTGGGGCATATATGTGGGCCCCAGTAGGAAAAGAAGGTGTAAATCTTGAAAAGATTATTCTTTCAGTACAAGTTTAATTGTAAGCTATTTTAACCTTATCTGGTAAAAGGGATAATTTAAAGAGTGTATGTACTTCCGGGGCCGGGATGAGGCCAAATATTGGAAAAAAAAAAAAAAAATCTTTAAAATCCCTCTCTTTGAGAACAAGTGAAAATCAGAGGAATTGTGACCTACCAGTAATTTAGATGGTTTAAGGGATCCCTCATAGCTCAAAATGATACAGTATTGTGTAAATGAATTATTATTTGCCCTTTGAGGACATAGGTATTGGACCCAATCTAGGAAAGCCCATATTTCTTATAGGCAACAAGTTGGATTGTTCACCAACCTCGGGTTAAAGCTAGCCAACCTATGAGCAACCCAGGCCACACATGTGATAACACCACAATTCACCCACATCTACATTGTTAAACCTTATCTGTTGTACTAGGTATAACTTACATATATGAGTATTGAACTGCTTTCACTTAATCATATGTAAAATGAAATATAAGGTGCTCCTCTGAACAAATTGTGACATTTCATTTTGATGGCAAAATAAAAGGGTCCCTGAGTGGTGGTGCTCCTATTTATTCTGGTCCTTGGCAGAATACACAGTCCCAAGTTCTCTCCCAGAATCCCATGTACCCTGAACTGAAATGGATACCCATTATATGTGTGTATATCAGCAAACAAAACTACCAAAGTATGGTTTCACAGTTTACACATTTGCTAGTGAAAATACAGAACTCATTTTAACACCGTTTTTGTTTATGTTAACAATTTAATGAAACAATATATACGATTTACCGCACACTTTAATGTACGTATGTCCAGGCAAACCTCTTATGTATTTGATTACAAGGGTTTACACTGGAGCTGGGGTAACTGTATACCAGGAAATGTTTGCCACAATTTAACTTTTGTCTTTTTCACACTCTGTAATGAGGGCTATCATGACAACGAATATGAGAAAATTATATTGTACACATAGTTTATATATGCCAGGGACAAAATTAACACTTGGTGATTATAGATTTCAATGGCAAAGGGTGAAAATTTGACTGAGCAAAAGTTTCCCGTTTTACAGTATCGGCGGTAATTAAAATCCTGGAAACAAAGAAATATATAAATTCATACCAATATTGCAGAGGGTAATAGATCAATAATTATAAAAATCGAAATTCCACATATTGTAAATCATAGGAGCTACTAAATTTTCAGATGGTTTATAATGAAGCTTGGTATTTAAATCTGGTTCAAGCTGCAGTAAAACTGAGAAAAACTGACAACATTTAAAGAACTATTTAATGATGGTTTATGTAACTTCCTGGACTGTCGTGCCTTGACGATGATTTGTACTGCTGACATAGCCCATACGACAATAGAACTTTAGTGTTTTTAGTGCTGTAGGATTGGAACAGGATGCCATATCTCAAGAGGCTACATCTTAAAACGTTTAAAACATATCTCACACTTAAGTATTTATGGTATATTCAGGCTTTTTAGGAAAATTGTAATAAATTTTCATTTTGATTTCTCAAGTTACATGTAAAATATGGCTGCACTTAGCAGCACATACAGTTTTAAATTGTGATCAATGGCTTGGATTGTTTGAGAGTAAATGGTGTACAACGGGTAAATATACATCGAAGCAGTAACACTTGATTTATTGATTCTCGAAACAAGCACCAAAAAACATCATGCATGTATTTTTTCAGTCAATATTTAAGCTGTCATGGATAATTGAATCGTGCTTTACGGTGTTGAGAATGGTTTTAAAAAAATGAAATTGCTGTATGTTTTTTAAATATGGAAAATGCCTTTCAATCTTAGCTCATATAGATTAAAGTTTCTGTGGGCTAATCCTGTGTTTAAGATTAAAAGTGACTAAAGGTACTTAATGTCTAAAGATAAATAAAGTCATGAGTATTGGTTTTTGACTACCAGTTTGGTAGCTTGCTTAAATCAAGAACTATCAGTTTGTATTCATATAAGTAACAAACCATTTGCAAGGTCACAGAGATCGAATACCTTGGTTAGGAAAGTGAACATCTTTCAACACTATACTTGTTTCAATCCCTATGCATGGTATACAGTCTTGATACTATGCATGTACCTTTTTTTTTTTAGTGGAGAGCCATCAAATTTGTTCAAATAAATTCAATTTGACCTAATTTCAAGGTCAGAGGGGTCATATGCTTCAAAATCTTCAAACAATATGTTTAACAAACCATGATACATAGGGTAATGATATATTTGTCTTTCAGCTTGCAAGGATGAAGGGCTATCAACTTTGTTAAAAAAATAACTTGATACACACATAAGGACACAGTAGTCGGAGTCATATACATGTGTCAAATTTGTAGTCGGAGTCATATACATGTGTCAAATTTTCAAGCTGACTTTTAACAAACCATAAGGCCTAGAGTAATGATATTTTACCTGTAACTTGCATGGGTTTAGGTTTATCAAATTTGTCCAAATATAAACTTTGTACTGCATTCCCTGTTACCAGGGGCCTGTTCGTTTATGCGAACAACCGGTTTGTCCGTTTATAAATGTAACAAAATCGGGTATCAATCCTGGCCGACCTGCAAATGTGTATGCAGGCCTTGTAAGGCTTTGTCAAGGCTCGCCTGAAAGCAGCATCAGATTACTCGGTCAGACCTTATTTAATAAACAAACAACTGTGGTCCTACTGGTTTAATTGTTTAAACGAAAACGACCCAGGTTTAACCCTTTCACCCCTTTGTAACTTTAGTAAACTCTACAGTGCATTGATATGGAGTCCATTATGGTCTACAGTGGTGAAAGGTTTAATGTGTTCAAATCTTCACCTGACAATTTTCAGTCTACATTATCGTTTTTGTGGCAAGAATAGTACTACAGTGCTAATGTTTATTGTTTGGAATATGCGAGGCTAAATACAAATTCTAAAAAAAAAAACCCAGTAAGCTCAACATTAATTAAGATGATAACAAGGAACCTTAGTTTGTAAGGTCAGTTTCATAATCAAGATCATAGTTTTAACAATAATCTTTGATCTGAGGTTAATGTTGTTACAAAGAATATTATATCAATTAGCCTAGTTAGTAAGGTCAATCTTAAAGTATTTTGGATAGAAATTAACATAAACGGTTGTTGTTGATTAATTGGCATATTTCAGTAATGTCAACGTTTTGTTAACAATTATCATTGATATGCAAGGTCAGGGTCATTACCAAGGTTACAGCAATAAACTCATTAATACGGTCTATGTCATACCCAAGGTCATGCCATGAATTAACCTAGGTCAATAAAGTCAAGGTCATGAATTGATAGCCAAGGTCATGATGGTCATTAATCTAGATCAAATAGGTCAATGGTAATTATCTAGATAAACTAGGTCATGTCAAGGTTATGACAAAATTAAGGGGACGACAATTAACCTAGATTATGGTAAAAAAAGTATCTGACGTGCGCACATATTGACCCTGGCAGTAATACAGAAACTGACAGTGTACCATGTATGGACTTAATGACTCGTCTGTTCTAGATCTGCCAAGCAGAAGTCATTACCATGGCGGTAGATCGCTCATGGCTTAGAGTACGACAAAACTTAACAAAGCTTAGAGTACGACAAAACTTAACAAAGCTCAGAGTATGACAAAACTTAATAAAGCTTAGAGTACGACAAAGCTTAGAGTATGACAAAACTTAACAAAGCTTAGAGTACCACAAAACTTAACAAAGCTTGGAGTACCACAAAACTTAACAAAGCTTTGAGTATGACAAAACTTAACAAAGCTTAGAGTACGACAAAACTTAACAAAGCTTAGAGTACGACAAAACTTAACAAAGCTTAGAGTACCACAAAACTTAACAAAGCTTAGAGTACCACAAAACTTAACAAAGCTTAGAGTACCACAAAACTTAACAAAGCTTAGAGTACGACAAAACTTAACAAATGTCGGTCTCTATCGTAAATCAGCAAAACAGCAGTTCCCAGTGACATCACTAATCCAAGGAAAAGAAGCTCGAAACACAATGAAATTGGGTCGAATGCTGTTTTGTTATCCTGCATAGGTAGGTATGGAACAGGATATCGGGTGACGCTACTTTAAAAAAAGGCCTAGAGAACAGCAACAAATGAAGGAGCAGGAATCGAAAATACTGGAAAGGAGCGGAAAATATCTGGAACGTCGAAATGGGACATCAATGAGCAAAAAGGTAACATTGTCACACATTTTGACCAGTAGCACTTGACCAGACCATAAGGAATTATCAGACAAGCAATCAGACAGAACCGACCCCACATACAATTTGTGATATCAGATGAAGATAGAATTACGTTACCCCGGTATCAGGTCTGTCGGTGTCCGGATTAGAGAGATTCACGTCTGTCGTTCCCCGGAATCGCGAGGTTAATTTTAAAGGGTCGATCGTAGTCTCGATTAGCGAGGTCCACGTCTCAGTGCAGATCTTTGGCTCGGCGAGGTTCACTTCTCAGTGCCGAAGTGAACCTCGCCGAGCCAAAGATCTGCCGTTATCCAGAATAGCGGGTTTCCGCGTCTGTCTTTGTCCGGATCCCGGATCAGCAAGGCCCACGTCTGCAGCGGAATGATGTATAAACATGTCTTGTTTCGAAGTAACGGGGTTCACATCTGTTAACATCCTGAATTTTTCAAAGGAACGGCTTAGATTGCTAGATGTCTATCGTAGTCTCAGTAACGAGATTCATGGATCCTGTTTTGAACGATAAAGCGTCTTTTTGAAATTGTTGTCCATATTTTTTCTATTTGTTTTGTTATATTTACATTTAAACATTATTTCTGCTATATAAAATTTCTACATTATTCAATCAAACGACATTTTAACTGGCAAAGATGCATTAACATCCCGGTTCCATTTCTAAGAGATCGTCTGCTACAAAACAGATAGTAAATACCTAGCGTAATGAACGTGCGATATGGTAATATATCTTGCGGCTTAAAGTTGTCGAGCGGGACAATTAAGAGGTGAAACATAATATTTTTTCTTCTTACATATCTTGATACTTTCTTACAAACTTGAATAATACTATATACGTTTGCATAATCTGAAGTCCAACCATGCAGTAGTTGCAATGTAACGCGTGTATTTGTTTAGACTTTTGTTAATTGGTGATTTTTGTCCTGATTTCGTCAGTTTCTTCGTCTATTGCCAAATACATGTAGAAGCTGTCATACGACATACATGCTTATTACAACATTCGGTTAATTGTTTTTAAAATCTGGAAGTTGTCAGAAAGATGTAAATAGGCTAAAATCTTATTTAATAATTTGTGTGGTGTCAATTTTCTGTAATGTATCTTGCGGTTAAAATGAATTCTTTGCTTTCAGCGGTGATAACTTAATCATAAATTAACACCTCCAGTGTCATAACCATGAAATCTGCAGAATTATACTACCCCTCGATTATAGTCTCTGTTCTGCGTTATGATATAAATACATTGTGATGTAAAGAGTGTCATACAGACATATTTGAAGTTCCAAATTCCGTGGGGTCGGGAGAATAATGATCCACTATTTGATCTTGTTTTAAATGAACTACTACATGTATTACTATCTGAATCAAATGCAAGTGTATTAACACCAGGAAGGAAGCAGTGTTGATTGGTACTGTAAGTTTCATGTTGTTTCGTCCGGTACCAAAGATCTCTATCGAACAGCAATAACCGTGTGATGTGTTGTTGGTTGCATGCTCTGAAACTTCCCGACTTTCATTTTTCACGCTATATCGTAAGAAATATTTTATGAAAGCACGCAAAAAATAGGAGCTATCAATAGCAAAAATACTGCTGACGTGATGTTTTAGTCGAATCATATCTGTTACTACACCGCACGTGTTTAACTCGTCTCACCAGCGTGACAATGTTTCCTGGTAAGTTCGATACTTACATGAAATCAGCATGAATAGCACTCTTAACAAAGAATATTCTTTTGACAAATACAAGCTATTCTTTAAGAAGATAAATAAAATCAATAAACGTTCTTCACACACGTGTCTGTTCAGCAGGTCACATGGATTTTCGTTAATCCCAACAACATATATGCAAGACGCAAATCTCGCTGATTGGGATAACGTCAGTCGTGAATCTCGCTAGGTGACTTGTGCTTTTGTTTTCATCTTTGCTTTCTGGTGTTGATTGTCCAAGAACATGCAATAACATGAAAAAAAGGTACCTCTGATACTTTGGACTAAACCGATCAATAATGTATACAAGAGAAGGCCTAGTAAGTTGTAAGAACTTGAACTTGTGCCTAATCCCTTTGACTATTCAGGTCAATGAAATATGTTTGAATGAATCATTTCACTTATATCTTCGTTCCAAACATGATGAGTTGTGTGAAAAAAAATACATAGAAAAATAAGTATAAAACATTATTTAATGGGCATTGACTATAGGGTTAAGATTTATTGATTGTAATCATATGAGATAATGACAAACAAAGCATGTTAGATACTTTAAACAACACATGCTTATACACTAGAACTTACTGCCGTAACTCTCCAGTATAGACAGCCGTCGGTTCAAAACCTATCGTAGTGTGACAAAGAAAAGTAAGAGAAAGGGTTTCTGAGCGATTCTCGTAATAAAGCCATTACTAGCACATCGTCGTCTCCATACATATCTCGCACGGCATCAGAACAGTCGAGGAAAGTGTCAATTTGAATTTCCTGACAGGCTTGGTCAAGTGCAGTGTAAGCCATGTTGCGCATAACTGAAATCTCTGCGCCAGAGCAATCTAAAATATAACATGGAACTGAGGCTATTGCACTAAGGCAAATCCTCAGACAGGAGGGAAATTCTATCGTTTGGCAACATTTATACATTTTCTATCAAAGAAAGGAAAACAAAATATATAACGTAACATGGATGGGAAATATGACTATGAAGTAGGCCTATCCGACATAATCGCCCGTTGTCAGTTTAACGTGACCGGGTGGGATGTCTTGCTGGGAGTCTTCGGCAGTATATTTTAGTGAGGTACTAGTGCAGCACTATAAAGTCGGCCGCGCTATCACAAGGAGACCATAGGAGGGCAGTGAAGCTGTTTAAAGGACGTGTTTTACGTGTTCCCGTATACGTGCTGTATGTAACTGCAACAGCCTATCCGCATCTAAGGAGCTGACCGACCTTAGGGCGTGACCTGGACGGGCAAGGTTATTTTGAATCACCGAGGGCCCGGTAAGCTGGAGTCTTACCCCCTCAAGACGACAGAACACGGGCTTCGCTCATGAAAATTGGTCTATAAACCCATCAACCAACCAACCAACCAACCACAAGGAGACAAACACGCATGTCGCAGCCTCCCAAAACACACACACATACGGGAGGCCGTCCTTAAATGACCATAGCTGTTGATAGGACGTTAAACAATATTAAACCAAACCAAACTAAACCGACATAATGAATATCAGGGAAAGTTCATCTACACGTGGACACAACTTTAAAATTTACAAATCGCATTCAAGATTAAACATTAGAAAAAAAATCATTTACACAGAGAACTACTGATTTATGGAACAGTCCTCCGTCTAATGTTTCTGAATTCCAGCACAGTAAACAATTTGAATATAAATGAGATGAACACTGGCTAAACTAAGCTCAGAAATATAGTTTTAAAGAAAAAATCAAAATCTAATCGTCGTAACTTTTGAAATATGTTTTTTTTATTTTTTATTTTTTTAATATTTAGACCTGATTGTCAAAGGGTTGTAAAATCCTCATTTTGGCCTATTAAAATCTATGTACGGTATTTATTGATCTTAATTATATCTTATTATCATTACAGGGGAGAAACTGTCTCCAATCAACAGTATTAAAGATTGTGGTCTTAAATTCTTCAAATAATAAAGGAAACATCTTATTTGTAAAACGTTATAAAGTATATCATGTATGCCATATTTATATATAAAAAAATCCAAACTGAGACGGATGTAAATTTCGTTAATTCGGAATAAGACGGCCATGAATCCCGTTACTGCAAACTTAGTCAGACACAAGTTTCTTTTATGAATCTTAAAATAAAAAAAAAACACACGCAAAAAAGTATGGATCTTCTTTAATCCTTTCTATGCTGGGCGCGAATCTCGTTAATCCGGATTAGCCTACGTCAGACCAGAGACGTATATACTGGCTTATCTCGCTAAACCGGCCAAACGAGCATCCCGCTCAACGAAATATTTTTTGTGTGTTTAAGTAGGCTATCTGATGTTGATTTTATGTAAATATTGTCACCGGATCTACCACAAACAACGAACAAACTAGACTATATAATAGAAAGGGTTAAATGATATGCTCTGTGATTGTTCTAGAGCTAACTGTTAGCGTTGAATTTGTGGAGATTTGTCTAACGTTAGTTTTTATAAATAAAATAACATAAATGCTAATGTCTATTGTAAGTTCTATGTTACGTGAGATATGTATAAAAATAAAAAATAAATGCAATACGTCCCTGATCACATATATTTGTAGACTAGTGATTTACATGTAACTACCAGCGTGTGAAGCAGCAACCGAGTTACCTCCCTTGACACGTTCAGCGGCTGTCAAAACCGGAAACATGCGCATGTGTTCGTTCTCGTGGAATTGACATTTCAGTTGCTGCTGCTGCTCGGCTTCTTACCGAAATCATGTGCTCGCTCGGAAACCCGATCTGTCTCGAACTGTGGGAGTCTATGGAGTTAAATATAGAACACATGCAATGCATAAATGATAACAACTAAGCTGTAACGAATAGGTTTTTCTTTCTGACAGGGGGATGAAAATGTAAACATTCATGATATAAGGCCTAGAGCATATCGGCAACTTTCTACCGCTCGTGTCATTGTCCGATGCTGAAACGCTGTCACTTAGCGCGCGATCATGTGTCATCACAACCTATTTTGCCAGTTCGATTGGTTGTAATTTCGAAATTATATCCGTACGTTTTTATTTGCCAAACATCAAGTGAATATAGACTATCGTTGGATTCATTCGGATGGGAATGTCCCCAGTTTTGTTCCTCCCTGTTGGCGTGACTCAGAAACATGTATTGATTTACATCTAATACTAGCTAGGAAAGGATCTAGAAAACGGAATTAAGGAGACTTGGAGCTGTTAAGCTAGTAGGGAAATGCCGTATAATGGCTGGATGTTTGAGTGATACTACCAAGCCTAGATCAGGCTGAAAGGATAATACTATAAAATTAGCTACCCTACCAATGGAACATTGTGCCATAGGACCCAGACAATTACATTGGACTAAGCCAACAGGGATCTTCAACAGGTGAAGTATCGTAATAGGGGATAATGTGTCGGTACAGAGCAGCTCTATGTATGCGTTGGTGTATAATGTTTGTGTTTTTAATTTTTACCATCAGATGAACATCTAATTATAGTTTTTTTAGAATGATATCCGGCCGTAACACACTGTTTTTAACGAGTTAACAGGTGCCCTTCCAGTAGTAACTTTTTATTTCTGTTTGTAGTTTGATAATTATTGAAAATAAAACACCATAGTTATCAACTGATGATGATGTGAATATTTTTTTTATTTGCAGAGGTATTAACAATTCTTGGTTAAGATAAGGCTTATAAATAGAAGAAAAATTATCATGATAAGGCTTATAAATAGAAGAAAAAATGAAATTGTGTAAATCAACTTTCATGTAGACCTGTATTTTTCACAAATAGGGCATATTCATCTTGACAAATTGGAGAAAAAGGGACCTATTATAATGACAACAGCCGATCCGTTATTAAAGATGATAAACATTAATGCTTCAATCTTGCATAGCTTTACCCGTAATCGTTATTCATCCAGCTGATCGGTAAACAGTGTATATCTAATTTATGTAGGTTATACCGACAGTAAAGTGAAGTTTCGTAAATAATTGATAAGGTTCTACAGATCAATGGATGTACTTCTAAATACATTGGTATGTAATGAACCTTGAAATGCTTGAAATATAATGGATACTTCCATCTTATGTAGGTTTTAAAGACTGTGCACTGATCAGTAAACCACCATCAAAATTTTAAAAAAATGCAATTTTCTTGCTTAAAACATTTTTGAATTAGAAGACCCCCCCCCATTTCACCAACTTTTTGAAATTTCTGTGGGGAGATTATGTGTACTCAGAATTATATATATACATCAATAAAATGTGTGTATGTACACCCTAGGGAAAAAACATCACTTTTAAATGGCATCTTTTGAGCTGTGTTTCGGATGAAATTGTTTAGCAAATTCACTGGTTGAAAATGCTCAATTTTAGGGTCCAAAATCGTGAGAGTTGGCAAGTGTGTGACCCCCGCCCAGCCCCCATCAACCTCTCCACCGCTTGCCCTCTCCCTTCCACCATATACTTTTTCCCACTCCGTGATCATGCTAATATTTTTTACTGTACAATATTTACCCTAGCATTTGTTGGCTATATTTGGCTACTGAATTGCAATATATATGGGTGGGCCTATTACCAGGCATGGGCTTATTGCAGGATAAATATGGCATATAAACCTACCATTTATGGGGTGGATTCCTCGCCAGCAATTCATTAAAGATTACCTATTCAGGCCTGATTTCCCTAACGTATTGAAACCAAAGATCTACCTTGTGAAAGGATTAAGTGGCAATAATTTTAATTTGTTTTTTCGATGATCAAAGGACAAATTTTACATTAAATTGCGAAATTCCATGAGCAAGAAAACAATAATTGCATTTGTAATCTAAATATGTGCCTCAGAGAATCATTGCTTCATTAGCAATGCAAGTCTGGCCCATAAAATGAGTGTTACTTTGCTATCAAATACTTGATGTCAAAAAGTCAACAGGAAGACAAAATTGAAAATATATATTTGGAACATGTTTTTGTAGCTTATATTAAATTGATAAACATCTTTTGTTATTTCTTTCAGAAACTTGTTAGATCTTTAGATGCAAAGCTTTCATTGTCAATATTTTTGAAAACTCCAATATTTGTTAAACAGATACATGAACTTATAAGAGTCCTGTAGGTTGACAATTTAACAATAAGTTTATGTGTGTTTAATATTGATATTACCATCTATAAGGTGACAAAACTTTGAACAATTCAGTTCTGGTATCATAATGGTCTTTCATGCATGACGTTGTGTCGTGTTGAGAATAAAATTTAACATTTTTTTGAGTTTCAAATTTTGTAAAGCATTCATAATGATTGAATTATAGCAATAATAACCGATAATAACCTGGAAAACACTAATATCATTTGAAAATTGAATTTAAAACCTCTTTGCTAAGCTATATTGATTATTGAGCTTCTAGTCGTGAGTGTTGTACTAAACTACTGCCTTTGTAAATTCTAAAAGTATACTTAATGGATCAGACATGAATTACAACATCAAAAATACTGTGTATTTGATCATTTAAAATTCGTACAATTCTGCTGTTATTTCTCATTTACGCTGATTCAGTATCCTTTTTGATCGGTGAATTTTGTTGATTTATAGGACATACAGTTTAACTCGTTTACCCTTGAAAATTCATAATGAATTATTCCAACTTTTGAATTGGAAAAGTTCAGATGTGTCTCCAGAGGTGAGTGAGTTAAAGAAATCTTAATAAATATTTTGACATTGATACGGTATGTTGGCGTAAGCAAGACAGCAAATGGTGCTGTACACTGGCTGTCACAGTAAGGTGGGCTAGATTTTTAACGCTATAAGCTTCGTATACCTTTTTCTATCTTTTTTTTTAAGAGAAATGATTAGTTCAATTAACATCACATTACAGTTGATAAAAGTGGTGTCACAATCTAATTAGAAAAACATTTATCTAGGCAAGGTAACATCATAATACAATTGTGCCATGGCTATGAAATATTTGGTAATAAGCTATCGCTTATATTGATTGCATATCTCAGCGGCAGATTATTTATTTCTGATCAACATGACAGTGGATAATCCACTCACAAAAATACAAATATTGTATAAATTAATATATAATAATATATCAATAACCTGAATCATATTAATTATCATTTTGTTGCAAAGTAAATGAAATAAAAATATTAATTATTCATTTATGGAAATTAATATATATATGAGCACAGTGCATGAACATGTTTATTAATTTTGATAAATTCAATAATTTTATTTACCCGAGTCCTTACCCTACTCACAAATAGAATTTTCTGTAAATAAAGCAGTTGATTGTTTTTTGTCCATTTTACAGTAAAAACAGATCATGTTACTTGGCAGTTTTATGCAGTTTGAAAATCTGGAATGAATTAATTTAAAAGAATTTACCTCAAGCATCCTTGTTATATTTTTAAAATCATTAAGTGAACTGCTGTGAAAGCAGTTGCCCTAATTACGTCAAATATTGCATAACAAATTCAGATCAAAAAATTATTAAGTTGAAAATGACGGAAAAAACCCAAATAGAGATGTTCACTCATTAGGGGTGTCACATTGCAATACAGAATGAATATATTGCGATACGTATCCCGATATATTGTCATAGGAAAGATGTGCTCGATTTTATGATAAGTTGTTGTCAGAAACCAACGATCGATTACATAATTTGAACTAATTCCCACCACTATTAAAAGCCTGTTCTATGCTTATTGGCATATCTGTTGGAATTTGTAGTAATTTGCAAAGTTAAAACACCAAACAGACTGAGATACATAAAAACAAGTTTTTAAAAGAATATTGCAATGCAGCAATATGTCATCTCTGGATTGTGGTACCATACCATTTACCCGTGTATTGCGATATACCTGTTTTCCGATATGTTGTGACAGCCCTATCAATCATAGAGGTTAAAATTTGATTGAATTTAATTTAGTCAGATTTAAGTATCAATTTTTTAATGTCATTGTTTCATTGCATGGATTGAAAGAAAATCAGATTTCCACCCAATAACAGGTTTTGTTTAAATCCTGTTGGTGGTTCATGGGGGCAACAGATGTGATAACACTATTTCTGAAGTCGTCCTGATTAAAACTGTATTACAGAGATCATGAGTTTTCATGTGGGTTTGATTTTAAATTTATCTTGAGTACAAACTGGGAAATGTAATTGTTACAATATAGAATTTGGGAAAAATATCCTTAAAAAATGGAGGAAAACAGAAGTATAGGTATGTAAATATTTATTTATGAGTAATGAAATAAAAAGTGCAAATAACTGCTTGAATAACTTTCATAAATGATTCAGCATTAAATATAGCCTATGACATATTTGTGGTATATATTTTGGTGTATTGATAGTATCTTTTGAAGGTATATTTTGGTAAATTGGCATATTTTAGTATATTGATGGTATATTTTGGTATATTAATGGTATATTCTAGTAAATTGATGGCATATTTTAGTATAATGATGATAGATTTTGGGTAAATTGATGGTATGGTACAGATGTATATTTAACTCATGGAATATATATATTAAAGTGTTTTTGTAAAGCTTCTGAAACTGAATCAAGAACTTTTCTGGAGAGATTATTTTTGAGTTCATTTTAAAACAGCACTGACAGATTGTACCAACATAACAGAACATCAGCAGATTGAAAAACTGTTTGCAACCGAATTACATAATTCTTCTCTTCAAAGTGTAGTGTGTAATTTGACTTTCCAATATGTTGGAGATTTGGTGTGTTGATGCATGGGGAATTGTTCCACCTGCTGGTGAACTCCTATAATAGAAAAAGATTATGTGAAAATTAAAATAATTAATTATTTGAATCAGAAAATGAAGCTGAAAATTAATTGTCACAAGCTTTAAGGAATAGAGCCAAAATTTAGTCATTTTGTATTGGGTGAAAAAAAGTTCTATTCAAGCAGTGAAAAAAGTAGATACAACATGTGATAAAATATCCCTCTGGATACACAGCACTATCAGAAACAATCTAAAATGGGAAAAACTCGAATGGTGGGAATGTGGAAACAGTTATTTTAGGACAACGGATCATCACACCATTGGTCAACAATTGGTCAATATCATGTAGATAGATTGATCACGATAAGAATATACGTTGACCCAGTATAACGCCAACTCCATTAATTATTCAAACAATGGCCGTAGAGGTGATTAAAATCCGCACATTGTATACAGGGTCTGTTTGTTGTACCGACAGCTCTAACAATGCTACAGGTTGATACAGACATGCAGGTCCCCTATCGTTATCATCCTCGGCATAGAAGGACCTGTTTTAGACCGGACATATAAAAACATTACAATCTATACCTTCAAAGAATAAACCAGCATCATAGCTAATTGAAAGCCTGTGCCTCTATAGGATATGTTTCCGAGTGGGGTATATAATGCGATCAGCTTACAAGTAGTTTTTTTCAAGTACATGTACTATATGTATGTATATGTGTGCCTCAGTAAAATAGAGTGTCTATATTAAACAAACTAATGAAGTCACCTAAAATGGCTTTGATTAAAAAAAATCTCATTTTAATTTTTAAATGATTTTATAATATTTAATGTATTGTTAATATTTTAATCAGCTGAACTACACAGATGCCTAGAACACTTGAGTCCCTCTTTTTATATAAATTTTATTAATTTATTAAGTTCATATTTGTTCTCTTACCTTTTCAGGGGTGGTGGTGGTCAAGTGGTTAAGGCGTCTGACATTTTGCTACCACTAGCCCTCCAACACTGGGTCACGGGTTCGAGACCTACATGGGGCAGACGCCAGGTACTGACCGTAGGTCGGTGGTTTTTCTCCGGGTACTCCGGCTTTCCTCCACCACCAACACCTGGCATGACCTTAAATGACCATAGCTGTTAAAACGTCGTAAGACACAAACAAACCAAGCCAAACCAAATCCATTACCTTATCAATGTAATTTTAAATTAGGAGTAGTGCACTGATGCATGTTTATGAATAAGAGATTAGATTTTTTTAACAGTGAGGTTTAGAGGGCTTGACAGTGTTTAAGCCTGCTTGTGCTGGTCAGACTCCTGGCGTTATATGAGGAACTTGCCTCACACGTCTAAAACAGTGTCTTATTTTTTTTAATTTAGATATTGTTTATATTGGGGAAGTCCTCGGTAAAGTATTGATTATCCTTGTCAAATGTAGTTTTTTAATGTTTGCATGTGAAATGAAATTAACTCGTTTACCTCTGAACCTTCATATTGAACTATTCCAACTTTTGAATTGGAAGATTTCAAATGTGTCCTCATAGGTGAATGAGTTAAGAGTATAGTTTAAGAGATATCTTCAGGATGTTGTCACCGCGCTTTAAAACATACACACACAAAAATAAAATTGAGATCTTGTGCTAATAATTTCTTGGAGACTTTTTGTTTGTTGTAATAGGGATTTTTGTGCTATGTTTTTATATATTTTTTTATTTTATTTTTTGTATCCCTGTTTTTGAGAATTTGGTTTTGTTGTAATCAGGATTTTCTGTTTTACTGTTATAAATGAGATTTTGTATTTTGTTGTTATGACAAAGATTTTGTAATTCATATTTTTTATTAATAAAATTTACATGACATGTTCGGATCAACTTGAGATGAGCATAAACAATAGAAATCTGTCTTAACCAAACACAGCAGGGACTATATCTGGTATGTTACATTTTATACAGGTTTTCACATCATACAAGCTATACTTAAAAAGAAGTGGAACTTTCACTTGAAGGTTTGGCTTATACAAATTTTGAAATACTGCACAATGTTTCTTTATTCTGACAGGTATATATTTCTTATCATTATTATTAAGAATACTCTAATTAAAAGTGTTTCATACAAGCCATGCTATAAAATTGGACCTGCAGTATGTAGCGTCTGACGATCTATTTATTGTGACATTTGGGGAGTGTTGGGGGAAACTTTGCAGCCTTATTAAAATCCCTCGCCATAGGCACACGAGTACTAAACCCGTGTTCCTCTAACCAGCCTTGACATCAGTGTTAACAGGGAGTGTAATACTGCAAGGTGGTTATGTCGGAATAAAGGACAACATACATCAGTGACTCATGGTAACCATGGTGATATGTAGTGTAGGGGTTAGTCAGGTTACATGTGTGTAATATCAACTGGATATTTGTGAGAGAAAAAAGTTGTTTCATTATTTTTTTGATGTCAATATTTATACGATTGATCTCAGTCAACTGTGTATACAATAAAAGGTTTTATGTTTCGCGAATTAGTTTAAATTGATGTAATATTGTACATACTTCCCCTTTTATCTGTACAGTACCATGCAAAAACTATAAAGTTTAGAAGAAGAGTTTCACTTCAGACCTGTTCAACTTAAAGTAATTTCACTTGTGTATTTAGAAAATAAAGCAACATAAATTCTTTATCTTAAAATTACTTCCCTTGGCAGAGTATTCAGCTTTTATTTTGATATTGTGCATTTACAGTTCTTGTATAGCAAAGCGTTAATATGGAATATTTTTTGTAAAGAATGACTTGAACAGATATTTCATGACAGTGCCAACAGTAAAAAGGGCACTTGTTTCAGCTGCTGGTCTTCCAATGATAAAATTAAATATGGTGTAAATTGTCATTTATCCGTTCCCTTTACAGTCTTACAGGAAAGCTTTTATTTTCCTTTGTCTCTCAATCAGTCCTTATTTGTTTTTCCAGACTTCTTTCTCCATCATGTTAACTATTTACCACATGTGACTTTGGTCCCTTTTGACAGAGTTATGGCCCTTGTAATTAAGAAATATTACTCCCATCACAGTTCTTTATTAGTTCTTTTGTTGGATACACATTTCAGACATTGATGGACATCGGTAACTAAATGTGTACTTAAACATTTGATATACTTTTATACACTCAACAATATACTTCCTATATCGTAACACGTTCAGGCCAAAATATTAGTTGTTTGTTATTGATTTCCCTACTTACCGTACTTTTGTTTTGCCTACCCTACACTTTCTTTGGCAAGTTCAAGGAAGCACTGTTGATTTGAAAATTACTCTCCTATATAAACCTTTAAAAAAAATGAAAAATGATATTAGTTATCTACCTACAGATTTACCACAATGTTTTCAGTGATGTTATATGAAACAATCTGTTTTTTTGTTAAGCCTTATCATTATTTGTAACTTTAACTTCCTTGATTGTATTTTTGACTTAATCCATATATATATGTACATTTCAACTGAATTATGTACATCAATATTACTTCTGGAACAACTACTTACAAGTCTCCCGTGGAGAAAAGAACAGACACTTGTTGCCCTTCTTACATAAACACATGAATTGTTTATTGGCGTCTTTCCCATTCATTTGAAATTTTATACATTTTTTTTTTCAATTTATTTCAAGTCCTGTTTTCTTATTTAATTCAAATGTCCATCCGTCAGTAGGGGGCATTTTTTTTTTACTTTAACAATTCTCACAGAATGTCTGTTTAGCAGTAGCCATTCCTGTTTTTGTGATTTTGTGCCGTTCCCCACTTACCTCTGTGAAATAAAACTTGTATGGAACATATTTTGAAAGGTATAACACAGTTGGTAATGTGCCAATATATTGACCACATGGTCACAGGATGGGATCCCTGTGGATGGCGGAATGAGCTAGGCTGTGTCTTTGAGCAAGACACTTTACCATTGCTTCTTAAATTCACTTGCCTAGAGTAGAGAATACTGGTACATTATAATTTTGGTCGAGGGTTAAGGTTTCAGTGCTGCAGAAACTGACTTTTCCGGCATGACTACATTTTTTATCAATCATTTCTGACAAGAAAACCATACCTTACAGGACTTTTATGAAAACATGAAAAAAGATGAAAATTAACTAAATATAACTAGCAGAAGTATTCTGAGTGTAAAAATTCTGTGGCACTAGACCAGGATTTGAACTGTAGATGTCAGATGGTTATATTGTGTATCACTTTAAAGTTTTACTACCACTCTATAACTGATAGAGCTACTTGGTCAATGGAAGTTTCCTGGTCCAGCTGTAAATTAAGGGGAGGTAATAACTGTATATATAATTACTGTATATGAAAAACCACAGTGTAGTGGGACAGGGATGTTCTTATAAAATGAGTCATTTGAAATATAGATCCATGAAAGCAGAACATTTACAGACACACCCATCCTAACACATTTGGAGATGTGAAGGGGATCATGTGGCTAACTCTTCATTAAGGCTGCTGATCCCACTCTTTCCTTAATGTGGTGAATATTATGCCAGCCATATAATCTCATGAATGTTAAGTGGCATTGTAGGGTAATTGATTTGCAATAAGAAAGGGTGCTATACAAATGCTGTATAATAAACTATTGCATAATTGTATGACATTCGTTTTTAAGTAAAATTACATATATAAGCGAAACAACCTGTTATACAGTATATTTTTTCTTAGATTCAATCTTTTTCTTACACACAGTAATGATAAATCTTAGAATTCATGATCACTAGATAGCAAACTTTACTTACTGAGTTATGTATTTCAAGAATATTCAATACTGGAAATACTTTATAGCTATAGCTAAGAATGAATACTTTTACCCTCAGTTCATTTTAACTACCAGTATATAGGAATAGTAAATTGAATTAATATACATCAACTATAGTTATATCTATTGTGTATAACACTTCTTATTATAGATGTACAACACTGCTTAACAATTCAAAAACCGATAAAATAGAGCTAGTTAGTTTCTATGATGGAAGTTTTAAACCATGGTTATAGGAGAGCCCCCCCTGCACTCCCTCTCCGTTAGAGTATGTGTACGTGTATACATGTATCAGTTGGACAAGCCAACAAAAAATTCCAATATTCGTTAACAAGATCAGAAAAGTTGTTCAGCTGTTTTATTGGAAATCAAATAATCAGTCAAAGTGAAGGAAAGTGGAAGGTATTATGGATTACGGCAGTGGAATATAAAGGGCTCGGCATAGACTCTAAAGCCAGAGGAAATTACACAAGAAACATATCGGATTCTACTTGCCTCTTATAATTGTAAATCCTGTGGGTTTTGATTTAAAATTAAATAAGGAAAATAAATCTGGATTAATGTTTGATGTACTGTGTTGAAAACTGTATGTAGGAGTTGGAGATTTATTAGCAATTTTCTGGTACATATGAGGAATTGTAAATTATTTATGTTCCCTGTACTGTGGATGAGAGAGTTGTATATATTTAAGTGCTAATTGTATAAAAACCGGTGAAAATTGTCATCAGTCATGCATATCCCACAGATAGGGTACAGATGCTGGATGTTGCGAGACTTGAAACAGTGTTGAGGGGGTTAGGGCAGGCATATAGTTAAGTGAATAGAATTCCCTTAACATCATTCATGTAAACACACCAAATCCTCCCTATATTATGTTTGGATTTGAAAAAGATGTAAAGCTAGGAAATTTTGTATAGCATACCTGTGTTCTTGTTCTGATTGTGCTTGGATGGCAAACACAAGGTTTACCAGGAGAAATGGATCTGATAGCCAAATCTGGTCAAAATCAGTGAAGCGGAAAATATAGGTCACAGTGACCTACATTTGTTGCATTGGTATAAAATTCATTAAGATGTGTCCACATATTAAGATCGTTGGCTGCTGGACTTCTGGTATTTGAGTAGTGAAGATAAACACTGTACATTTGTATTTCTCCCACCTTTCACAGGTGTGTCCCCCGTTTTAGCCGGGAGAGATCAGCTTTTCTCCCACCCTTCACAGGTGTATCCCCCGTTTTAGCCGGGAGAGATCAGCTTTTCTCCCACCCTTGACAGGTGTGTCTCCCGTTTTAGCCAGGAGAGATCAGCTTTTCTCCCACCATTCACAGGTGTGTCTCCCGTTTTAGCCGGGAAAGATCAGCTTGTCACCCCCGATTAGTACGTGTTCAATTGTGACGTCATTAAAATGCGTCACCAGTAATTGTGATCTCATCAAAAGTGAATGACGATATTCATACTCCATGTGTGTTTTTGTTTACATAACTGTCTTTGGAGTTTTGACTGAAATAATAGGATGGGAGAAAAATAATCATCTCCTATCTTAAGGGTATAACAGAGATTTCTCTGTCACACCCCCAGGGTAGGGGAAGATTCTATTAGTCACCCCCTAGGGGGAGATAGCCTCGTGTCGATTAGCACGTGTTAAATTATGACGTCATTAAATGTGTCACCGGTGTAATTATGACGTCATCTAAAGTGATTGACGATATTCATACCCCACATGTGTTTTATTTACAAACATGGCAGATTATTGTCAGTGGAGTTGTGACTGAAATGATAGGATGAGAGAAAAATAATCATCCCCTACCTTGAGGGTTAAACAGAGAAATCTCCTATTCTCTGGGGGATTTTTGTTGGTTGTCTAACCCAGAAAACCAAAAAAATCACCCCCCCCCCGGGTAGTAGAGTTCTCTGTCACACCCTCAAGATAGGGGAAGATTCTGTTAATCTAACTATATATCTAGCAGGCCAGCAGAGATCTCGAACACTTCACCCTTTCCCTACTGAGGACCATCATGGACTCTCCCAGATGAATGTATGGTAGAGTCTTCTCAAGTTACATAGGGGTGAAAGGGTTAATGCCCCTTTAGTACGTTACAGGGGCATAAACAGACAGTTTGTCGTTAGCAACCTCCTCTCACGTCACTGTTATAAGCGTTAGGGTAGTGAGCAACCTTTATTCTATCATATTACTACATGTACATACTATTTGATATTATTTTAAGGAGGGTATACACATGAAATTTTGAGATAAGAGTACGAGATTAGAATTGATCTTTGGTCAGTTCTGATTAACAGAGAAATATATATAAGGTTTAGGTTTAGACTGCTTCCACTTAGGGTCTTGCCTGCTCAAGGAAATATTTCATATCCCAATAAAGCACAGCGCCTGCCTTGTTGATTTCTTACAGCCCAGTGCATAGCATGTGTTATTATCATACCATGTCACTCTTATATAAATAATGGTTGGAAAAAGAAACTGGAATATTGGAATATTGATTTGAGATTGAAACATGTGGTATGTTCACGTGAGTTGGGTCAATATTTTGTCTTGTGTGTGGTGGTTGGTGCTATAATACAATGTTATAGGGCATCATGTGGAGGCAGGCAAGTGAGAATGGGTATAAATGAGATCATACATATATACGTTAAGAAACTTGTGTCTGTATCATGAGAGTGTACAACGAACCCCGGTATGTGTCGAATTGAATGACTTTAATTTTGGCAAGACATTGACTTGAACATAGATGGACAGGGTAGCACAGCACCCTCCAGCCATCAAGGACACGATCATGACACGTGTCGAGATAAACACAAATTGATGAGCTTCATACAAATTGTGAAATACGTTAATGACTTATTAACTTAATTATCTCCCTTTGTTGAGACTAATACAATGTATCTATTTAGGGATGCGCTGTGAATTGCAATAGTACCAGAGGGGGGTCTAGTATATATACCATTTGAGTTGATGGAAAGGAGACAATATCATTGACAGCGGATTCGTAGTGACTTCTGTGCTGTTTTAAGCATGATAAGCTTAGAAACCATTTTATTTATTTTTTAAATTTTCATGTGACATATTCCAAAAATATCAAACAAATTTCAAGCGATATGAATATTGTCAATTGAAACAGAAAATATTGAATGACTTCATTTGTCCCAAAATTTGCAAAAGTATGCACTTTTTTGTAAAATACTCTCTAAGCTGTATGGTAACAAATCTTTAAACAGGCAGATGAGATGGGACTCCTTAACCCTTTCACCCCTACGAACTGAAGTAAATTTTACCATGCATTGATCTGGTTGAGTTCATTATGGTCTACAGTGGTGAAGGGGTTAAATTTCCTTGCAAGGTCAGCACAAATATTTAATAACAATTACGCTGTAGTGAGTGGGAAGTTGATAATTAGCCTTGGTACTAACTGAATCGAGACCTTCATCATTTAGAGGTTCAATAAAGTAAGTATTAACCTATTTGAAATTGTTTCAATTAAGATGTCCTGTCTGAGGATGGAGATAGAGAAACATACCTGTAAAAGGAAACTAGAATGTGGTTGAATGTTAAACAATAAAATCTAGAACCAATCGAACATAAAAAAAAAGTTGTAAACTCCTGACTGTTCACAGTCAAATTATTCCGTATCCAAATAATAAATTTCCAATCAACTGTATATGCACTGAGAGCTTAGAAAGTTAAAAGGCTTGATAAAAAAGTCAGCACGAAAGTTGATTATCAGGAATCACAGTGTGGCCCAGAATAAACTATAAAAAATGTAATGCACATAAAGTTTCAAAACCACATGCACAAAAAAAAACCACTGATGAGAATTTAGGAGACATTGACATGAGTATTTTGTAGAGCCTATATCCGAGGGAGTTGTATTTATATGTACACTTCACTCATTCACCCCTACATATCTAAACTGGACTTGCCCAGTCTATGATTTGGTAAGGCTCAAATGTGTTTTCAGGGGAGCATGGGTAAAGCTATATATATCACTGTAGAGCACATGTACATGTGACATTAGATACACATACGATCACCAAGAAACTTCTGAAATATGCATAACAAGCTTCGAAAACATAGGGTATGACTTGGATTAGTGAGCTTTTAGTTATTCCCCACAGGACAATAGAAACAGAACATAGGCCTTAGGCAAATATGAAATTCAAAAGCTACAACTCTTGGCAATTAATATCATAGACCCACCTGACACAAACAGTTATTTTATAAAACAATTATTTTGATTTATTCGTAAAGAGATTTTAAAGTACTTGTTAAATGTTTTATAGCGATATGTTGTTCAGTTTAGCCTTCAAACCTCAAATACAAAAAAATACTAATCCACTTCATCAACCAATCCTGTTGATTAAATAAATTATGTATATTTAGAGTTTAACGTCACACAAGGGATTATCTACATTTGTATATGTTTCTGGATGTGTTTTACCGTAAATCCCTTAAATTGTATTTACATGTATTTTCATGATCATGTTACAAATGATTTCATTGCAAGAAATTTATTTTGTGACAGAAGCATATCTTCCTTGCCTAAGAAAAAATCTTTTGAAACTAAGTTTATGGATTTGTGATTGACTTACCTTGAAAGTTTACTGATTTGTTTTAGTGTTTGTGTATACGTAACTACCAAATAAAATTTCAAAATATGATTGCACAATCATGCTACCATGATTGGCACCTCAGTACAGCCTGGCCCCATGTGACTTAGTTCCTGGGTCATCAAATGAAATTAGTTAAGATAAGTATACCAGATTCACGACAGTAAAACTTGAATGAAGGCGACATTATATCTGCCTGAAAAGCTACAAGAAGACATCACATGAATTGTCATGAAATGGAATTAATGTTTCGGGTGACACTTCTGAAATCTCCATTTAAATTCTGTTTTGTTTTGCTTGGCCATCTGATTGTTTAATCAATATGTTTATCAGTTGAATGTAGCTGAATTAGTTTATCAAGTATATTTGATTGATTTATGTCTTAATTGTATGGAAATTGTTGTTAATAAATTCATCTGAGATTTTTAACTGATTTGTTGGTTTTATTTTACAGATGAAGTGGCCATGGGAAGATTGAAGTATTACAATGTGAGATTTGAAGGCTTAGCCATTAATTAAAATACCTTGAGAAGGTTCCTGGCATCATGCATGTGCATTTTGAACAAAACACATCCACAAGAACAGAGTGTACCATCCACACCCTGTCCTGGATGGGAAAAGTTCCGGAAAGTCTTCCGGAGGAAGATGGAGGGTGGAAACTAAATAGAAGCCAATATTACTCAGAGGGATGGCTGGCTAGTGGCAATGCCAAGGGTATTGTTGGAATCACCTTCACTACCAGCCACTGTCGAAAGTATGATGCTCCACAGAGGTCAAATTTCAACCTGAGAGGTCACAGAAGTGAGGTGAGTGTTATTATCTTTTGCTGAATTTGTTTATATTGTTTGGTAAAAACAAAGGAATTATCAGAATTATTTGACGAAATTCTTACCTATGTATGCAGTGACTGGCAGTAAAAATTAGTTTTAATAATTATATTACACATTTTATATTGTGACAAAATAGGTTTTGGATCGATGCTGTTCGGCACGAGTGTGAAGGGAATATGTAAAACTTTTTCATCAACAAAAACAAAAAAACCACAAATCATTATGTTGCATTGCTCCGACAGTATGGAACCTGCATACAGCAAGGTGTGAAAAGTGAAAACTGAACGAAATCACAAAGGTAGAAAGTGACTACATAACGGCCATTTGTAGGCTAGCACTTGCTATATTTTGTGATAGAATTGATCTTGATGCAAATTTTCTTCTGGCAACATATTAGTTTACATAAATGAATCATTGGCTTTTCATTTCACTTCTCTTGACTTTTTTAATTAGAAAGCCAGTGGGCCTTTACAGCAAAAATATACCCTCATTTGAGAAATTTGCTAAATAAGCTTTAGAGATTTAGAGATTTTAGAATTTATCATCACAATATATCTCTTTGATCAGTGGGTGGGAGTTTTCTGCTTCAAGTATTGATAACAGGTCTTATTACAACATCAGTTTGGGATAAATTTTGTACCTTACTGTGACATATGCACCTCCATTCCAAAAGAGTTCTACATAAATAAATCTTGTCAACGAACTCATGTGCATTCTAATTTGGACAGGGTTATTTAAACATATTTTAAGGGGAATAACTCTGATACAAACCAAAGTTAAACATGTAAAGACTGATTGGTCACATATATACATCATTAAAGGATTATTACCCAGATTGTTTTTTCAGCAGATCACTTTGTCATCTTGTTTTTTTCTCTCCAGCAGATCACTTGGTCATCTTGGTGTCTTTTTCAGCAGATCACTTGGTCATCATATTGATCATTATCGATTGATTCTTACGCAAAAAGTGCGTATAATTGAATTTCAATACGAATGTGATATTAGCAAATGTTGATTTGTAGCTTCAAGGTTAATTGGTGTGGTGTGAAGCATTTCAATAAACCTGTGAGCATGGGATGTGTTTATAGAAACTGTCCCTAAGGTTTATTTTTCAATCCTGTACATTGACAGATATTTAAGTAAACATGACTGGTGCTTAATATTTTCAAACAAAATTTGTGTCACATGACCATTTGACGACATCACAGCTTGAGGTCATCCTGTCGAGTAGTTTCATAGCAGCAGGTCTAAAAATATCATCTAGGTTAATGATTCTTTAAAGATGTTTGTTTTTGGAATTTAAAGTCTTCCCTTTTTTTTATGTGCTCGAAAAATTCCAGTATTGATTTCTGTGAAGTGATCATGCCAGTTGTGTCCTTCACTTGGTTTCCCTCAGACAATTAGAAACACTGTTTCCTAGTGATGAGCTATACTTCTAACGTTTAAATGGCTGCCGTGAATACCGCAAGGATGATGCATCTCGGACCGATGATAATGTAGTTGGGAAAGCACAATTTTACCAGACAGCTTTCCGTCAAAATCAATTCCATTGAAAAATTATACCTTAAAAAATTTCCGTTAAAAGGTCTTTCTACCTAAATTCTGTCAAAAAATCAATTCGTTGAAAAGTGCTTCCTAACTTCAGTGAAGACTTAATTGAAAAACAATTCCAGTGAAAATTGTTTTCCTACTTTTTATTGAAAAGTGAATATGGTGACAAGTCATAAAAAACTTCTATTGAAAAGTCTTTAAATCTTCAGTCAAAAACAATCCTTTCTAAATGTTAAATCCTATGTAAAAACAACTACATGGAGAAGTTACGACCAATTCCATTGCACTGTAATTACCTTCGGTAAAATCTTATTTCATGAAAAGGTCAGCATTTGTTTTTGGTTCTCTGTTAGCTTTAAAGCGATTCTAGATGTTTTTTTCTCATTTCCAGCTATCAGCGTTTTTGTTTATTTATTTGGTTCTTTAAAACTTGTTTTCTAGCTGGCACCTAGGTCCGTAATAGTTAAATTAGAACTTGTGTTTTATTACAACTGTACTTGCGTTGCAAACTGCGATCAGATCCATGATAGGCCTGTTTTATCTTTATCTGTCACACTCTTCAAGCTTCACCAATTGGTTTGAAGTTTTCTTTTTGTCACCAGCATTCAACATAAATGATTTGTGAACAAATTTACCTTTATCTGCTAGCTATATAGTAGTACCATGCATTTTTTAGCCACAAAAAAAATACAAATTTGTTTGAAAATTTCCTCTTCTGTCACGTAAGTGCCCCATAAATGATTTCTGCGAAGAAATGTATCTTTTATGTTTATAAACTGCATTTACTTAAAAATTTACTTTTTTGACAGCAATCAACTTTTAGTCACCAAATCCAAGCTACATTACCATTTGTTGCTTGAAGATGTCACGTTTGTGTGGAAAATAGTTGCTTTAGCTATACATTTTATCTTTTTGAACATTTATTTGTTTACTCACACCGACTTGGGCATCAAACTATTTTCGTTTCGAAGGAGTTTTTTTTGGGGGTAATTGAATTGATTATCATTGCTATGGTATCGGTTACACTCCTAATCTCTCCTTAATCAAGTCCCTAGACCATAATGTGTTCAGATAATTAATACAGGTTCGCTGAGTGAGACGTAGCTACATCTAGAATATTTCTTACTTGTTTTTCGCTTAGTTCTGCTTTGCAGATAGCATGTTGACAAAATGCAATGTGTTTTCGACTTCACATGTAGTTTCATTTTAAGAAAGATGTGCACAGTCCCCAGTGCTGTGATTTTGAGAACGCAACAAAGTTTAAAAAATTTCGTTTCTGTTAAACTAGCAATTTAGTCCCTGAATGAGCAGCCATTAGTGAATGCTATTATCCGAGTTAAAGAGAACAAAGTGAACAATTTTATTCTATTGTGAACATTTTGTTTACAGTCAGTACTCAGTCACTTGGTTAGATAACGCTTGATTGAGCTCATCTTATAGAACAATAAAAAAGATGAAGCATTTTTGAGAAGAAATAATATTTTGTTTTGTGTTGCACTAAAGAATATGAATAAGCAAGTTTAGCAATACAAAAGGCAAAATAGGCATGTAGTTTATTACATGTTTTAAAATACAACTTAAGGGTGTATGCTACCTTATATATTATACATATGATTTGTTCAGAGTCACATGCCTTACACAACTTTTAATTTTAGTGTTTTCTGATTTGTAGAATTACTTGTGTACCTTTCAAATTGTCTGATCATGTCAGTAATAACTGAATAAGATCTCAAGGTTTCCTGGGATGGAACTCTTTTCTGAAATAAATTGAATGTCACACTAACACAGCATAAATCCTTAAATTTGGTAACTTTTCTATTTTCTTTCCTCTCTGCTTCTAATTTTCACAAATTGTTTAGTCATTTTATCATTACTTTGCCTTGTGCGACTTTCTGTGTTGATGGACCTACAAAATCTGCTTAATCTTTTAATCATGCACTCCTGAGAATCTATTTTTGGGCTGTTTGAAAAAATGTCCTTCTCTTTCCCTCTTCATAATCATGCGAGGTAAGGAACAGACTTTTGTAGATTTAGGTTATTTTATTTGTCCTCTAGTTTGAGAAGCTGAAGAAGCCGAAATTGTTTTGTAATGTTAGTTTACTGTTTTGTACTGTTAGTATACTGTTTTGTACTGTTAGTATACTGGTACATTGTTTTACTGACATTTGGTGTGTAATGATGTGTAAAGTTCAACAAACAGGGAAGCCGATTTGGTAATCTAGAACTGACTTTAAAAAAAATGCAGATTGGTGAAACAGTGCTGTTCCCATGATTGTACACGTCTGACGCTACGTTTATTTTCGTGCATGATGAAATGTCAGTCTGGCTTAAAAAGAAACCAAGGATTAATTTTTTATGGAGCAGACCATCTTGTAGTACAAATTTCACCATCAGCATTCAATATAGGCTTTGTACCAGAAATAGCACTCAAATATATGCGGTTAAATTAATTTGATTCCATATACAGCACTCTGTTATATTTATCAAACATCCTTATTTGAAATGGACATTGTAGGCTTTTTATGGCTACTTACCTTTATAGATACTTTAAGGGATGAAACAGGATTAATTGAGTTTGATTTGAGGTTTAATATGCAAACTAAGTAAAACATATGATAAAACCCTAGGGGGAGTTTTTAATTCAGTAATTTTGTAATTTCTAAGAGGGTTTTATGACATTAGCATCATGCATCTACAATAGATAATGATCCATAAATAGATCAATTGACACAAGTATTATGCTATAATTTACTTAAAGACCATAAATTGTCAGAAATTAAGTTATAAATTGTTTTTAAAAGAAGTGTCCATTTAGATCTTTATCTTTCATCGTTATTTGAAAGCAGTAAAAAATTGTGTATTTTTAGGTGGTATTTTTACCGTTGAAAGGATATTGTTTTATATGGCAATTGATTTAAAGGATTCCCCAAACCCCAGCAGTTATCAACAAAATGATGTCCACTGTCAGTATGTGTAAAAATGATGAACAGAACATTTAACTCTTCCGATGAACCTCTGACAGTCTGTATAAAAATTATGAACATATATATTGTATTCTACTGAGTAGTTTCTATATCTGATTAAAGGTTTGCTTAATTTTAGTTATTTGTACGATATAGTAATGAAAACCTAAATATTAATTCACATTTAATAGCTCCAGAGCTATAGAACTTGGATTCTTCTCTCCACGTAAATTCTGAAAAATGAAAAGAAATTTCAAATATAACATGCTTTTTCAGTGGCCAACTTGGCTAGTAGTTAATGAAATGACATAGCTGTGTATTGTTTGGGTTTGATAATTAGTTCACTGTTTCATCCCCAACCCCTCCCTCACCTACCCCCTCTCCCACTCTCTGCTCAAAAAACCCAAAATCGCCATGACATGTATCCTGTTATTATAAATATCTGATTATAAATATTTAAGTTTTAATCGTTATCAGTTTTGTTTTGTTGTCGTCCTATCAATCCCTATTTAAGTTCTATAATCGTATCACCATTTTCTGTGAGGTTATTGGTGTGCCTCAAAGCTTCTGGGTTATTGACAGTTATAATAATGCGGCCATATTATACAGTTCTGTAGCTACAGTCAGGTTCTAAGTACCTTAAATTGTTTGTCAGATTGTTGCTGGTGTTTGCTTAATTTCAGAGTTTGCTAATCACTTGGAATCCTTTTAATGATTTTTAAAGATTTTCTTGAAAATCACAGGCAGTTTATAGAATTTGCATGTTGAAATTTCGAATGAAAAATCCTCGGTATAATTTTCACAACTTTAATGCGCTTGCTGTTATTATCGGAAATTTGATCTTTATTCCATTTGCAGAAGAACAAGTTTTGCATGACCTGAATCTTTTCCCGTAGTTCTCGCAATAAAAACGTTAATGAACAATTCGTGTTTAAGAAAACTCATTATGGTCAAGATACGTTCTTAATGAGGAAAAGAAAAATCAGTTTAAGGAAATTATTTTGCTATACAATCTTTAAGAACTAAACATGTAGAGGTAGAACCAGGTAATGGTGTATGTTTGTGCTTCCGTGGTGTATCATTGTGCTGTGATGGTGTATTATCGTGTACCCGTCCATGATATCGGTTGTTTTGCATGTGTGATAAGGCTAGCTGTGCACAGGCCACATCTTGGCCTGACCAATATCGGCACGTCACGCACCATATCCATCAAACTTCGAGTTCAACACTTTTCAGAAAAATCATGTCCCAATCTTCGGACAGTGAGTGAAACAAACTGGTTGTGTTCCCACTTCACATCTTTATTTTCTATACTGTTCATTGTATTTTATTTTAAAGAAGAATGTAATTATACTAAAAAAGATGCATAGATTTGCTGTTATAGAGCAGTATACAATAAAAAGATATCATATGACCATTTCTGCATCTTACTCTGTATTAGCCCTCGCCCCATATCAGCCCTAGTGCCTCTGGCCCCTCGGGTTGATATGGGAGTTGTGGATTGTATTCATAGCAATAGACAGAATGTAAACAAGGTAAAATGAAAGAAAGAAAAAATCATATGTTCAAATTGGAAAATAAATCTCCTTTTCATTGACTTTCTGCTTGTTGCACTACACCAAATATAAATATATAATCTGCTGATTGACTAACGACAACTTGTTGGCTTTTATTGAACAGAAGAAAATGACAAATAACTTCTACATTTTTAAAACCTAGTTTTTTTTGGAAATATTCTTTATAACCTGCAAAACTGGTTTTGAAGATCTTTTCCTATAGCATTGGCTAAAACCATACAAATAGGCATCTGCCTGTTGGGTATTGATGTTTTAAAGCTTACTTCAACTGTCGAGAGTTTCTTTTTTTCGTCTATTATACAATTTGAATACTACATTGATTTAAAATTGTATACTTAAAAATTATCAGCTTTGCCGAGCTAGAAGTGCTGCCTTTAGTGTTTCATGAGGATTGGAGAGAAATGAATTGTTTCAGAAAATATTGTGATCAATCAATAGAACACTGTTGATGCTGGTATTTTAGAAGAAGACAATACATCAATACTCCCAAATTAAACCAACAAGCCAGAATCGTGGCTGCGGGTCGAGACTGAGGTTGAGGAAATCGGCATGCTCATCAATTTACCCACCATCTTTCGGTGTTTTTTCTCCTTGATAAGGTACCAGTGTTTTTTTTCCACAGACCCACATATACTTGGTAACCTACGCCGGTTTTTCTTCGTCTTTAAATACTAGCTATTTGTTACGCCGGTTTTTCTTCGTCTTTAAATACTATCTAAGGATGGGTTTATATCGTCGATGCCCAATATCTGTACGATTTGATGATTACTAAACTGCATGATCGAAGTCAATAAATTCAAATTTAAATCCAATTTTGTTAGCTAATTAGCTGTCCAGGGTTTTCATTAAGAACAGGCAGCAGGCACAAATGACTGGTTCAGTTCTGATTTCGGCAAATTCAAATCACCTTTATATATTAAATATATCTTATAACAAAAGTTTGCCGGTTAAATGGGCGTCATCATACTTGTTATGTGATTCACCTTTAAAATTTTAATATAATATAATATAATATGATATAATATAATATGATATAATATAATATAATATGATATAATATCTTGAATTGAACACATAACTGGCAGTCACAAGTCACTGAGCAGATTCTCACAGTCTCAAAACCTCTACAGATACATGTATCACTATTAACTCATTCACTCCTGAAGACACATTTGAATTCTTCTAAATCAAAGGTTGGAATAGTTCATTATGAAATTTCTGTGATGAATGGGTAGCATTATGAATTCTTTCTATGTAGAAGTAATACCGTCACCATGCACCGTCACCATGAATGTTTTATATTTGATATTTCAGATACTGTCAATGACATTAAGATAAATCGTTCAGCAATATGAATACAATACATTGCTACTCAGAGTTATGCATTCATCACCTTCTTTCAATGATTGCAAAGAATTATGCACTGCGACCTCAACATCGAATCGTAAATTGAACCTGTCACTTCATAATTGGACTTGAGATTTGTACCTATACCATCATGAGGAGACCAGAGTTATAGGCCCTGCTGCCTCTTAATTAATTAGACTAGATGTTTGAGCCCTGCAACTGCAAAATTGGACAATGGCTTGTTCCTGGAGACCTTGTTTCTCCCTTGTGACCTTGTTTCTCCCTTGTGACCTTCAAATTAGACTAAAGGTTGTGCAACCTCAATCTCAGTCCAGATGTTTATGCTCTGTAACCTAAATTTCATTAGTTTTCCTTCTGCAAATTGGGAAACAAATAACTTAATGTAGATGGACTAGGCCACAGAAACAGTAGAATAAATTGAGACAGTTAAGAAACAGTTGAACATTGTGGGTTGTTGAGCATTAAAGTAAATAACAGTGTTGACCCTGACTGTAAATAACAGTGTTGACCCTGACTGTATATAACAGTGTTGACCCTGACTGTATATAACAGTGTTGACCCTGACTGTATATAACAGTGTTGACCCTGACTGTATAACAGTGTTGACCTTTACTGTATATAACAGTATTGACCCTGACTGTATATAACAGTGTTGACCCTGACTGTAGAATGTGGGTCAGTCTTTCCGTTCCCTGATGGTCAACATTAATCTACTACATACTGTCTGACATCATCAAAACAGTGAAAGACCTATTAAGACACCATCACCTGCTAGGTGTGAGTGTATTTCATTAACTGGCGTCTGTCTGCGGCCGTTTTCTTGGGGTGTCAGGTGTGGTAGTCTGAAAGGAATGGTTCAGAGAGACAACATTCACACAGAGGAGGAGACGGCCTTTGTACAATGATAAAGTATTTCTGGATTAGGAATAAGTCTCACTGCAGGAAATGTCACAGGTGTTTGACACCTTGGAAACAATTACAGAAATATGACAACCTGATTGTTAACAGTTGATCCTGTAAAAGATTGCCTTACAAGCGTCAGCTGTAAGGAATTTCCCTTTAGCTTAGCAGTAGAGCATCGGGCTGCAGAGCCAAGGGTCGCAGGTTTGAGCCCCAGCGACGGCACTATCTTTATCACTATTCCACGTCCTACTAAAAATTGGTGCCGTTGACCCTTCCCGTTCAAGGTAGGAGAACCCTTGGTGGGGAGACAAAGAACCTGGGTTGGTGTTTGAAAAAATTGGGGAATAGTGTAAAGGATGTGGATTAATTAGGTTGCCTTACAAGCGTCAGCTGAAGGAAATTTCCCTTTAGCTTAGCAGTAGAGTATTGGGCTGGAGAGCCAAAGGTCGCGGGTTCGAGCCCCAGCGATGGCACTATCTTTATCACTTTTCCTCGTCCAACTACAAATCCTATCTGAGCAGCGTTCCTATATCCACTGCTACGTCTTGGCCTTAATTTTAAACTCCAGAACAGGAGGTATCGTTGCCTCACTGAGATTCATAACATCTGATTGGTCGACAAACTTGCCCACTCCCCCTTTTTTGGAGGGAGACTCCCAGTTTTGAACACTAAAATTAAGCGTTTTCAACCCGTGAATTTGCTTAACTATCAATATTTTTTAAGGATCAGACGATTTCATTTAAAACAAAAGCTTAAAAGATGCCATTTTGAAATGTCAATTTAGCCATAGGAGGTATATGCATTTAATTCATTTATGTTTTTAAAATATGCACACATGTAATCTCCCCCATGGAAATGTCAAAAGGTTGGCAAGTCTGAGTTGATGCTTTCTCGACAATTATGCATTGGACTGCTTTCAGTAGGTAATTCAGAAATATGGCTCCGAACTAGGAACTTGGAAGTACATGAGGAACACGTTTTGAAATTGTTGTTTTTCGGTTAGAAACTGGACAGGAGTTCTAGCATGTAATCACCTGTGTATGAATACTCAAATCTCCTAAAAAATAAAATGACACTTAATGCAATTCCCCATTTTAGTCCAAATTAAAAGTAAGTACCCTGTGTGATTGTTCACTATCAAGCCATACTCCAGGAAGGGTCAGTGGTATCTGATATCATTATTATGATGCCATAATACAGGATGACGGCAAAAATGTACAGCCCATAGATAAACCTACCTACCAAAAATGTTTTTAAAATCCAGTAGAAACACATTAAAGAGCATTGCACGTGAATGCTTTTCAATCAGAAGCTATTCAGGTTTATTTTCTCAACCTGTTTGAGTTATTGGCAACCAATCATGATGTAATATCAAATTCAATTTATGACAGAAGTTCCAAAATGGTCTCTGTGTGACATTTACCTCCTGATGGAACTCTAACCATAGACAAAATATCATGGAACTCTAACCGTGGAACTCTAACCATAGACAAAATATTGTGGAACTCTAACCATAGACGAAATATCATGGAACTTTAACCATAGACAAAATATCATGGAACTCTAACCATAGATAACTCTAACCATAGACAAAATATCTTCAGTTTCTGAACAAATGGCTGTTCATTTGGTAAACCAGTTTAAAATGTATTTTGAACTAAATGAGACCATAGAGAACATTAACATGATATTGTCCGTGCTGCTTTAAACGTAAATATCTAGATTGAAATACATATGTTAAATATGTATGATGGTATGCAGCTTAGTTCTGTTCAAACATGTTTTCCGTGATGGACAACGAAGCATCATGGAATATGTTTGAACGGAACTTAATTGCATACCGTCATAGATGTTAAAAAAATGATTCAGATTCTTAATTGAATGGCAGCAGAATTTGAGAGGATACATAAAGACATTACCATGCAATAGTTAATATGGGTAAAATTGATTCGGTGAATATGCTTGTCATATTCCTGTGATTATTAGTCACAGTAAAACTCTTCAAATCCGTATTGATTTCCCTATCTTATTCAAGGGCATTAATGTCTAGATATGAGTGAAATAGTGCAATAATACTAAAAGATTATAACATATTTGTGAAGTTTGCAATTGAGAATTTAAAAAAAAAATGTACATGTTCGTAATAGACAGCCTAGAATTGATTGATGGCTTAGGGATTTCTTTGTCGTAAAAAAAGCAAGAAAAAATCTTCTCTCATGAAAAGATTTTTATGCAAGAATATATTGAATGTGCCTCGTAGTGCAAGCAGTGCAGAGATTCGTGATGTTTTACTGGGCCATTCACAGACATGCTGGTGCCTGGCATTGTCGACTGTTTCACAATATAATGTTTATGTATAAAAACTTATCAGAATCCAACATGAACGTTTTAGCTGGAGAGATGTTGCCTTTTGAATTGTATGAAATCATATCAAGATTGGAGCGGATGTGTATTTAGCTACAATACCCACAGACAGCAGACACATTAGATAGTTTTTCTTTAATCATAAAGATAGCTTGCTATTCAGTGATATATGGTAGCCTCATGCTATATATGTTAGCTTTTTGTCAAATTGATACAATTTTGAAATTGAAGTTTTTAGCTTGCTTTTGAAATTATGAGATGTTTGCATTTCAGATTTGGTGTCTGTGTGATTCCAATGCAAACATTTTTTTACTTTTTTTTTATCATTTTTAAATCCAATTCAGTATTCAGTAGGGCCCAGTATCGGAGATGCCCTATACTATCACGGAGTCTGTCCATCCCCATCTCAGAACCCGAAAGATCAATATTTTAAAACTTGACTGGGTGTGATACACTGTGATATGTAGATGTGCAATAGGAGTTTAAATGATTTCTAAGGTCAAGGTCACTGTTACTAAAATTAAAATGGAGGAAGGGAAGGGGAGGAAGGGTTGTAGACATTTTGTGGGACCTTGATGACCTGTCCATGATCTAGTGCCAGAAGTGTTGGTAAAAGGCGTTACCACTGTACTGTAATTGAGCAGCTGATTCGATTCTGCTACGATCACAGTTATTGTACAATTTTGCCATTTCCTGTTATTCTATGAAGTGCAGAAAATCCATTATTTCCACCATGTTCAGTCATCAATGTAAATGTCTATGAATTGTTCTTTTTGTTCTCAGGTACAAAACTATTTGAAGCTAAAAAAACACTATTTTCTGTGAAGGTGGATTTCTAAAGGTTTACCTGTACATCAGTAAT
Source organism: Mizuhopecten yessoensis (assembly GCF_002113885.1). Classification (NCBI taxonomy): domain Eukaryota; kingdom Metazoa; phylum Mollusca; class Bivalvia; order Pectinida; family Pectinidae; genus Mizuhopecten; species Mizuhopecten yessoensis. The sequence continues at coordinate 431,651 of NW_018407394.1, read as the reverse complement.
TTAATCAGAAATGTAGTAGCGTAAAATGGGTTGTAGCATAAATGACAGAAGGTGTATATATAAACCAACATTGAGGTTCAACAAGCTTAAGCCCCCTGAAAGAGGCTATAGTCACCCTAAATTTCAAACCCCTGATGGGTTATATTCAAATATTTACATCTATCCCTTCTTCAGCTAAGCAAACTCTTGCAAATTGACTGTGTATAAATTAGTGTATATGCAATGAATAAAGGTTATGTTTCAAATATGGCGCCGTTCACGCTTCAGCGCGATAACTGTTTGAAGACAGCCATTGTTTGGATCCTTCAACATCTAGAAACATGGAACATGTTTTGTATCCACTATGTCTGATGATACAACAAAGGGATGCTGGCTAACTTCTTATTCCATGGATGCACATTCAAAAATTTTTAACGGTAAAGGTAACAATGGCGTCCTCCTTTTGTGACGTTCGACCGAATCACTACCAGAACAGTGTGTCAATGCATGTACATAAATGAATAAANTGACAGCCATTGTTTGGATCCTTCAACATCTAGAAACATGGAGAATGTTTTGTATCCACGATGTCTGATGATACAACAAAGGGATGCTGACTAACTTCTTATTCCATGGATGCACATTCAAAATTCTTTGACGGTAAAGGTAACAATGGCGTCCTCCTTTTGTGACGTTCGACCGCATCACTACCAGAACAGTGTGTCAATGCATGTACATAAATGAATAAACATGTTCGAAGTGCTACTAATTCTGCTTCATTAAAAATTCACAAGCGATGAAAAGAAGAAAAATAGTGTTGTTCACTGCATATTTTCTAAATTTTCACTTAATAAATACCCCAACTTATCTTTGTATTTTGGATATATTGAACTTGTACATTAGCTATTAAAATGTTCCATAGTGAGATTAACATAGTCAATTAGAAGACATTAAGTCTGATGTGGTCATAAAAATAGTTCACCGGACCGGAACATGTCATTCTCTTTAATGACCCAAATGCATATTATGAAATGACATATTATCTGAAGTTCATATATATATATCTAGGTCATCTAGAGCTTATTTTCTTTTTTATTGGCTGTAGAGAGGCTTACTAGCATCCAAATAAGATAGATGCTAGGAAAGGACACTATGTAAAGTTCATGTGTTCATAACTGTCACAAGGCCCTTGGTTTTACATATATGTATACCGGTAAAATATGTTACTCAGGCATTTTACTGTGATTCTTATGCATTGCCACAGCAGTAATCATCTACTTTTGAGGCCGGCATGCCTCTCTATAGCTAGTTGAGGAGAAGTTAAGCTCCATAGGACCAAGATGTAAAAATGAACTTTATATAATATGTCATTTCGTAGCATTCAGTTGGGCTTCAAAAGAGATTGACATGTTTTAATTTTGATGAACTATTTTGATGAAGACTTCAGCCTTGATGTCTGATTATTGACTATGTTACCTCGCTACATAGGTGACACAACATCCTAGTTAAGTGATGTATCTTCTATTTCTTCATCGATTATTCGATTTACCGTTCCACTTGGATTCGACACACAAACCACCAAACAAAGTGCAGGATCAGACGAGGAACCAACCGCAGATTATCGGAAGGGAATGTAGCCATGTTCCATACTCTCAGAAAATTGTACATCAAACGGACAAGAACGGAACATCACCACAACTACCTCCCGAAGTGTTCATAGCAGAACATTGTGCCCAAGAACCTGCACTAGCATTAAAACACAAATGCCAGACTTTAACGCAACCTTATTGCTCAATTGGGAAAGAGCCGAGAAACTTTCGGTAACAGTAGACCACTTCTTAAACCGCTAGCCAAAATTGTCAAATCCTACTTGAAGGACACCACAGACTTCCTAAACGAAATCCGTTCTAGGCAAAATATCACCAAACAGTTGGTTGGTTAGAGTAGATGTCATCTTCCCTCTATACTTCGATCCCCCACAGGGAAGGAATCCTGGCGGCTAAGGAAGCCTTAGACAACAACAGCAAAACTAATCCCCCAGCATGAATCATACTACATTTTGGCATTTCATTCACACCAAGAACTGTTTCTAGTTCTACGAGAAACACTACCTCCAAGTACAAGGAACCAGCATGGGCACCATATGTGCACCCAACTATGCCATTCTCTTCATGGACAATCTAGAACTAAAGTTTTTTCAAAGAGAAATGATCAAACCCCTTGTTTGATGGCGCCTCTTCGCCGACATCTTTATCATATGGACTTTCTCTACCGAGGATCTACGTTCCTTCATGGAAAGTCTCAACCAGTTGCACCCCACTATCAAATTCACGCATGAGGCACATCAAAACCGACTCAACTTTTTGGATACTACGTTTATCGAAGAAGATGATGGAACCCTACGGACAATGCTGTACATCAAACTGACCAATGTTCGCTTATACCTGCACTACAGATCCTGTCACCCGAAACACTATATTTGGACCACACCCATTGGCTAATTTATGAAAGTGCGACAAATTTGCACTGAATAAATAAACTTTGAAAATTACAGCAAGTTTGTCTATCTAACTTCATTAAGTTATCTATGAAACGGAAGAACTTTTTTACTCTCCGCTTTAATGTAGACTATTAGTAGCTATGTTTTGTGCATGTCCTTTATATTTACAACAATAACACATCTACTGTATTTAGAATGTATTTATTAAATAGATAGCCAACAATTCTATAAACAAGGACAGTCATATTTATCATAGTCACCACCATTTTTAATTATCATAAATGGCTATTTTATAACTGTTAATCAATCGTTCTATCATAAACCTTTGTTTTGTACATGACTTACAGTATAATTCCGACAATGTAAATGACTTACGCAGCTATGCGTAATCTTTTATCATGTCACCTATTTAGTTGCTTGCACAAGTATCGATGACCTCACAATATTATTGTTATTCTGATGACGACTCACCTCGGAGTCAAAACATGTCTCTGACGTTCCCAAGAGATTTGCCATGTTGTTCACACTTTTTCCTGGATTTATACTGGAACTTTGTTCAAAAAGAAAATAGAATATCGCAAAAATAGTTCATTAAAAGAAACCTTTAGATTCAAAATAGACTGTAGCGAAAATAACAGTAAGGATAGGGATATTAATGAACTGAAACTGATATACTTGAACTTTGTTCAAACTGAAAATAGAATATCGCAAAAGTTGTTCATTGACCCTTTCACCTCTGTAGACCATAATGGACTCATCCTGTTAAATGCATGGTAGAGTCTACTAAAATTACCTATGGGTGAAAAGCTTAAAAGAAACCTTCAGATTTAAAATAGATTGTAGTGAAAATAACAGTAAGGATATTACAAACTGAAACTGTTATATTTGAACTTTGTTCAAACTGAAAATAGAAAATATCACCAGAGTAGTTTGAGGAAAATCTAAGTAAAAGATATACTTTATAAATTGGCAGATGACATTTATAGTTCATTTTTATGGATATTTTGTCCAAAAGTAATAACACAATTAATCTACATGTAGAAATTTTGTAATAACACATCTTAAACGTCTAACTTTAATTAGTGTTGTGCTACCTTAACGGACATCCGGCTTATTATCTCCCCTATTTTTATGTCATCACTTCTATATGATTCTGCAATAAATAAAAGCAGTTTGGTCATAAAAACAAAGAAATTGTCTTCAGCCTGGAGCATGATACACATTATGCTGCATTATACTGACAGCATATGTTGAATATTTAATAAACTTCAACAAATCAGCCTGGATATAAAACAGATGTAATGCTTGCTCGCCATAACTATGATAATATGTTTTCATTTTGGCACCATTGTATTATGGTGTCATAAATTTGGTATTCGTGTATGGCATCCATCAACAATGACCCAGATTTCTGCAAGGTTGGCTTCTAGTAACGGTCAGAGAACTTCGAAAATGACTTCTTGTAATGATCGGCTTTTCAGGATTACCTGATATTCATTAGGTACTACAGAGTAGGGATCGTACTTGTCCTGAGTGGCGGATGAGAGTGACAGAATTTAACCTCGAACATCGAGATCAACTGGGGTCACCAAGGTCAAGGTCAGTCTTCTGACCTACTCGAAACTGTTTTGCGACATAAATGAAGAAATACAAACAGAAATGTGAGAATGCCATAAAATACATACAGGTTTGTTAGACGGTCAGGGAGATTAGTTTTTGGTGTATGATAGTCCTTAGAGATTATTACTTTTGATGCCTATACAGCTAATAGAAAATCACCCGGGATCAAAGGGCCATGATGGCCAAGTGGTGAAGGCGTCTGACATTCTGCTACCACTCGGGTTCGATGCCTACGTGGAGCAGTCACAAGGTACTGGCCGTATGTCGGTGGTTTTTCTCTGGGAACTCCAGCATTCCTTCACCACCAAAACCTGGCACGTCCTTAAATGACCCTAGCTGTTAACAGGAAGTGAAACAAACAAACCAAACTCCGGATTGATGAAAAAAAATCCTGTGATGCTTGAACATAATCTTCTCTTCATTCGTATTGTTTAAAGTTAGTGGAGATAAAGATTATGGTAAACGTGTTATTTATGCATAATAAGCATGTGATTGCAGTAGTCACTGTTAAGTGTTGCAGCCTTCTCATTGACGCAATATAACGATGAATTATCATCCTGGGTTTAAGGATGGTTTATGTCAGTGTAGTTATGAAATAAAGTTACGTTTTTCTTGTAAAACCAATTTTCATGACGTAATACTTACCATAACTTTAGCATGCATGTCTTTCCACTACCCCCATTCATTTGTATATAATATAAGAGAAAGAGAACTTCAAACCTCCCTTGTGAGGCCCTGCTGACCCGTCCACATACGTACGCACATCCTCCTTTATCAACTAGCCAACATTGATGAGGCATATGAAGGGTAGGAGAGTATTTTTGAATAAGAAGAGGGAGGGACTCTATAAAGTTATGGCAAGTATAAACTTGCCATAAAACCATGAAAATAACACAGAACTGTTACCAATGTATTTTCCATAACACCATGAACATTGGTTTTACACAAGAAAACCTCCATATCATTTCTTCAATTTCATTTCAGTAATATTTACCTAACTTTAGTATGCAAATTGATCTTACCATAATGGAGACTCTACCTTCGCAGCAAAACATCTTACCAGCACAGGGAAGTAGTCAAGGGCCGAAACAACCCCACCAGGGAGGAGATAGAAAGAAAAAAAAACTGTGGACAGACAATTTGGGATGCAGCTCAAATTACTGACAGGACAAAGGGGGGAACAACCACAGACTGAACCACCACAACAGGGCCAAGAGAAAAGAGGCCATCGGAAACGGATGCCAAAGATCTTAGATAGAAGTCGGTGAAAGAAGCCTGACCATGCCAGAAGGCAGCACACAAAACATCCTGAAAGGATGACCCAGTAAGAAGATCCCAAGAAATAGCTAGTGCTTGAACCTTGTAAAGCTCATGGGTCCCTTCATTGGATTTATCGTAAGCAAGACAGATAACTTCACAGATCCATCTTGGGATAGATTGTAAAGAAATTTAAATCTCCTGCTTATCCTGCTTAATTGACAGAAACAGATGAGATCGGTAATCAAGATAAAACTGCAAGGCCCAACAAGGACGTCTCTTTTCCCTCAGTGGAGAGACTATAGTTGTTGTCCTGGTATCCAGTTATCCTACAAATAATAAATCTACTCCGGTCCTGCTAAATCAGCCTTCACTGATATACTTGTCTTACTACCTAGCCACCACTAATCTTGGTTTTTCTTATATGCCATACTGCGGCGTCCGGCGTCCGGCCGTCAACTTTTTCTTTTGAACGACTTCTGCTGAAGAACTGTAGGACCCATGCTATTTGGCCAGTAGGTACCTGGGATGGAGTGCTATAAAGTTTCCTCATTAAAATGACCTTGACCTACTTTCAAGGTCACAGGGGTCAAATATGTTAAACACTTCAAACAACAATATCCTAAGAACCATTTGGACTAGTCATGGTACTTAGGTTTGTTATGTAGACCAGCTGTGTGAATTGTTTTCTTCATTACAGTAATGAGGTCAAAGGTCAACTTTAAGTGCAAATTGGGATTCAAATGTCAACTTTGGTTAAAAGCTTTAAAATTAAAATTTTAAGTTTCAAACAACAATATCTTCAGAACCATCAGAACCGTTTAAGAGATGTTAAAATGTCTTGTGTTCTAGNGGCCAACAAGAGTGATTCATATAAGTTGTATTTTGTTTGTTTTAACCTGGATCTGCTACAGTCAAAAAGAGAATATAATGCTACCATTTCATTTGAAGTCCTTTATTCACAGGGACATGTCACATGCTTTATATCAAAAGATACCTACAATGTATATGTGGGTGTCACAGTATGTATAAAGTGGTACTTAATCTTTTGTTATATAGCATGTGTCATGTCCCTGTGCTATAGTTCTTTCACCAGTAACAAGAACATTGGAGTGGGAGTCCTCCAACTGTATTGGTCTCGTACAGACTCACTCGGGAAATAAAACTTGTGTCTACTGATAGGCCCGGTGACATCGAGGGGCCGTAAAGCCTGACCGGTAACCCCCAGTACGATTAGTCGAACAGCGTCGTGATGCAATCCAGACACTGTCTCCTTACAGCTTATTTGACAGCTTTGGTTTGTTCGACAAAATACAGACCAATCTTAGAACATCTCCACTTATATCCATAAATCAAACCATTGTGTAATTTCGAAATGAAATTATTTGCCTCTTTGGGTGTCTGGGTATTGTACTTTATTGTGGAATAAACATGTAATATTTCTAACCAGACTCTGGTAAGCACAGTTACCGTCGGATACTGTGGTCATTTTGATGCTAGGAGACTTTATCAAATAACTAGATCTTGGCTGGTGGATGATGGATATGGTAGCTAAACACGAGAATGATATGTTTGAACTCGCTATTGTAATTGATGGCTGATGTCATGTTTTAAAATGAGACATGAAATTGTTGAAAATTAATTGTCTAGTTACCAAATACAGATGGCTGCCATGGTATCAAACGGCTATCTGCACTTTGAGTGTCGTATATTACTATCACTAGGCTTGAGTGGTATGGGACCATACGAGGGACCCTTGATCTGCCTATCGGAGTATTGACTGGTTTGGCATGAAACAATCTCAACCGTGCATGTGAATATTGAGCGGCATATCAAAGATTTTATCCGGTGAGCAATCCTTGGTTGTGAAAAAATTCAGCTTCTGTATCCATACAAATACCAACGGGTATAACCTTGAGTATTACTTGTACAGATTACAATAAAGGTACAAATATGTAAAAGTTCATTTCTCTCAGTTTTCAATCACTATTAGAATAATACTAATATTGTATTTAATGAAAGTGTATACACCCCCATGGCCACATAGCATTTTAGACAACATAGGATGAATCACAATCTAAAACTGATCAGTGTGATGTAGTTTATATTTATTAGAATCAATAAATTTTAATTGTTTGTGCATTGGACTATGTTGGATGCAAAGAATTTTGTCACATACATGTCACAGTCTATACTAGAATCAAAAAGATTTATCCTGTGTGTCACAATCTATACTAGAATCAACAAGATTTATCCTGTGTGTATCCTGTGTGTGTCACAGTCTATACTAGAATCAACAAGATTTACCCAATGTGTGCCACAGTCTATACGAGAATCAACAAGATGTATCCTGTGTGTCACAGTCTATACTAGAATCAACAAGATTCACCCAATGTGTGCCACAGTCTATACTAGAATCAACAAGATTTATCCTGTGTGTATCCTGTGTGTGTCACAGTCTATACTAGAATCAAAAAGATTTCTCCTGTGTGTCACAGTCTATACTAGAATCAACAAGATTTATCCTGTGTGTCACAGTCTATACTAGAATCACCAAGATTCACCCAATGGGGGCCACAGTCTATACTAGAATCAACAAGATGTATCCTATGTGTCACAGTCTATACTAGAATCAAAAAGATTTATCCTGTGTGTGTCACAGTCTATACTAGTATCAACAAGATTTATCCTGTGTGTCACAGTCTATACTAGAATCACCAAGATTCACCCAATGGGGGCCACAGTCTATACTAGAATCAACAAGATGTATCCTATGTGTCACAGTCTATACTAGAATCAAAAAGATTTATCCTGTGTGTGTCACAGTCTATACTAGAATCAACAAGATTATCCTGTGTGTGTCACAGTCTATACTAGAATCAACAAGCTTTATCCTGTGTGTGTCACAGTCTATACTAGAATCAACAAGCTTTATCCTGTGTGTGTCACAGTCTATACTAGAATCAAAAAGATTTCTCCTGTGTGTCACAGTCTATACTAGAATCAACAAGATGTATCCTATGTGTCACAGTCTATACTAGAATCAAAAAGATTTATCCTGTGTGCCACAGTCTATACTAGAATCAAAAAGATTTATCCTGTGTGTGTCACAGTCTATACTAGTATCAACAAGATTTATCCTGTGTGTCACAGTCTATACTAGAATCAACAGGATTTATCCTGTGTGTGTCACAGTCTATACTAGTATCAACAAGATTTATCCTGTGTGTCACAGTCTATACTAGAATCACCAAGATTCACCCAATGGGGGCCACAGTCTATACTAGAATCAACAAGATGTATTCTGTGTGTCACAGTCTATACTAGAATCAAAAAGATTTCTCCTGTGTGTCACAGTCTATACTAGAATCAACAAGATTTACCCAATGTGTGCCACAGTCTATACTAGAATCAACAAGATTTATCCTGTGTGTCACTGTCTATACTAGAATCAACAAGATGTATCCTGTGTGTGTCACAGTCTATACTAGAATCAAAAAGATTTATCCTGTGTGTGTCACAGTCAATACTAGAATCAAAAAGATTTATCCTGTGTGTCACAGTCTATACAAGAATCAACAAGATTTATCCTGTGTGTGTCACTGTCTATACTAGAATCAAAAAGATTTATCCTGTGTGTGTCACAGTCAATACTAGAATCAACAAGATTTATCCTGTGTGTCACAGTCTTTACTAGAATCAACAAGATTTATCCTGTGTGTGTTACAGTCTATACTAGAATCAACAAGATTTATCCTGTGTGTGTTACAGTCTATACTAGAATCAACAAGATTTATCCTGTGTGTGTCACTGTCTATACTAGAATCAAAAAGATTTATCCTGTGTGTGTCACAGTCTATACTAGAATCAACAAGCTTTATCCTGTGTGTGTCACAGTCTATACTAGAATCAAAAAGATTTCTCCTGTGTGTCACAGTCTATACTAGAATCAACAGGATTTATCCTGTGTGTGTCACAGTCTATACTAGTATCAACAAGATTTATCCTGTGTGTCACAGTCTATACTAGAATCAAAAAGATTTATCCTGTGTGTGTCACAGTCTATACTAGAATCAAAAAGATTTATCCTGTGTGCCACAGTCTATACTAGAATCAAAAAGATTTATCCTGTGTGTCACAATCTATACTAGAATCAACAAGATTTATCCTGTGTGTATCCTGTGTGTGTCACAGTCTATACTAGAATCAAAAAGATTTCTCCTGTGTGTCACAGTCTATACTAGAATCAAAAAGATTTATCCTGTGTGCCACAGTCTATACTAGAATCAAAAAGATTTATCCTGTGTGTGTCACAGTCAATACTAGAATCAAAAAGATTTATCCTGTGTGTCACAGTCTATACCAGAATCAAAAAGATTTATCCTGTGTGTCACAGTCTATACTAGAATCAACAAGATTTATCCTGTGTGTGTCACTGTCTATACTAGAATCAAAAAGATTTATCCTGTGTGTGCCACAGACTTTACTACAATCAACAAGATGTAGCCTGTGTGTGTCGCAGTCTATACTAGAATCAACAAGATTTATCCTGTGTGTGCCACAGTCTATACTAGAATCAACAAGATTTATCCTGTGTGTGTCACAGTCTATACTAGAATCAACAAGATGTATCCTGTGTGTGTCACAGTCTATACTAGAATCAACAAGATTTACCGAATGTGTGCCACAGTTTATACTAGAATCAACAAGATGTATCCTGTGTGTCACAGTCTATACTAGAATCAACAAGATGTATCCTGTGTGTGCCACAGTCTAAACTAGAATCAATAAGATGTATCCTGTGTGTGTCAGTCTATACTAGAATCAACAAGATGTATCCTGTGTGTGCCACAGTCTAAACTAGAATCAATAAGATGTATCCTGTGTGTGTCAGTCTATACTAGAATCAACAAGATTTATCCTGTGTGTGCCACAGTCTTTACTAGAATCAACAATTTGTGTATGTCACCAGCTATAACAGAAGCCCATTGGATTAACAGATACTTGTAGAGTCTGCTTGTCAAAATTCAATTCCAACAGAGCAACAACAACACAGGAATATTTTTGTTATAGATGATTTATTCTGAGGCATTGTGTTTACATGTTTCGGCTCAAAGGTTATCCATCATCAGATTTCAGAATTCATTAATGAGCTTTTAGCGGGGATCCGTATACTACATGTAACCGCGCCGATAATCCTCTGAATCGCACTGGATTTTGAACTTAAAAGCAACCTCGTGTCTCCAACTTCTTGAGTGAATATCAATTCAGATTGAACAGTCTGGTTTATACTAAGGATATGGGTCTAGAACTATCAAGTATTACCCAGTGAACGACACAGGGTTTGGTAGTAAAAAAGTGCTATAATGGTCAATTTCACATCCAAAATGTATCTAAATGTCTTGAAATAGAAGTTTTTGGCATTAATTTGACTTTACATTTCAATTCTTTCTGATTTGTAAATCGTTGTAAGACTTGCTGGGGATTGACAGACCTCAACACAAAAGATGTTGATTCCTGGTTAACCCATGCTTCCTTATATAATCAAACTTTTCACATATCTTTGAGAAAAAGTCGGTTGAAAGCTGTATTGGTCTGTGCTCGTGAAGCTAGTAATGAAATGTATACTTTGATATGAAGTTTCTTTGTTGGTAGTGACTTTGCTTTGTCTGTGTTTGACACTGACGGTAGTGGACATTGGACCTGCATACGTATTCCTGTTGTGATTGGCTGCAATATAAATTCACTATTCTACATTTTATATGCATGACAATGGAATTTTGAATAGAAAAGTGGACCAGTTAAGGAAATATCCAAGTGTTGAATAATGTGTTTGCAGACAGCGGTTTACTGCCAGTGTTAAGATAACGGGGGAAATTCAAAGTGTAGAAAAATGTGTAGTCGATTTCACTTTAACTCATTCACCCCTGAAATTTCATAATGAACTATTCCTACCTTTGAATTGGAAGAGTTCCAATGTGTATTCAGGGGTGAATGAGTATTCCACTGTTGTAAAGATGTAGATTACAGTTGTTGATGCTGACAAAGCAACAATTAATTATTTTAATGACAAGTCTTTATAATGATAGCAAAAAATCATTTGATCTGATCATGTCTTGTGCAAATCAAGTCTAGATTTGTGAATGCCAGTGCTTGTATAACAGTTATCAAAAACAGTCTTTCAAAACAATTTTTGTGATATTTGATATCTTGTTACATGTGTATAATAAATTTTACAATAGCATTTTCTGTCAATGATCTACTTTGGATCAGTTCTTTAATGAGTGAACAAGACTGTCTTATGTCAGAATTGACATATGTAGGGCGGGGGTAGGGTTTTCCTGGGTTTTGGGTGGTTTTCTCCTCCGAGTTCTAAGCATTGCTCAATCATTAAAGTTTAGCTCTATGCTTGTTTTGCTATTTTTTAATTACATGTACCTAAGTTGTAGTTTTTCTCAATCTCTATTACTTTCTTTATTTCATCATTCACCCCTACATATTTAAAGTGGACTTGCCCAAGTCTTTGATTTAGTAAGGCTCAGTTGTGACTTTAAGGATGAATAGGTTAAGAGCTATCTTCAGGGTCCTTCACCCGCCCCATCCTCCATCCTGTCAAACATCATGGATCCCTAAATGATTATATCTGACAAACACTGTTATACCTATATATGTCAGTATTTTTGTATCAGACGTTGTTCATTTTATGATAGAAATAATCATTCTTCAGTGATATTGCCGTGAGATGGTGTAATTGTTGATTGTCCGAGTTGTTGGCTGAGAAGCTTTTTCCGATTGATCAGCAGTTATGTCATGTCTGAGAGCGTTGAGTGCTTGAGTTTGTATATACATAGCATTACACAATTTTGTGGATCTTCTTTTGAATATTAGACGATGTTCGAGGCCATTCAGACATCTTCAAAGACGCAGACACAAGTAATTCATTGATACTCTGGTTAATGCTGACAAATAATTCGTTGTCTGCTGACCCTTCTAATGTTACTAAGTAGTCTGCCATGGTAGGGAGTGGTTTCTGTCATGGCATTTGACCTCAAGACAATCTTTTTTTTATCTCTCTTTTGTATCTCTCTTTTGTTTGGCAATAGCTTAGAGAATCATTTGTTTCTATACAAAAAACTTTGTAATATATATATTGATATGTGGAGAATATCTTTATGTGAGTTTTATCTACCTTGTGTCTACCAAAAGAGAACACAACAGTGTAGGCTGAATGAGATGTAGTTTCAATAGAGTTTCCGTAGGGGATTGTCATCTTTAGGGTTTCCGAGCACGCTTCAATCACCAGATATACTCCAGAGGATTTGTGTCTGACATGGATTCTGTATGCTTTTTTCTTTACAAAAATATGAATGATAACGCCATGTTTATGGAATGGCATGACCTGATAAATATGATGGAAACAAAATCAATAGTGGCGATGCAATCAAACTCCATGGTGTTGTAGTGATGGATCGGCGCTATCCTTGATATGGCCGTATGAGTCATTGACAGGTATTTTTTTTTTTACCTACCTGGAAAAAACAGAAGGTCATTATCAGAATATCAAAATGGCAACAATGATTTAAATCTGGAAGCTACGCTCCAGTTCAGTGCACCTTAGCGCTTAACTCACAGCCACGTCAAATCATTTATCCATACAGCTGTGATTGAACCTTCTGTCTGGTTAGAGATGCACCAAAGAGCCAAGTTTGAAGGTTTTGCCAGTTAAGCTGTCTATAGAGCCAAGATTGATGTCACTCTTAATCTTGACTGAGAAAGACTCAACTGGAATGATGCAAGATTTAGCGGGATTTTTCACAAAGGTGAATGAATTGTTAGAATCGAACCCAGAACTTTGATATTTTGACCTGTCATATTCATTAAAATGTCATTGCTTCAATCCGTGATACTTGAATTGAATTTCCTTTTACTGATTTTTTTTTTTTTTCTTGCGCCCTGTTTGGTTATTAATGCTAATATCTGTACTACTGGAGGACACTGCTGCTTTTGTACTCTATCCATATTCCATCTTCCGTTAACTGTCTGTCATTCTGTCTCGACTGATTGTCTGGCCCTATATCTCTTGTACTGTGTGTATAGTATTTCAACTTAAGTTACAGAATCTAGTATGCTTGTACATTTTGGGATGGCAAGAGTGTTACTTATCCAAAATAGGTCAATGTGACCCTCATTTTGACCTCTTACCCTAATTATTGAAATAATTTTTGGTCATATTTTTTATACGATTTCAACTGAAGTTGAAAAATTCTGCATTTATGTACATTTTGGGGTTTATAACAAAATGGTTAAAACTTGCATACATTTTGATCTCTGACACCAGTCATTGAAACCGTTTCATTTTGGGCCATACTTCCTATACTATTTCAACTGAAGTTAACCAAAATTGGTATGGCAATATCAAACACCAAAAGTAGGCCTCTTTTACCTATATTTCTTCCTTTAACTCAAATCATTGAAACCGTTTGTCTGCAACATCAGGTCAATTTTACCTATACATTGTATAATCCAAATCAATGCAGATTTTAGTTGTTTGCTGCAAAATAATTCAGCTTATAGAAGGAGGTATGTAACACACTTCTATTTATCAGTTAACTTTCTGTACAATTTTGTTAGATAAAGGGAAAAAAAAAATCCGGTTGTCTACTGTGGGTGGCCTTACATTACAATACCTTGTTTCAATGTGTTTAATTATTTAACACTCTTTTCATATCCAACTTTATGGTCCTGGTAACTTTGACGTAACAGTATTTGACTATAAATTTGATGTGGAATCAGTTCTGTGTGGCAGTGATAAGTTGAAGATATAAAAATCACCTCGTCCTGATGTCTTCAGGAAAAGGTAAGATCTACGATAAGATCTACGATAAGATCTACGATCACAGGACTGTTAACCCCTGAGGGTGCTGTTGTCATTGAGGAACCTTGAAGTTACAGTTTTACAAAATAAGCTTGAAAAGCCGTAAAAGACAAGGCAGTTTTATAAACAATAACTTCTTTGGGATGTTATGCCAAAATTTATCTTCATACAGCTGTATTATTGTAATTTCATTGTTTTTAAGGATTTCATGACTTTTTTTTGTGAAAATAAAATATAAAAATTTAGAGCCATTAAAAAATCTTATCATTAAAACTTGACAGTTCTGTAAAAAAATAGAGAGAAAAAAAGTTGTCTAACAGCTAGGTACATTGCTGTGTAACTCTGTGACTGTTATATAAGATAAGGGTTGCCATGCTGTATTGATTGTACTCGCACATAACAGGCAGATCTATACTCTCTAGTGTTTTCTTATTAAACTTTGATGATCACATTTACTTTCTTTTAAGGTCCTTGCAGGGACTGTTATCCATAAAGCTTCGGACCATTAAGCTACGTTCTTGATAAGTAATGAAACTTAACTGTCTTTTTTTTCGGAGATGAAATTTTGCCGACGCCAATTTTTATGTCGCCATGGAAATGGTGCTGATGAAAGACCTATGTTAGACTTGACCTTTTGGTACAGTGCTGATTTTCACCTTGACCATTTAACGGAAATACTGTGCTGGCGTTCATGGCACGTCACAACAACGACAGGTAGGCATTTTGTCGTTAGACATGTCTAGCAGGTATTCAGTGTGACAATGTCTCTGTTAAGAGAATAAAAACCTTTTACTGCCTAAACACAATATCAGCGGTGTAAAAACGGTCAGACTAAATGAATACACATGCTACTGTCTACAGGGAAGGACACGTCAAATGGTTTGGCAACTCAATAAAAATGGCGGCCTACAAGAATGAGATTATGTGATTCTAAATCTGGGCCTAACTGAATGAAAACAAAAGAACATGTCCGAACCTCTTGTTCACTTATTCTTGGTTATTTAATTTAATTTCAGTATATATTTATTGACATGTCGCATGCACAATAATTGAGGTTATAAATGCAAAGGGTCAAAAGCCCTCAATAATTATTGGTCAGGTGGCGCAGTGGATAGCATACTCGGCTTTCCCGATGGGATATGAAAAAGAATGGGTTCGCCTGCCCGATCCCAAGGGTTTTCTCTGGTTTCCTCCCACCCCTGTAAATAAACAAAGTAACATTTAAAGGAATGGAAAATAAAGAAAACATTGGTGATTTACATAGGATAGGTGTAAATCTCCAGCCAGTATATGATACAAGTCCGCTACACTGACCCTGCAGTTACAGACAAGGCCCATACATGTCCAGCTTTCTAAGGTAGTATGTGTTAAACGAAAGCCCTTTAAAACAACTGTGAAATAAAAAAAGAAACTGCAAGTAATCTTCAAGCAAAAGCCGGTTAAATAGCAAAAATTAATCAGGATTTGGAACTGTTTGTAGGATTTTATATTTTTTGACAGGTGCAGAAGATGTTAAATTGTCCATCTTAGTGATAAAATCAATTTAAAGTCTTGTGCAGTCAAACTTCAATGGTTTGAACTTTGCAGAACCATCCAGTGATATTCAAAACATTGAAACTTGGACTCACAAATGTTGACTTTTGAACATCTATAAGATCATATTGCATGTGATTATTCAGTAACAAAACACAAGGCAAGAAATTGGATACGTAATTTATGAATATTGGATTTACAATTATTATGAACTCACTTATAATAAACAAATTACAAAAATAGTAAGCATCCCAAGCGGTTTTTCTTTCATTTTCAGATATTGTTTTTCGGAGCATGAACATTGTTATTCGAGTAGTAGCTTATTTTTTTTCAGATTTTCAGCCTCAAAAAGTACCTGCGCAAATTACATAAGTGTGCAAATGAGACAGGTTTTTACTGTAATATATATACAGAAATAAGTTTCATGTATCAGGTGTTTTTTTTTACTTCAATTTATTAGCTGTAATTTTCAATGTTTTCCTCACAATGGGACCTTGATTGTAGTTAGAAACAGCGAGAAATTTGACTCATAAAGGATTAACTCATAAGTGGAATATCAATGCTATATAACGGAAAAATCCTGACTTTTGAGTAAGTTTGACACATCAAGAAATTCAGGTCTTTGAAGTTATATTTATGTACTTTCTCTAGAATCTGTTTAAAGAAAGATCCTCTAGAGTGTGTTTAAAGACTTTGTAGCATATTTTTTAGAATCATTTTTAATGTCTTTTAATTTTTCAAAAATCAGTTTAAAGACTTGTATATGTAGCATTACAAGAATCTGTTTAACATTTGTAAGAGCTTTAGAATCTGTTTAACCCTTTCACCACTGTAGACCATAATTGACTCATCCATATGAGTGCATGGTCGAGTCTACTAAAGTTACATAGGGGTGAAATGGTTAAAGGTTTGTACCTTCTCTATAATCTTTTTTTTATAGACCTATAACTTTTCTTAAATCAGATTAAAAACTTCTCACTTCTCTTAAATCTTTTTTAAAGACTTATAACTTCTCTCTTATCTATTTAAAGATCTGTACCTTCTCTAGAATAATTTTCTAAATACTTGTAACTTCTATAGAATCTATTTGAAGATTCTCTAGAGACTATTTGAAGACTTGTAACTTTTCTAAAATCAGTTTAAAGATTTTTAGGAGCTCTACGATCTGTTTAAAGGTGTGTAACTTCTCTAGAATTGGTGTAAAGATTTTCTAGAATTTGTTTAAAAACTTGCTGAGTCTCTGGAATCTGTTTAAAAACTTGTCGAGTCTCTGGAATCTGTTTCAGGATATTAGTGGTTCTGCAGGGAAAACTACTGTGATTTGAAAATCTTCGGAATTATGTTCTTCTCAAAGGAGTCGTGTGGCTTTAAACATAGATGAGCTGATTACCACTGGACTTTGGTACATAAAGGTTATTCTCTAGGGACCGTCTGGGCGATAGCTCTTGACTTTTATTTTTTCGTGGAGATCGGAGATATCCAAATAAAACCCAATCATAGTCTATTTCCTAAAATAGAGGTTACTTGTACTGTGATTGAGACCGGGTTTATAAAGAATGCAGACGACTATGACTGAAACTCTTGGTAACTGCTTTTCTGGGGTTGTGGATGACTCTGGGAATCAATTGGAATGAAAGCTTTAGTCTGATCATGTATGAGAATAACATCGTTTGTGACAGTGATTGAACCCTTGTATCATGGTAGTAAGTGGAAGTTTAGCTGGTCAGTGGGGGAATGGATTGTCATGGGGGCAATGGATTGTTCAAAACAGCTAGTGTACACTCGAGGAATGAGATGGACAATGAACGAGAACATTAAGTGGGTATGCCTACGCAACTTTTCTGCTATAACTTAGACAGCGCTCAAGACAATCTCAAAAATATATTAATTACTTTATATCATAACAAGTTCAAATTCATTCTAGATCTTCCTGCTTCCTCTTACCTTTCTGTTTTTATTCACTGTTTATTTACAGATTAACAGTGGTTGTGGGAGAGATGTAATTTGATTTGCTTCAAAATGTCATTGCTATGGACATGTATTTTACACATTCACCCCTGAAGTCACATTTGAACCTTATCAAATCATAAACTGGGCAAGTCCAGTTTATATATGTAGGGGTGAATGAGGTAAGCTATTAAGCCACACCTGGTTTATTTGTGTTGTATGGGATGGGTCTACTTTCAGATTCCAGGTTCTTACCTTACTCACTATTTATAGTCAGTATAAATCCAGAGTCGTGCCTTTACCTGTTGATTTAATCCAATCGCCCACAAAAACGGGATGAAAGAAATAATGGTTTGATTTAGTACAGATCGATGCATACAACGGGCTTGCATGAAGTCTGAAGCTATATTTATGACACTAACACTTAGAAGTCTTTAGAAGTTGTCTTTACATGATGATATTGATTGAATGTCCTGTTCTGTGTAACTGAAAAAAATCAGTTGTATATTATATCTTTTAGATTGAGAAATATTTCTGAAAACCTGAAGAAAAGAAGTAACACGATGCCTATGATTGTTTGTTAGAAATATTGATAATATTGATAATGGGATGAATTAATAAATTTCCTTGGTCTTATTTGTATTGAGTAGTTGAAGGTATTTCTTTATCTTGGGCCTTTGGGGGAATGTATCGCTAAACTTTACAGTGAGTGTTAAAATTCCTGAGAAAGCCCTCACTGGAATGGGCAACCTCATTCTGTCAAATACGTTTTATATATTATTATCTGGAGTAGAACAGCTACATTGTAAAATTGTAGATATATGTTTTTTAGCTGTCTCTGAAAAAAAAAAGTTTTTTTCTTGCTGGAAATAAAATTGGCAGATAATATGTCTTTCATACAGACGTTCTTTATATATTTTTTATGATAATTACAAATAATCTTCAAACCTACACAACCCGGCTGTAACTATATACAGTATATAGCAGTGTACATGTTTATGGAAGACTTTACCCCTTTTAACCATCAAATACGGGAGTGTGCCGAACATTTCTCCTGTTATCTTTGAATAATCAATAAGATTCCATCATTTTTGGTCACATTGTGCTTGCTGTTGGCTGCCTGCCAAAATTCAGTCAGGTAGTAAAAAGATTTTTAAAAGAATTATATTCTATGAAGTCAAGTTCTATCGGGAATTGCTGTCCGACAGGTCTGAAAATCACATTTATATACAGCTTATGATGCATTGAAACTCGGTCCCGATGACAGCTTGTTAGAAATATCAGGTTTACAGATTTCTCTGCTCGAATGCTATTCCAGGAAGTAAATTTCCATTGAATAATTCTCCTACATTTCCATACAAATTACATTTATATAGCTGTAAATCACACAGGCAATGTCATCACAATGTTTCTCCGACATGTATCAAACTCTACTGGATTGCGGAGGATTTTCTATAGCATCTGTAAAACTTGTATTTGAGAATATAAAAGAGGGATGATCATTTTTTGTCCATCTCCTCATTTCTCTTTTCTATCGTTTCTCCTCTTTTTAAATGATCATCCCTCTTTTATATTCTCAAATACAAGAGGAAGATTGAAATGAAGAATATGAGGAAAGTGAAGAAATGAAAAGGAAAGAAATGGGAAGATAAGGATCAAAAATGAGACTGAGTCAAAAGGGAATGAAGAAGAAAAAATGAAACTTGATAAGAAGGGAAAAGAAATGGACCGGAGAGGATAAGAAATAAAAACGAAAGAATTAAGGAAATGAGAAGGAAAAATTGAGAGGAACACAAATTCAATGAGGAAGAGTAGGAAAAATATGGGAGGAATGATATATACAGGAAGTAAATAATTGTTAGTAGAGGGAAACAAGACAAGAGACGAGAAATGTTCCCAGCATAAGATGTGCATCAGATATAATATGCAGGGGAGATAACTCATGGTTTGGTCGTTCACAGGGAATTTGTTCATCTTCTTTTTTCCTTTCTCTACTTTTGTTAAGTCACCTGAACCTATGAAAATATTTTTTTCAGTATCTTTTAGGTCAACTTGAATACATGCAGGCATGTTAGTTTCAGTTGTAGGCACCTGGAGAAATACGGTTTGTGTAGAATCTCTAAAAACGTCAGTTTGAAAACAGTTTGGATAAGATGTTATTAAAATTATGTAATTTAATGCTCCCTGATGTTTTTGCTCTGAGTTATTAGAAAGGAATTTCTATCGTGTTTAATCAGTTTAATTATAGCCGTGTTAATTTAACAAATCTAAATACTCCTGGCATGCACGTCATTTATATAATTACAAAAAAAAAGTGTTGGTTTTGATAAATTGGAAGAGGCCAAAAGGACTGGTAATGTTAGCCATGTAATTATAAAAATAATAATTAATTCAATTTGGGCCCAGACTGCTTTTTGGGGTTTAGTACAAGAGTTATTTCCCTTTATGATTCTGTTTTATGCATGGGTCAGCATTGAGACATTTACCAAGAATACTAGTGTTTAAAGGCATTTTAGTGTGGAACAAAAGGTAACGTATATACTATCATTGAAATTCTCATTCCCCCCACTCCCCTTCACACACAAACACAACTCCATATTGAAAATATATTAATCTTGTTCTATCTTCCTCTGATTGCGATCATTTTGAATCTCATAATATGTACGGTATGTTAAATTTTCAATTCCAATATCTATTAAAAATATTGTTGGATCATATCTTATCTTTATGTGTCATAAAGCTAACCAGACTTCTTATTACAGATTTTAAAGCTTAATGATTCTTAATCATCTGGACACCGTTGTTCAAAGTCTGATCAGCTTTACAAGAAATTTAAAGTTAATCACATTTTTCAATGATGTTTTTCAAACAGTCCAGTTCATGATAAAAAAAATATGTTAAAGGACTCCAAAATTTAACCACAAAAATATTTGTAAATTATCAAACATTCTGGACGCAAATAAAATGAATAAATGCCGTACAAAGATAACAATGCTTGAGGAAAGTAACCCATATTGCATTCCAAGTTAATAACTAATTCCGAGATGTTGTCATCAGCTTCTGTCCTGGACAGGTTTCTGTTTTGCTTGTCACTTAAGTTTTGTTATGCAACAAATGGCTTCTCTTGCCTGTGTTTGATCAGATAATATCTTGCAGCAATCAGGATATCTATTTGGCGATGAGAAGCACGTACGTTTGGCGACTTGACGATTCAGGTCAGGGAGACTTGCCTCCATGCATATAATGAGTAAAGCCATCTAATTGTAGAACATCCACGAAGAATTGGTTACGACGAAGAAGTTAATTTACATTGTGTGCCATCTTATAAAACTAAAGCACTTGAATGTTGCAAACTGCTGTTGGAACAGAGATTTTGTAAATACACAATGATTATCAGATGATTTATTGCTGCCGATGCCTCTAGGCGGCATAGTGGTTGTTAGGCCATATCCGCATTCCATATAAAAGCAGGAAAACAAAATCTCATGAAGCTGTAAAAATTAACACCAAGAAAGATTGCTTCCTTTGATGGCAACTTCACCTGGTGATTTAGAAATGCTGAGCTGAAGATTTGTTACAAAAATTTTGAATGCTCTTGTGTAATGGTTTTGACACTTGATGTTGATAGATGTTGGCAGAGACCTCTAGTGTTCAGCTGGTTACAACTAGATGGAAATGGGACAGCGAAATAAAGAAAAACACATTTGAGCTGACAATTTGTTGGATTTAAATTTGTTCTTTATTTCTTATAATCGGCCATTCAAAATGGTCAATGCTTGTTTTGATGTATGTGTCAAACGAAGTTGGAAATACATTGTATTGAACTAGATATATTTGTTTGGAATAGATATTAAACCTTCACTTATTTACTAGATATACAATTTTAAAACCTCCAATATTTCCTATCATTATTTAATACACATTTCTGTTGAGAACTAGAATACATGTTCAGCAAAAATGTTTTGGAATTGTCTCAAGCCTGTAGAGCCTAAGTTGATCATATGTGGCTGACGTAGGATATAAATACATGACGTTGTTTTGCAGAAAACCGATATATGTTTCATTGAGTTATTATCCATTATGTCGGTATCTATTTGTACAGCTAGGAATGATGTATTATTTGTTTGTTTTGTATTGCTCTATGGCCCAGACAACAATTTGAGTCACGTAGGTCCAAACAACACTGTAATAAATTTGTTAATCTAATTTTCATGTTGTGGTCATGGTCAAGACAATTATAATTGGTACTGTTTTCAGTAGTCAAAGAGTTTTGTTTCGAAGATTTTAAATCTGCCATACTGGTCTAGTTTGCTTGGGTCCTAGCTTTTGCAGTATCTTTTTAGTGTGTCATGGTTTTTCCTGAAAATGAACTTTCTTTATAAACTTCAACGTTGAGAAGTCAAATCTAAGAAACTTGACCTTTCTCAGTTTTCAGACATCTTAAACATCCTCTGAAAGCGTTAACTATAAAATATCATACACTGAAAAAAGGTGGTAAAATTAGAGATCCTGATTCGTCTGCTGGATAACCGAACTACTCCGGAGTGAATCGGAGGTAAAACCAATCAATCAATCAATCAATCATAGAGATCCTGAAGACATTTTGACATGTGCTATAGCACATTTGTCTGTGATCATTACAACCTTAGAAGTTATTGAAGGCACAGTAGTCTAGAGGTAGGATGCCGGGCTCGTGACCAAAGGGTTGCGGGTTTGAGTCGCGTCACGGCACTGTGTTGTATCTTTGAGAAAGATACTTTACTCCACTTGTTCCAATGTACTCAGCTGTAAAATGAGTACGTGGTTGGCCAGTGCTAGAATTGTAGAATGCTAGCTGTGAGCGCCAAAATGGCAGCACCGGCTGGATGCTCCCCAGGGAATTGAGAAAGATATTGTCTGGTTGCAAAGGCCCTATACCCATGGATAATAATTTGTGAACCGCTTTGAGACGACCTACGAACTACTACGGGGTTGTGATAAAGCAGTATATAAGAACCTCAAATTACTATTCTATACCCACGGATAATAATTCGAGAACTGCTTTGAGACGACCTACAAACTAGGTTGTGATAAATAGAGAATAATACATGCCTTTTTCCATATTACAACCAGTATCGACCCGAGACTCCAATATAAGCCCAAGGGCCGAAGGCCAGAGGGCTGATATTGGTCGAGGGTTGATATTGGGCGTGATTTGGAAAAAGGCATGTATTATTCTGTTTATTACATACTTCTATCTTCTATCTTATGATCTATTTCTCTTTTGAAATTTTGAAAAACGGAAAATTTCATAAGGGTTCCAAATGACGTTGCTGGTGGTAGATGGGGAAAATTAGAAGAGTTCAAAAAGGGGTGTGATACGTGTTTTGCGGGCTGATACGGAGAGGGCTGATATGGGCTTAGGGGTAGGATACGGCGAGGGCTGATATGGGTTAAAGCAATTGTGTCGTATCTCATATACAAAAAACCCGTATTTTTTAGTAAGTATGTAATATAGCAGTATATAGGAACCTCAAATTACTATTATTATTATAGTGATAATGGATGTTCAGAAATACTTCATCTCTACCGTAACTTTTTCAATCACGAACCAATTTTCGTAGTGACCATTTCTTGAAGATCTCTACCATGCTCTGTGTGTACTGCATGTTTTTGTATAGGTCATAGGTTCTTGATCTCTTCTGTATTGGTTTTCGTACTGGACGTTAGACTAACTGGTTTGTATGGTGGAGAATTTGCAGTCTAGACGCATTAACAATTTCATAAATGCAAGGTGAGTGATGGCCCCAGTACATGTCTAAAGACACCTAATAAGGCCGCAGAAATGGGTTCTGTGGAGATGGATGCTTTCGGAGGAAACTTCATTGATCAACAGGTCTGAACCATTTAACCTTTTACCCTGACCACACCAGTACAAGCTTGGAGTGTCTACAATGTATACGCTGAACTGTCCTTGGATGCAATGTATGTCTGCTTATTCAAGGTCATTTATATCATGAAAAGTTTCTGCAAAAGCTTGTGTATTTAAAGTTAAAAGTAAAATGAATATCATCAACCCTTTCACCCCTAGGTAACATTAGCAGACTCTACCATACATTGATCTGGATGAGTCCATTATGGTCTACAGTGGTGAAAGGGTTAGAGGTGTGGTGAATGTTTCGAATGGAAAACAGAAGACTAGTAAGTGGCTTGTCATCATAAATAGGAAATGACCGCACCAAAGGGACAAACCCAAGGTTAGCGGTTTTAATGTAACAGGAAAAGAGTATAGTGTGTTCCACCAGGAATTGAATTAGCAATGGCCAGCTTCCCAGCACGCTTCTCTACACCCCGTCCCCGATTCAGCTAAAGGGAATTTTCCTGTAGCGTAAATATCTTGAAGGCAACTGTGATCCTTGTGAGCGATCAAAAATCAAAACCTGCCACACTCCTCACCCTCCTTTTCAAATGTGTTCACTTTCAGACAACAAGTCAGTTTCTATAACTCCCTGTCACCACAGGGAGGCTCACAGACATCATTTGTAATGATAAGAGAGAAACTGTGAAATCAGTTGTTTTTGGTGGGGCCCAAATTTTGTGGTTTCTCGAGAAAAAATATTTGTGGGAACATAAAGTCATAGATTATGAGTAACCATTCAAACGGAGATTAGCTTTATGTCAGACCTGTATTTACTTTGTGGACCTATGCATTTGTGGATGAAGAATTCCAATCAAATCAACGAAATTAAAAACCCCACTAAAAATGAATGATTTCACTGGGAGGAGAACCAGAGACCCCTAGCTCCCAGGTCAGCCACTCTACCAATTAAGCTAAAGGGAAATACCTTTGAGCACAAATCTGGAAGGTGACAGTGATCATATATGTGAAATAAAAACCTACAGCCACAGATTTTACCAGTTTTTTGTCACTATCTACATCATTCATTAGGATTGACTTGGTTTTCATGTGAGACTGTATGGTGAATATAAGATATGACTAATGATTGAATGTTTGGACTTCAAAGCGACATGTATTTTTAGTTATGAAACATTACAATGATGGACTGTCTTTGACAGCTCCTACATGGATTTATATGATTGCAATTTCATAAATATTGCTGCTATTTATATTTCCCAAGGGGTATGCTTGGGATAAATTGCCAGTTATATTTCTACATTAGTAAAGCTATTATCCTGTAAGTACGAATGTGTTTTGGGTTAGAGAGTTTTATGGCGTATCCTGTTGGAATAAATATACAACTACTGTATTAATTAAGAGCAGCCAGTAGATTATACACTATGAGGAAGTATCCCATCATGCCTCTGGCATTGTAAAGGAAAACCATGGCGATCCTGTAGAGTATTGAGTTGTTATATTGATATATTTGTAGATGTTGATGACAAGCCAGGCTTGATATCGTCGAGCCATCATTCCTTGGCATTGCAGTTCATCATTTTACGATATCTGAGTTGTACTATATGTATTACCATGAGAAATTTGTTTGTTTTGTTTATTTATGCAACTGACAATGTATATACCAGACATTGCTATTGCCTTGAAATATTTTGGTATATTATTGTCAAGATAGCATATACAACTTTCTACTAAAAATATAAGTCTATGAGAATGTTTTATTGACAAGCTGATCTGTCTGAGATGTATAAAGCTGATTGTCTTCCTTAAGTTCATGCCTAATTTCATAACCCCCACCAGTAATACAAAGTGTTCTATAGGTTTTCACTCTTGTCTGTTTGTCAGTTTGTGCATCACAGTTTCTGGGGGATATCTCATGTATCTACTACTAACAATCACCTTTTGCATGTGCGAACCTCTTTGGATGATTGAGTGTCATGGATGGAAATTAGGTCTGCATACCTGCCAACCCCGAATAAACTGAAAGAGGGTGATGACCCTCTTTTGAAAATAAAAAAGAGGGTCATTGTGCGCAACGTCTTTTTTCGCAGCAAATATAAGAAAAGTAGATATTAAATTAGAACTTTAATATTTTAACGATGTGAAAGGTAAATTCTACATTCATTGAATTATGCTTCCAGCAGATCTAGCTGATCCTCATCCACAATACCAAATTCAAAGCTGAAATATAAAACACAACTTATAAAACTAATTCATAATAATACAGGCACAGGCATTTTTTATGTCAATTAAAATGGTCCTGACAATAAGATGTCCCATTCTTCTCATATAAAATACCATTTTGTTTCTTTCAATAAAAATGGTCCTGACAATAAGAAGTCACACACTGCTCATATAAAATATCAGTTTTATACGAGTAGGGTTTAAATTCTTATTTTCAGGATCATTTTGATTGACAGACACAAATAATCAAATGCCTGTGCATGTTTTGAATGTCTAAGAAACGTCGTTTTTAGCACCAGATGCGATTTACAAAGAGTGCAGAATGCAGCGTTTGGTCCACAACTGCCAGACTTTATCCACTATAACTCATTTTCCCACGACATTTGATATGTGCACAATTATCTTTTCTTTTAGCATTTCGTGTAGTAGAACCTGCAAGTCCCGATAACGACTTCTTCCTTCAAGAAGACATAACATTACCTTCAAAATACAACCTATACTACGTAAATACAATTGTAAAAACAACTCAATTATTCGTTAATACACCTTACTAATTACTTGTCGGTGAGTTCAGTAACAACGGTCTTTATATAAATATTTGTTTAACCTATTGGTAAGAAACGGAACGGGAAATAGATCTTCTTTCTTATGACAAAGGATGGAAAAGTCTAGAGATTCCAAGTGACTTCGGTAACTTCTAATATACGAAAAGATTCCGGGCGAAAACGGGTGAAATGGACGAAATCCGGGTCAAAATCGTAACCCAGCGGGTGAAGTTATAAAAGCGGGTTAAGGGCTAAAATCCCGGGTTTTAACCCGACGAAATCGGGTCACTTGGCAGGTATTGATCTGGTGGCATGCACATACAATTACCAATAGTTTATAATGAAGTGCATTATATCAAGGTTTTAATGATATAAATGGGGGCATTATATCAAGGTGTTACTGTTGAAAAGAAAGGAAGAGCATTATATCAAGGTTTTACTGATATAAATGTGGGCATTATATCAAGGTGTTACTGTTTAAAAAGGAGGGGCATTATATCAAGGTTTTACTCATATAAATGGAGCATTATATCAAGGTTTTACTGTATAAATGGAGCATTATATCAAGGTTTTACTGTATAAATGGAGCATTATATCAAGGTTTTACTGTATAAATGGAGCATTATATCAAGGTTTTACTGTATAAATGGAGCATTATATCAAGGTTTTACTGTATAAATGGAGCATTATATCAAGGTTTTACTGTATAAATGGAGCATTATATCAAGGTTTTACTGTATAAATGGAGCATTATATCAAGGTTTTACTGTATAAATGGAGCATTATATCAAGGTTTTACTGTATAAGAAGTGGCATTATATCAAGGTTTTACTGATATAAATGGAGCATTATATCAAGGTTTTACTGTATAAGAAGTGGCATTATATCAAGGTTTTACTGTATAAGAAGTGGCATTATATCAAGGTTTTACTGATATAAATGGGGGCATTATATCAAGGTGTTACTGTTACTGGATAGGCATTATATATATTTATTATATAATATAAGGCTTCTGCAGTGCAATAAAGGGGTGCAATAAAATTGATATTGAACGTGTGCAATAAAGATGCAAATGAGCGCGCGACACCGTGGGAACTAGGTCGTATTCCTACGCACTACTACTACTACTACTACTACTATAGTATAGGCCTACTACAACATGGCTGACGTAAACATTGGGGATTCTGTTCGAATTGACGGCAAAGGTAGGGGCACAGTACAAGAACTTGTTCCAATGGGATTTGCAACATTTTATAGAGTTTTAATCGAGGGAAGTGATATTGAGGTTGACTTGCCAGGTGATCGGTTAGAGCCAATACCCCAGACTATGACTCAGTCGTCCTCGCTACCACAAAAGCAGACGACACCCAACCAAACTCAAAGGTTTGTTCCGGTCCAACAAACGGAAATTGGGTCATTCATTGAACAACAATCAAATAAGAACACTCTACTGAAAACGTGGAATGACATGAAAGTATTGAAAGCCTTTTTCGAAACTCCAGAAATCAACGAATCCCGAAGTATTCAAAACATACCCCCTCCCGAATTATCTCCGTTGCTTTCCCAATTTTTCATGAGTGTCCGAAAAGTGGACGGTTCTGAATATGAACCAAACAGTCTCAGATCTATGATGTCAAGCTTTGATCGCCAGCTACGCCGATTTAATTATGGTCATGCTATTATTACTAGTCCCCTGTTTGCCCAGGTTAGAGAAGTGTTGAAAAGTAAACAAAAACAGTTAAAACGCGATGGAAAAGGTAACCTTGACAACCGTAGTGATGCTATCAGCGACGAGGAGATCGACGTTTTGTGGAGAAAAGGTCAATTTGGAACTCAAAACCCTGACGCTATTTTACAGACACTTTGGTTTTTCAATACAGTACATTTTGGTTTACGGGGATCAGCGGAGCATCGCGATATGTGCTGGGGGGACGTTACACTACAAAACCACACTGACGGACATGAATATCTAGAGTTTACGGAAAGACAAACAAAAACCAGGACAGGGGAGAACACCCGTGATGTACGCAAAGTAAAACCAAAATTGTGGGCAAACACTGAAAATCCCGAAAGGTGTCCTGTTCATGTTTACAAATGCTATGCAGATATGAGACCTACGACTTACTGTAAAGGATCAGATCCATTTTATATAGCTACTACAACAAAAAGCTCACCTGGAAGTCATGAGACTTGGTTCAAGCGCCAACCCGTTGGTATCAACAAGCTAAAATCCATGATGCAACGTGCCATAAAGGGAGCAGGAATCCAAACTGACAAACACTTGTCAAATCACAGTGCGAGGAAATATCTTGTCCAGAAATTGAACGATAATAACATCCCCGCTAACCATATAATGCAAATTTCTGGTCACCGAAACATTTCTTCTATTAATAATTATTCACACATCAACACGAATCAACACAAAGAAATCTCCAAAATACTGCACGGAAATCCAACAGCACCTGAGACCGGATGCAACACAACATCACTGACACAACAATCAATGGCGTGTAACCAGTCAACTTCCTCTGTTGTCAGGGTCCAGGGCGGTTTCCAAAGTATCTTTTCAGGTGCTGTCACAGGAGGAAACATACAAGTTCATGTTTACCAAGGACCTCCTCTGAAAAAACGCGCCCGTGTTATAGAAAGTGACAGTGATTCTCAGTAGGCCTAATATCCAACACATGTGTTTTCGGTTTCCGACGACCTTCACAGTGCGCGCGCTCTTACACTGTTCATGACGTCACCGATGAAAAAAAACAGTTTTTTTCCGAAGCGAAAAAAAAGAAGTCATATTTTGTAAACTTTTATTATTTCAATTGTTATCACAATTAAAATGATCGTTAAAAGTAAAACTGTTGGCCATTTATTATTCTGATAAAATTCTGCGGACTACTTTTGTTAGCGGAACATGCTCTCAAATTAGTATATGTGATGCGTCCTTTCTCGTCGTCATTGCATATAGAGACGTTAGTATTGAAACCACTTATGTAGGTAGGTTTCTCGAATTATATAATAAATAGAATCTAACACTCGTGTTCATGTTATATTGAATTTATTGAACTCGTATATTAATTTCATATGAAACTCGCCAAAGGCTCGTTTCATATGAAATTAATATACCCGTTCAATAAATTCAATATAACATGAACACTCGTGCTAGATCCTCTATATATTTAGGTTTTACTTATATAGAGGATAGGCATTATATTGTGATTGACTGTATATGTACTGTCTTTGTTGTTGAATCTGACCATATTGATAAATATCATGCAGAGACGAAGCCTGATGTGTATACGTGTACAGATGTACTATACTTGCCAACTGCCCCTATTTAGGAGGCAGACTCTCAATTTTGTACCCTTAAATTGAGCATTTTTAATTGGGAAGTTTGCTAAACTCTTCCTATATTCTAAGCCCTAATGATTTCATCTGAAAGAGCAACTCAAATCATGTAGTTTTAAAGGGTTATTTTGTCTCTAGGGTGTATAAACACACACATTTTATTAATGTTTTGATTTTGAGCATGCAATTGAAATTATAAAATGTTGGCAAGTATGATGTATGGAGGGGATTGAATACAAAGGATTATGTGGGAGTTAGAGTTGAGGATATTTTGTAATTAAGTCTCAGTGAATATATTGGTAAACAAGATTTAATGTCATAATTTGCAACATCAGATTTTAATCTCAATAAAAAAAATCTTGCTCGTATTTCGTAGTGGCATGTTTCAATGATGCATGTAGCAACCAGAACCAATATTAGTTAACTTCAAAAACTAGGACATATCTGTGCAGAGTCTGTGTACATGAAATTTTACTGTTAATTCTCAGTGTGATGTTTTTGTTAATGAACTATAGATCTGACTAATGAAGCAGGTGATAGATCAAACAGTCACAGGTAGTTTACCAGGTTTACTCAGGTGTGTTAGGGGGTCTGTGTCCTTGGTAGATTACCAGTTACACTCAGGTGTGTCAGGGGTCTGTGTCCTTGGTAGATTACCAGGTACACTCAGGTGTCTGGGGTATGTGTCCTTGGTAGATTACAAGGTACACTCAGGTGTATGGGGGGTCAGTGTCCTTGGTAGATTACCAGGTACTCAGGTGTGTCATGGGTCTGTGCCCTTGGTATATCGCCAGGTACACTCAGGTGTGTCAGGGGTCTGTGTCCTTGGAAGATTGCCAGGTACACTCAGGTGTATCAGGGGTCTGTGTCCTTGGTAGATTACCAGGTACACTCAGGTGTGTCGGGGGTCTGTGTCCTTGGTAGATTACCAGGTACTCTCAGGTGTGTCAGGGGTCTGTGTCCTTGGTAGATTACAAGGTACACTCAGGGGTATGAGGGGTCAGTGTCCTTGGTAGATTACCAGGTACACTCTGGTGTGTCAGGGGTCTGTGTCCTTGGTAGATTACCAGGCACACTCAGGTGTCTGGGGTCTGTGTCCTTGGTAGAGTACAAGGTACACTCAGGTGTATGAGGGGTCAGTGTCCTTGGTAGATTACCAGGTACACTCTGGTGTGTCAGGGGTCTGTGTCCTTGGTAGATTACCAGGTACACTCAGGTGTCTGGGGTCTGTGTCCTTGGTAGATTACAAGGTACACTCAGGTGTATGAGGGGTCAGTGTCCTTGGTAGATTACCAGGTACTCAGGTGTGTCATGGGTCTGTGCCCTTGGTATATCGCCAGGTACACTCAGGTGTGTCAAGGGTCTGTGTCCTTGGTAGATTGCCAGGTACACTCAGGTGTGTCAGGGCTCTGTGTCCTTGGTAGATTACCAGGTACACTCAGGTGTGTCAGGGGTCTGTGTCCTTGGTTGATTGCCAGGTGCACTTAGGCGTGTCAGCGGTCTGTGTCCTTGGTAGATTAAGAGGTGCCCCCACCCCCCAAGCTCAGGTGTGTCTGAGTGTCCTTGGTAGATTACCATGTACACTCAGGTGTGTCAGGAGTCTGTGTCCTTGGTAGATTGCTAGGTACACTCAGGTGTGTCAAGGGTCTGTGTCCTTGGTAGATTAAGAGGTGCCCCCACCCCCCAAGCTCAGGTGTGTCTGAGTGTCCTTGGTAGATTACCATGTACACTCAGGTGTGTCAGGAGACAGTGTCCTTGGTAGATTGCCAGGTGCACTTAGGAGTGTCAGGGGTCTGTGTCCGTGGTAGATTACCAGGTACACTAAGGTGTGTCAGGGGTCTGTGTCCTTGGTTTATTGCCAGGTGCACTTAGGTGTGTCAGCGGTCTGTGTCCTTGGTAGATTCCCAGGTACACTCAGGTGTGTCAGGGCTCTGTGTCCTTGGTAGCTTACTAGGTACACTCAGGTGGGTCAGGAGTCTGTGTCCTTGGTAGATTCCCAGGTACACTCAGGTGTGTCAAGGGTCTGTGTCCTTGGTAGATTAAGAGGTGCCCCCACCCCCCAAGCTCAGGTGTGTCTGAGTGTCCTTGGTAGATTACCAGGTACACTTAGGTGTGTCAAGGGTCTGTGTCCTTGGTAGATTGCCAGGTACACTTGGGTGTGTCAGGGGTCTGTGTCCTTGGTAGATTAAGAGGTACCCCCACCCCCCAAGCTCAGGTGTGTCTGACATTGGTGTCAGGATTATTGCCTTGAGTGGATAAAGTCCAGACTAGCATAGAGTATAACAGCAATCTCCTTGTCCTAGCACAGACTACTTAATTAGATTACACTGAAGCCTTGTCAGTGTTGTGTTGATTAAACAATCCTTTTCTTATGCAAGCTATTGTGCCCAACTTAAGGTAATAGGTGTGTGTCACCATTTCTCAGTAAAATTTCTTCAAATTTTGTAGTTATATTGCTTTGAAGTAAAGAAAATTTTCTGCCACAAAAAAAATAGGTTGTCAGAATTTTTAGGATTTTAAATGGATTGCTTTGAAATACTTTTATATTGAGAGAACACACTGTTCTGTCAATAATAAACATACAATATTCATCAGTTTAAGATTAAACAATGGACAAATCATAAATATAATGACTCATTACACAGTAATTATAGTACAATGTATTTCTGTATTCTAATATTCTGTCAAGAATGACAACTCTTTGGTAATATAATTATCAACAATGTTTTCTAATATAGACTCATTAGAATATGTGGAAATTGTGATACTGTCTCCCTACATTTGATTTTCAACTAAAGATTTACTTCCTATTTCCTTTTATCAATACACTCATTCGACCTTCAGGATAAACGTAACCTTATCCTCACCACCGTTCCAAAGAGTTCCAAACCAAGAAACTTGTTGAAGATCTTTCCGTAATTAAAGGATGAAACATTTTAACAGTAACAGCTTCCTTTGATAATTTTCTAACATTTACCTACAAAAATTGTGTAAGGGAGATAACTCCTTCACAAATCAAAGAGTATGAATATAAAAGTGAATAATTTTTTTATTGGAAAAGTAATTGTCCAAAAAGTCACTGTAATAGCGTAAGTAAGACATATTGACAAAATTTATATCATTAAGTCATATATTTTACCTCTTCATTTTCAAATATATATATTTAAGACGACTTTTTGTGACAGATTCTGCTGTATCGGATCAAAATCGTAACGATGTCCTGTGGTGTCTGGACGGCGTCCTGTGGATCAGGACGCTGTCGTGATGAACGGGCATGATTTGGAGAAATTTCTCATTGCCGTTTCTTGCCGATTGTGTCACTGTCTGATCTCTGTCGGATCACATTCGGGAGAATCGCTAGGGGGACTGTTAACATCTATTGGCGATGGTGAATACCTCTTGTACAGAGTCTGATGAAGAGTTCATCATCTTGTGTTGACTATAAAATAGCCGAGAATATGAGCTTTGGCCGAGTCTGATGAAGCGATGATTCTCTAGTGTTGACCATGCCTTTCTATTTTTCTGTCACTCTCATTGGAAACTATTTCGATATTAGATTATGAAATATAAAATTGCGGCAATATTTTGTTGATGGCCTGTTGAGAGACATATCTAGAGGATATATATATATCACGGAACAGACCTGCCGAGGAGGACGGAGTTTTCCAAGGACGACAGTACATGGGATTGGTTTGGATGCTGGAACTAATGACTTTACTAAGAGATCATCCCAAAAGGCAGACTTGATTGAAAGCACTGTAGAAACATTACGAGAATGCTTGGCACTAATGATCTGGTCATTTGCCGATCAGAAAATCAAATGATTCGTTTTAGCAATATGGTGATTTGTGCTGTATTGATCCTTAAAACAGCCGCAGGAGAGTTCTTTGCCTAAGTTACTAGTCGACTGCAGCCTGAATATTCCAATTTAAGCAACGATGAGGGATTGGAGGGTATTCATACTTTTTCAGGGCTCAGGTTAAAAATTTAAAGCGGCTAGGCACTGTGCTTAGTGTAATAAAAAAATCCACTCTGCACTTATGGAATTTAACATTGCATCTGAGATTATGAAAAAGGCATATTATAATTTACTGATCATTTCACTTTTCATGATTATTGTGTCATGTTTTAATGATAAATTTGTCTTTAGAATGATGGACAAGTTGCCTGCCTTAAGTGCTATCTTTTTCCTTCAGTTATAATTACAGATTGTGTATTTTATATAAATCAGACTGGCTGCATTTGATTATGTTGTCATTTGTTCATTTGTGGTTAGTCGTATGTCAAACATAGATGTTACATTCTATTCTAGACAAATGAAACCCAAAGACAGAAACAGGCCAATTATATTGTGACAGCTTTATTAACCATCACATATACAATCTGTGATGACATCCATACATAAAATCTGTATGCCTATTAATTCATTGAAAATTCGAACTGATGCATCATCGCCGTCAATGTCAGTGATTTTTCTTAATCCTCAAAGTTTAGATTGCAGGTGAAATCTTAAAAAAAAAATCAGATTTTTTTTTTAAATTATCTGCTTCTGGTCTTTCTTATAGATAAACTTTTTTTTTTTTTTAAATCATAACTTAATTTTAACATTGTTTCAAAAGGAATATTTGTAGAACACGGTGTATAGGGTAACTATGGTTTGGAAATTGTGTTAATGGAATGGAAATAGCTTCAATATCTGAAAAGAAACCAATGTCTTACAAGACTTTTATAAGTGAAAACAAATGTCTGGATATAACTGTAAAATCATATGGCCAGGACACTTCCGTTGACTGGATAGCTCAATCAGTTTGAGCGATAGTTCACCAGTCTGATGATCAGGGTTCGAATCCAGGTCTAGCGCGGCAGTGTTTTTTTACACATTCAGAACACTGTTGTTGATTATATTTTGTTTATTTATCATTTCTCATAAAAGTACTAGAAGGTATGGTTATTGGTTTTCTTTTCAGAAATGATTTTTCAAAGCTTTACAGTCATGCCTGATAAAACAGTTTCCAATGGTTGGTTACACTTTTGTTGGCTGTGGTACGGGCATCTTAAAGAGAGCTTACTGTATGAACAAAAATCCAAAATGGAATTCTGTAGTGGTTTGTATGTTTGTAACTCAAGGATCCGTAAGGGTCTTTTATACTTTGCCCATAACTATACCAAATATTAGCTTACTGAAACCTCCAGATTTCCTGGGAAATCCCAGCATGCACTTCAGGTTCTCTCAGAACACAATTTCAGAGAATATTACGCCGGTATTTATACAAAAAAGGGAAGCACTTTGACAAATGAAATAACATGTTCTATGAATATTATCACTGTCTTCATGCAAGGAAATCTTGACAATCTGAATATTTATAAAAATGCCCCATGGTGATGATACATAAACCTTTTACAGCATAGAATGAGCAGACCTCCTTTACATCGGAGTTATTGAATGTATTATCATGGTTGTAGGTAACAGTGAAAGTGGGGCACATTTTTAACCTTTTCACCACTGTAGACCAATATGGACTCATCCAGATCAATGCTTGGAAGAGTTAACATAGGGTGAAAGGGTAAACTAAAGCAAAATCTTGTCAGCCAGCAGTTTCCATTTCAGCCTTCTTGCCTCCTGCAGTTGTTGTCTAATCAATTTTTCATGTTTCAAGACTTTCCATGTATTTTTTGTTTGTTTCTAGACTTCTAGGCTAGGAAACTGTTATGGTATCAGCGAAGTTTAGATAAAAAAAAATCAGTTTAGTAGAACCTGTTAATGAAGAACCCCAGGGAATATAAGAAATTACTTCGCTAAAGATGTAATTTGTTACAGAGTTTGACATTCAGTAGACAATACCTTGCCTTGGGACATTTGTACGACAGCGATATAAACAAGAATTCACATTGGGTCTGTTTACATGTACTGACTCTTTTTGAGATAACTTTGTTGAATATTGAATCAATAAACATGTGTACTTTGTCATCATTCAAGGTAGTTAGTTGTTAATTGTTGGAATTAAATTTTCATTTGCAGAGTTATTGCCCTTTTCATCTTTCTCAAGCATCAACATAATTTTTTAGAAGTTCCTAAAGATTAGTGTTTATTCAGTTTCTTTGTTGTCTGATAAATATCGCATGTATTAGGACATGTGTCAAACATGTTGTCCCACCCCCTCCCCCACCCCCATCCCATCCTCTCTGATATTTTAGGATTGCACATATGTATATGGTACATACACATTGTATTTACTTTGGTTTGGTTTGTTTGTGCTTTATGTCCTATTAACAGCTATGGTCATTTAAGGACGTACCAGGTTTTTGTCTTGTTTCGAAGAAGTAGCAGAAGTGAGACTAAGGTGTCTCTTTTTTCGGTGAGGGCAACACGTCAACATTAAGTTTTTGTATTTAACTTAGTTTCACTGGAAGTATAAGTGCTAGACCAACCATACTTGGACATACCTGCTAACCCCTGAATCTCCTAATGGGGGTTACGACAAAATAATTCACGTCAAGATTTATCATTAAGTTTTCGCGCCGTCTCGGCATAACATATGTTGTGTCTTCTGGTAGGATTTAGGACCTTTTTTTTTAATAAATAAAACAAATCTTTTCACACATTTTGATTTATTACATTCTCTCTTTTCAAAATGCTTATTTCCCTGTACATACAGGTAGTTTGAGTTATTTGTAGAAAACTTTGCATCTTTCATCATTGATACATACTGGGAGCATGAACTCCTCTAGAGGCTCCTCTATCTATTTCTCTCTCTCATCTTTATGTACTACATTGGGAATCTGACTGCCTGCAGGTTGGAAACTGAAAAAAAATAATAAAAAAATATGCATTTAATGTTGAATACAGTACAGGTATTTATAATATTGGTTTAATATCTTGGTACACTCAAATTTGTACGACTGCAACAAATTTTAAAGCAATCTCGCAATCGATACCGGGAAGCATTATCTTGCAGATTTTGGTAAATTAAAGTAATCATGATCTGCCGTTGAGAAAGTAATTAATGTGCTCAGAATTTAAGCTACTAAATAACGACTTTGCGTTTATAACCTTGTCGTCACATTTCGTGAAAATCGTTCATCGTATGTCTGTTGATGTCATAAAGAGCACCCGAACCTGCCGAAAGAATTTAAGTATACAGTACAGTTTACAATAAGAATGATCTATCGAGCTCAACATTTTTTAATGAAGACACTCAAAATCATTTTTCAACGAAGTATTGTAATAGCAGACATACTTACCATTTTTTCTAACGTTTAATGCAGTCCAGATTACGGTTGTGCATATGAAATGAAAGTACTACGATCGGGATTCCATGCACTGTTGTAATACTGTAGTAACCAGTACTCACCTTTCTTTGCCTGGCTTCCACAAAAGAGACCGCCATTGTGAAAACATTTCAAATTGTGTACAGACTTTACCCATACGTTAATGCTAAACCTACGAGACACACGAATGTGGTAATAGGGACATACTAATACGAGCGAGGAGGCGGGTCATTCCGGGTCATGTGGACAGAATGCGAGAGATTTGTATGACCCGCACGGGTCATCGGTTGGTTGCGGGTGATAGGTTAATTTTGCGGGTGTGACCCGTAAGATGCAGGTCATTTAGCAGGTATGCTTGGACCATATATGCATCTTAAGTAGTTTATCTCAACCCATGCATCAAATGCTGGATGCGGCCTACCTTTCATGGTCCATTGACTTTGTCAGCATCTCTATCAACATTAAGTTTTTGTGTTTCACTTAGTTTCTCCGATATGTGCATTAATGGTCAAAGTGGGGCACAGGCGAGACATATCAATCAGAATGGCTTGTGGTGGTTGAGAAAAACCACCGACCTGTAGGCAGTACCTAGTGACTGCCCCGCGTAGGCCTTGAACTTGTGACCCGCCGTTGGAGGGCTAGTGATCGTATATTAACCTTTGACTCACAGTTGCAGTTTTTGCTTGATAAGAAAACAACTAATGATTATCTTGGTTTTTTTTTTTTACATGTTGAGTTTAAATTCAATGTGGTACTATGCTACTGCATGACTATTTTGATTCCCTATTCCCCCCTCTGATATGACTATTTTGATTCCCTATTCCCCCCTCTGATATGAAGAAATTAAATCTGACACACAGCAGAACACAAGTGCAGACAATTGGTTTATTTGTTTTCATTGTATGGCATGATGGCAATTATTTTAAAGTTATTTGTATTTGAGTAATTCAATGTACAGATTACAAATGTTGGGTTTTCATTTGAAGTATAATTATAATCACAGACATGTCAATTTGTTTTTATTGAGATCGCTTTTGTTTTTTGAGATGGAAATTTTCACATTACTTTGCATGCGTGATAGGAAATTGTGAATTCAAATATTTTGTGAATATTTATATTGAGATGAAAGATTTGTCTGTCATTGGTCATTATGTTTGAAGCCTTCAGAAGCATGCAGAATCACTGAAATGATTTTGTCTTGTACAAGATATTAATCAAAAACTCGTAACAATGGCCGCCAAGGATAATGTATCAGAAACAAACAAAATTATAAAATCAGAATCATGATATTAAAAAACAAAGTCTCATCATTCTGTACGAGACATAACTATTAAAGCTCATAAAAGTTGATGTTGATGCTCACATATAACAGTATGGTTTTTTGTTCTGCAAATACGAGAATACAACGGATCTAAACTGGATCAGGAGACTGGAATATTGTTTCAATGATATGAGATCGTATTGTGTTATTTCAAATTTAGACACAGACAAATAGACAACATGGCTGCTGGAAATTTATATTGGTACATTAGTCATCCTTGGCTGCATGGAGTCATGTTTGTACAACAGTCATCCTTGGCTGCATGGAGTCATGTTTGTACGACAGTCACCCTTGGCTGCATGGAGTCATGTTTGTACAACAGTCATCCTTGGCTGCATGGAGTCATGTTTTTGTACGACAGTCATCCTTGGCTGCATGAAGTCATGTTTGTACCACAGTTATCCTTGGCTGCATGGAGTTATGTTTGTACGACAGTCATCCTTGGCTGCATGGAGTCATGTTTTTGTACGACAGTCATCCTTGGCTGCATGAAGTCATGTTTGTACAACAGTCATCCTTGGCAGCATGAAGTTATGTTTTTACCACAGTCATCCTTGACTGCATGAAGTCATGTTTGCATAACAGTCATGCTTGGCTGCATGGAGTTATGTTTGTACGACAGTCATCCTTGGCTGCATGAAGTCATGTTTGTACAACAGTCATCCTTGGCTGCATGGAGTCATGTTTGTACCACAGTCATCCTTGGCTGCATGAAGTCATGTTTGTATGACAGCCATCCTTGGCTGCGTGAAGTCATGTTTGTACAACAGTCATCCTTGGCTGCATGAAGTTATGTTTTTACCACAGTCATCCTTGACTGCATGAAGTCATGTTTGTATAACAGTCATGCTTGGCTGCATGGAGTTATGTTTGTACGACAGTCATCCTTGGCTGCATGAAGTCATGTTTGTACAACAGTCATCCTTGGCTGCATGGAGTTATGTTTGTACAACAGTCATCCTTGGCTGCATGAAGTCATGTTTGTACAACAGTCATCCTTGGCTGCATGGAGTCATGTTTGTACCACAGTCATCCTTGGCTGCTTGAAGTCATGTTTGTACAACAGTCATCCTTGGCTGCATGGAGTTATTTTTGTACAACAGTCAGCCTTGACTGCATGAAGTCATGATTGTACAACAGTCATCCGTGGCTGCATGGAGTTATGTTTGTACGACAGTCACCCTTGGCTGCATGGATTCATGTTTTTGTACCACAGTCATCCTAGGCTGCATGGAGTCATATTTGTACGACAGTCACCCTTGGCTGCATGGAGTCAGGTTTGTACCACAGTCATCCTTGACTGCATGAAGTCATGATTGTACAACAGTCATCCGTGGCTGCATGGAGTTATTTTTGTACAACAGTCACCCTTGGCTGCATGGAGCCATGTTTGTACGACAGTCACCCTTGGCTGCATGGAGCCATGTTTGTACGACAGTCACCCTTGGCTGCATGGAGTTCTGTTTGTACAACAGTCAGCCTTGACTGCATGAAGTCATGATTGTACAACAGTCATACTTGGCTGCATGGGGTTATGTTTGTACAACAGGCATGCTTGGCTGCATGGAGCCATGTTTGTACGACAGTCACCCTTGGCTGCATGGAGACATGTTTGTACAACAGATTTCCTTGACTGCATGAAGTCATGATTGTACAACAGTCATGCTTGGCTGCATGGAGTCATGTTTGTGCCACAGTCATCCTTGACTGCATGAAGTCATGTTTGTACCACAGTCATCCTTGGCTGCATGAAGTCATGTTTGTACGACAGTCATCCTTGGCTGCATGAAGTTATGTTTGTACGAAAACCTTGTACCTTGTACTCATACCATCTGTTAAAGGCACCTTAATCAGATTTAATAATATTACCTCCAGATGAAACAATACATGACAGATATCATTTTTCAAGAATACATAACCATTTTGCCCTAAAAAGAAGGTAATTATTGTTCATTCAATACAAGGCAATGTAGGTTAACTAAACATATAACAATGATAGTAAACCCAATTACAGGCAATGCTAGTAAACTCAACATATGACAATGATAGTAAACCCAATTACAGGCAATCATAGTAAACTCAAGACAAGGCAATAATAGTAAACCCAATTACAGGCAATGGCAGTATACCCAATTACAGGCAATGATAGTAAACCCAATTACAGGCAATGATAGTAAACTTAACAGATGGCAATGATAGTAAACCTAATTACAGGCAATGGTAGTAAACCCAAAACAAAGCAATGATAGTAAACTCAACACAAGGCAATGATAGTAAACCCAATTACATGCAATGATAGTAAACCCAATTACAGGCAATGATAGTAAACTCAACATATGGCAATGATAGTAAACTCAACACAAGGCAATGATAGTTAACCCAATTACAGGCAATGATAGTAAACTCAACACAAGGCAATGGTAGTAAACACAAAACAAAGCAATGATAGTAAACTCAACACAAGGCAATGATAGTAAACTCAACACAAGGCAATGATAGT
This sequence comes from Mizuhopecten yessoensis, assembly GCF_002113885.1. Taxonomy (NCBI): domain Eukaryota; kingdom Metazoa; phylum Mollusca; class Bivalvia; order Pectinida; family Pectinidae; genus Mizuhopecten; species Mizuhopecten yessoensis. The sequence continues at coordinate 390,883 of NW_018407394.1, read as the reverse complement.
CAACTCAACACAAAGCAATGATAGTAAACCCAATTACAGGCAATGATAGTAAACTCAACTGATGGCAATGATAGTAAACTCAACACAAGACAATGACATTAAACCCAACACAAGGCAGTGATAGTAAACTCAACACAAGGCAGTGATAGTAAACTCAACACAAGGCAATGATAGTAAACTCAACACAAGGCAATGCTAGTAAACCCAATTACAGGCAATGATAGTAAACCCAACACAAGGCAATGCTAGTAAACTCAACACAAGGCAGTGATAATAAACTCAATTACAGGCAATGACAGTAAACCCAACACAAGGCAGTGATAGTAAACTCAATTACAGGCAATAATAGTAAACTCAACAGAAGACAATAGTAGAAAAATCTACAGATGGCAATGCTAGTAAACTCAACACAAGGCAGTGATAATAAACTCAATTACGGGCAATGACAGTAAACCCAACACAAGGCAATGATAGTAAACCCAATTACAGGCAATGATAGTAAACCCAACACAAGACAATGATAGTAAACTCAACACAAGGCAGTGATAGTAAACTCAATTACAGGCAATGATAGTAAACTCAACAGAAGACAATAGTAGAAAACTCAACAGATGGCAATGCTAGTAAACTCAACAAAAGGCAATTATAGTAAACTCAACACAAGGCAATGATAGTAAACTCAACAGATGGCAATGATAGTAAACTCAACACAAGGCAATGATAGTAAACCCAATTACAGGCAAAGATAGTACACTTCACAGATGATAATAATATGTTATTAGTGTCAAGTCAGTGTTTTGAGATGGGTGTACTGTATTGAGAAAAGGAAATGCCGGTGATCTTAGATTTCACGAGAAAAAACATGGGAATCTCAAACTTTCAAAGACATGTACATATTAATCATGCGCTGTAGAAATTCAATTTCTAGAGGCAGAAAAAGAGATTATCAAATCAATTCAATACTACCGTGCCATTTCTGCACACTTTGGTGAGAATTAAGGAAATGTTATCACTGCTTCGAGCCCACTTCATTAACTTTTTTTTCAATTTCTATCGCCCTAACCTGATTATAGTTTGGATGGAGGACCAAAAATTTCATTCTGGTTGCTAGGAGATGTAATGTAGGTTATCATGTTGCCCTATAAGTGTGTTTAGCTGGAAATAGCTCTCGGTAGCAGCTTATTACTTCTAGTGGGGATAAATAAATTTATCTACTGTCACGTTACAGCATCAGTTTCTATATCAGTTTTACTCTGTGTCAGAGCTGTAAGTAAGTTGATCCTGTACCTAGGTATTGATATATCATATGGACATATCCGTCATATAGACATGTCCAAATGTCATTTAGGTACGTACCATGTTATTCAATTCCTGTAGAAATAGGATTGGTAGTATACGGTCTATTTGATGAAGAATTAACACAAACAAATTAAATAATTTCATTAAATAATCAAATGATATTAATGATCGAGTACATTTTTGTTGGTTTAGGTTTTGCAGACTTGTGGTGCTATTCTAACAGAAAAACATCTGTAACCAATACTTAACCAATATATCATGTGAAAGTAAAGTGTCATATTTATTTTAGAGTCACCTGGTTTTTCCACTATCACCCCTGCTTCCTTTTCTAAATCATATATACCTCTCAATATTTTCATGTCATCTTCTGCCGTTTCTATATCACCACTGTCTATTTCCATATGACGCCTTTCTCTTTTCTATATTTCCTGTTTCCATTTTACTGCTATCTGTTCTCTTCACCACCGTTCTCCATCTTACCCCTTTCTCTTTTCCATATCACATTTTCCTTTTCTTTATATCACTACTTTCTTGTTTTGGTAACAACTGTTTCCATACTTCACATTAACAGCTATCTATGGTCATTTAAGGACGTACTAGGTTTTGATGGTGGACAAAAGCAGGAATACCTGAAAAGAAATCAAGACCTGCAGCCAGTACATGGCAACTGCTCCGTGTAGGCCTCGAACCGGCGACCCAGTGATGGATGGTTAGTGGTGGCAGAATGTCAGACGCCTTAACCACTAGGCCACCGCGACTCCCCCAAAAACCGAAGGCACATTGTTAGCTATTTAATTTGTTTGTACATTAGAGGATCCACTAGTCTACTTTTATCATCCTCAAGGTGGCACATACAGATTTCGTCATGGCATATTGCAGGGGTGTAGAGAACATACCTGAGCGTAAAACCCGGAATTTCGGGGATGACACATACTCTACTCCCTCCAACTTCCATAGACCACTTTGACCTAGACTGAGAATAAAGGACAAAAAAACAGCAATGGTGTCCATACTTTTTACTGCTCCAGAATTGCTCTAACAGTGACAGATGAAATGATTTGCTGTTTCTTCAAATATCTTGGAACCAAAATGATGCACAGCTTTTGTGATTTCACATCATCTCGTATAAAAGACCATCTACGACACAATGTTATTAAACCGTCACAAATAATCAGTCGATGGGATTCATATATTCATGTCCCCTAAATAAACTGAGGATTAGGATTTCGCTGTAGGGCCAGGAAGCAATTTCTAAGACAATTTTCTTTTTGTATAAACAGGACTACATGATAGATAATTCTGACTTGTTACAGAAGATGGTTAATTGTAAGTTCACTACAGATGTTTTAGCTCAATGTTACTAGATTGTGGCCTGTTCAAATTATAGGGCTTTAAGGATTCATCAAATCGTGTTGTATCGCGATACTTTCTTGTGAATCATACAAAACTATTTTGTTTGCCTGTATCTCGATACACTATCAATACTAAAATTATCAATCATTTTTTTTATTAAATTCTCAAAAAAGTATACTTATTGTTTTGGAATGACCAAAAAGTACTATAAGTTAATCCTACAAAAATGTATTTACTATAAGACTAGGATGTCGGCCAAACGATATAAAACCCGGGGGGCCTGCACACTATCATGATGAAGTTGACTTCTTAAGCAGATGTGTGTCTTTATACGTACGATATCAAAGCATTGTATTGCGATTTGTATCATATCTTGAGGTATGTGTATCGTATCAGTCCTGAACTCATTCACTAAAGACACATTTGAACTCCTCCAATTCAAAGGTTGGAATGGTTCATTATGAAATTTCAGGGGTGACTGAGTTAAGCTAGGACTCCTGTACCTCTGTAACTAAGTGTTGGAAGTGCTTTTTCGGGTATGGCTATAGCTTTGATGGATCATTCTGAAAGAGAAAACCATACTTTCATTGGAAATAATAAACTTAAGATGAAATAAATAAAATGTAACCAACAACAGTGTTTTCGAGTTAAAAAACAATTAGCTTGGCTAGACCGGGATTTTATCCCGGGACATCAGATTGATATAGTATCGCTCTAACTGATTACCCTACTTGGTCAACAGATTGACTTTATGTGTATTTAGTGTTAATCCATGTTGGATCAAAAAATTATTTCACCAAGTTGTGAGATAACCTATTATTTATCGGTGGCGGATCCAGAGGTTGTTTTTGGGGACCAGGAAACCCCCCACCCTGAGAATTTTCTTTAAAAATCATGTATTNATCTGCCACTATTTATAACCTATTATTTATAAGATCCTGTTATGTGGTCTCTCACAAAATTCTCATGATAGCTTCCATTGAACCTTCTCCAACTAACATATATCTTTGTTCAGTGTGTTTTAACTGAATCTGATTGAAGCGGATGTGACTTTCCTAAATATGATAGGTGTTTTGACCAAGCCTTCTTCAAATGGAAATTGCTCGATGGCTGAAATTTACTTGCAATAGATTATTGGAACAATTGGAACCGGTCACCAATAATGTTTCCAAATTATGTAAGGAAATTAAGACAATTTGTGATGCATACTCGTTAAAAAGCAATTTGTCCCAAAACACTTGCCAGTGACAGTTACACCCGATAGGTAAGCTGTGACAAATGTGTATTGGTACGATTTTTGTCAAAATCAATGGTGATGGCGATTACTGTCGGTGATTACTTCTGATGGATTGTTTGTCACCATGCAACAAGACGGGTGATAGGAAATTATCAATGGCCGATTTACGTTGACCTAACTATGACAGATAGGTGGTGTTGTGTTTGTGTGTGTAAGTGAGCGTGACAGTGATAATATTGAAAGGTTGATAAACAGTTAATCTCCATTGGGTGATCACTTTGTCTAGGATTTTCTCATATAAATAATATCATATAAAAAATCATCCTTTTTTGTCAATATTTTATGGAGAACTTGATGTATTTTATACAAATGTCTTATATTATTCAGTATGTGTTTTTTCAAACATCTTTTTTTAGTTATAGCTACAGATTTGAGTATTATTTGTGGGTGTGGGTGTAGGGGAGGGGGGAATTAATGAAAGAATAACATTCTGACTGGATGGAAATTTGTTTTTCTGTCTTCATGATCACACTTCCTGTTGCCATGGAGATCTCAAATCTTCAATATGGTTTCCTCCGCACAGATAGAAACAAAAGGAATTTTGTCTCCAATATCTCTACCTTTGTTGGCATGGTAACTATATGTGGAGAAAGACTAAGTCATAGTATTTTACCCAAAATCTGTCTAGAACGTAAATTTCCTGTTTTATGCTTTAATTTGAGATATTCCCAGTGTGGGAGTAAACCTGCAGTACAAGACCTTTCTTCTGAGACAACCTAAAACAAATATACTCCATGGCAACTTATGCCTTTTTCCTTTTTCATTGTGAGCAATATAAGTTTTTTGGATAAATGCAACCTTGGGTCTTTGATCAGCAAGTCAAGGTTTGGTTGAGTTTGTTTGTGCTCTATGTCCTATTAACAGCTGTGGTCATTTAAGGACGTGCCAGGTTCTGGTGGTGGAGGAAAGCTGGAGTTCCCCGCCCGAGAAAGCCATCGACCTACGGCCAGTACCTGGTGACTGCTCAACGTAGGCCTCGAACCCGCAACCCAGTGGTGGACGGCTAGTGGTAGCAGAATGTGCGGGGAATATCATGAAGTTCACAGATGTTGATTAGAGTTATTTTTCCTTGACAGGTGATCTTGGTACGCTGGAATGAGCCGTACCAGAAGCTGGCTACCTGTGACTCTCAGGGGGTGATCTTTGTATGGATAAAACATGAGGGACGATGGTCCATAGAACTCATCAATGACAGAAACAGTCAGGTAGGTACCGGTGTTATCTTTGCGTGAATCAGATAAAGGAAATGCTTTGTCGTGCAATTTGCCAATAACGGAAACTGTCAGGTAGATAGGTACACGGCATCAAACATGAGAGATAAGTTCATCAATGATGAAAAATGTGTAAATTTTAACAGAATACCTTGAACAACAGGTTTAATTTGTATCAACCAAAAAATTACTGGTTGTATGAAGCCCAAGGTCGGATCATTTATGTAAAAGGTCAATAATTTAATCTTGCTGGTAACAAGCATTTTAATTGGCTTAAAAAATTATGTTATCAGCCCATAACGTAAAAAATGACATCTCTCTTTGTAACGTCGCTTTTGATTGGCTGATACAGCAGTATAACAATTTCTAAGAGAAAAGAGTCCATCAATAAAAGTGGATTTCCAATTGGGATTGTGTATAGAAGATTAAATTATAAGGATTAACTTGAATATATTTTTTATGTTATGGAGCTATAATACAAAAAAACGGAGTGTACTCTCATCAGAAATCGCGAATATATTCAAGTTAATTCTGAATTAGCACTTAAATTTTTAGCCCACCATCATCAATTTGGTGGGCTATTCAAATTACCCTGCGTTCGTGGGTCCGTCCATCCTTTAACAATTCTTGTTAGGGCTATTTCTCAGAAAGTACTTTGGGGATGTTTCTGAAATTTCACTCAAAGGTTCCCCTTGGTCGCCTGGTATGCATATCAAATTTAGGGACAGATCACAAAACTAATTAAGACGGCTGACAGGCAGCTATCTTTAATTTGAGAGCTGAAGTTTGTTAGCACTATTTCTCAGAACGTACCAAAATGAACCTTGAATTGAAATATATAATCATTAAAGTATGATTATATTAATTTTAGTGGTTTTGTGGTGCTATTCTCATAAAAATCGAATTCAGAAAATGAAATATTTATTAAAAATTAGTTTCTAGATTTTCAGACTACTGACCAGTGTTTGTGGTGAGTTTAGAGACATCCAAGTTAAACATCAAGACCTTTGTATTTTGACAATTTGCAAATGGCTGGAGATTTTTTATGCCATAATGTTACTGAAAAAAGGTCCTAAAAATGACTTGAATTTCATAGTGTAATTCCTGTACAAACCCTGGAAATGGAGTTGATTATATTGTGGCAGTATTGATAATTACATCTCCAGCACGCACTCAGGCATACACACATAGGGAGATATTAGCCAGGTGGCATAGGACTAGTAGTTAGCGCCTGATAAGGCAGCTCCTGCGAATTCAATGTATATGCCAATTGTATTAATTGTTTATCTATGTACTGTAAAGCGCTTTAGATTGGCTTATGTTAGCTAGATAGGGCGCTATATCAACTGTGGTACATTATTATTAGTCCCCTACCGGTGAAACCGGGGGGACTATAGTTTTCCCCTCCGTCTGTCCGTCCGTCCATCTGTCCGTCTGTCCGTCTGTCCGTCTGTCCGAAGAGGTTTGTCAGCACTCTAGAGCCTTCATTCTTTCATGGATTTTAATCAAATTTTACACACATGTAAAGAATTAAAATATCTTCAACAAGTTCGAGTTTCAAGGTCATCGGATCAAGGTCAAGGTCATTATTATTATAAATAGAAAAACTTTGTCAGCACTCTAGCATCTTCATTCTTTCTTGGTTTTTAATCAAACTTCACACAGTCATAAAGAATTAAAATATCTTCGACAAGTTCGAGTTTCAAGGTCATCGGATCAAGGTCAAGGTCAATATTACTATAAATAGAAAAACTTTGTCAGCACTCTAGCGTCTTCATTCTTTCTTGGTTTTTAATCAAACTTCACACAGTCATAAAGAATTAAAATATCTTCGACAAGTTCGAGTTTCAAGGTCATCGGATCAAGGTCAAGGTCACTATTACTATAAATAGAAAATCTTTGTCAGCACTCTAGCGTCTTCATTCTTTCTTGGATTTTAATCAAACTTCACACACTCATAAAGAATTAAAATATCTTTGACAAGTTCGAGTTTCAAGGTCATCGGATCAAGGTCAAGGTCACTGTTACTATAAATAGAAAATCTTTGTCAGCACTCTAGTGTCTTCATTCTTTCATGGATTTTAATCAAACTGCACACACTCATAAAGAATTAAAATATCTTCGACAAGTTTGAGTTGGACAGGTTCGAGTTTTAAGGTCAAATGGTCAAGGTCACAGTTACTATAAATAGAAAATTTTATTTAACATTCTTCCTTGCCTGTTTATCAAACTTCACACACTTGTAAAGATACCTTTACAATCAACAAATAAGATTTCTTAGTATTTTTATTCCCTTACCGGTGAAACTGGGTGGGGGTGGCAGGGAGGGAGAAGAAAACAAGAATACCTAAAGTTTTCCTCGCTGTCTGTCCGAAGAAGTTTGTCAGCACTCTTGCGCCTTCATTCTTTCCTAGTTTTTAATCAAACTTCACATTATTGTAAAGAATTTAAATATCTTGGACAATTTCAAGGTAATCGGGGCAAGACAAGGTCACTATTACTATTTTAGAAAATCTTTGTCAGCACTCTAGTGCCTCATTCTTTCATGGATTTTAGTCAAACTTCACATTATTGTAAAAAATTTCAATATATTGGACAAGTTCAAGTTTCAAGGTCCTCGGATCTAGGTTGAGGTCACTGTTGCATCTTAATAGATTGCGGGGGCCGGTAGGGGACATGTATTGCTTCAGCAATACTCAGTATGCTTGTTATTATAAATAACTTGTGCATTTGATAGTTACCAATTAACCTACAGCTCACATTCCCTCAGTGAAAGTCTAAGTCAGAAGATGGAGTTTCAGGAGGAAGCTTTTTAAAAGTACCAGAATTAATAATGCTTTGTCATCTGCAATTGTAAAGTTTTGTTCTGTTTTATTATTGATGTTTTATCAGTGAAGAGAAAGAGTTCTGACATCAGTGCACTTTTGAAATTTGTTTGGAAGTTAAAGAAAAAATAAATAAAATCTGCTGATGTTGCAGTTTTCAACTATACTGTGGGACTTGCCACTAGTCAATGTAGTCTTTATGGAACACTGTTTCTACAAGAGATAAGACTATGTTAAGGATGAAATAGCAAGAGGAATATAATAGGTAGTTGTGTATTGTATGGATGAGTGTTTGGGGAATCGAGATACAATTTTCCCTGCAAGTATCCCATACTTCTTATCAGGGACTTTTTCTTTTTAAATTTTACAGACATTTAATTTCTAAATTAGAAAATGTTACAGAGGTAATATTATTGTTATTTATAACTAAACTAAATTGCCACTTTGTCACGAAGTGAATGTGAGATATTTGACAGTAATGCTGTGGAGTCATTTGAGATATGTTTGAAACAATAAAATGTAGTGGGTATTTGACTGTTTGTAAATATATGGTAAATGAGTCAAGCTGTTGAAGTGTATTTCGAACCTTTAAGGAGGTTGTATTAGATTCGCTACTATATTTGATTACCTTCTCCCACATAGCTAGAAGATAATTATATAACTGGTGGTTGGATTAGGATAGTGGCACAACTAGATTAGTGATTGCTGGAAAGTGGGACAAGTTGATTAGTGGTTGCTGGATAGTGGGACAAGTTGATTAGTGGTTGCTGGATAGTGGGACAATTGATTAGTGGTGGCTGGATAGTGGGACAACTAGATTAGTGGTTGATGGATAGTGAGACAACTAGATTAGTGGTTGCTGGATAGTGAGATAATTGATTAGTGGTGGCTGGATAGTGGGACAACTGGATTAGTGGTTGCTGGATAGTGGGACAACTAGATTAGTGGTTGCTGGATAGGGGGACAGTCGATTAGTGGTTGCTGGATAGTGGGACAGTTGATTTGTGGTTGCTGGATAGTGGGACAGTTGATTAGTGGTTGCTGGATAGTGGGACAACTAGATTAGTGGTAGCTGAATAGTGAGACAACTAGATTAGTGGTTGCTGGATAGTGGAACAGTTGATTAGTGGTTGCTGGATAGTGGGACAGTTGATTAGTGGTGACTGGATAGTGGTACAACTAGATTAGTGGTTGATGGATAGTGAGACAACTAGATTAGTGATTGCTGGATAGTGGGACAGTTGATTAGTGGTGGCTGGATAGTGGGACAACTAGATTAGTGGTTGCTGGATAGTGGGACAACTAGATTAGTGGTTGCTGGATAGTGAGACAACTAGATTAGTGGTTGCTGGATAGTGGGACAGTTGATTAGTGGTTGCTAGATAGTGGGAAAAGTTGATTAGTGGTAGCTGGATAGTGGGACAACTAGATTAGTGATTGCTGGATAGTGGGACAACTAGATTAGTGGTAGCTGGATAGTGGGACAGTTGATAAGTGGTTGCTAGATTAGGATAGTGGCTAGGAGGTCATTATTTTAACTGGATGATGGTAGAGTTAGGAGGTCATTATTTTAACTGAATTATGGTAGAGTTAGGAGGTCATTATTTTAACTGGATGATGGTAGAGTTAGGAGGTCATTATTTTAACTGGTTGATGGTAGAGTTAGGAGGTCATGAGTTTGACTGTTTGATGGTAGAGTTAGGAGGTCATTATTTTAACTGAATGATGGTCAATTTAGGAGGTCATTATCTTAACTGGTCGATGGTAGAGTTAGGAGGTCATGATTTTGACTGTTTGATGATGGAGCTAGGAGGTCATGTTTTTAACTGGTAGATAGTGAAGTTGGGAGGTCATTATTTTTACTGTTTGATGGTAGAATTAGGAGGTCATGATTTTAACTGGTACTGTTTGATGGTAGAGTTAGGAGGTCATCATTTTAACTGGAAAATGGTAGAGTTAGGAGATCATTATTTAAACTGGTAGATGGCAGAGTAAGGAGGTCATTATTTTAACTGGTTGATGGTAGAGTTAGGAGGTCATTATTTAAACTGTTTGATGTTGGAGTTGGGAGGTCATTATTTTACTTGTTTAATGGTAGAATTAGGAGGTCATGATTTTAACTGGTAAATGGTAGAGTAAGGAGGTCATTATTTTAACTGGTCGATGGTCGAGTTAGGAGGTCATGATAATAACTGTTTGATGGTGGAGCTAGAAAGTCATTATTTTAACTGGTTGATAGTATAGCTAGGAGGTCATTATTTTAACTGGTTGATTGTAGAGTTAGGAGGTCATTATTTTAACTGGCTGATGGTAGAGTTAGGAGGTCATGATTTTAACTGTTTGATGGTGGAGCTAGGAAGTCATTATTTTAACTGGTTGATGGTAGAGCTAGGTGGTCATTTTTTTAACTGGTCGATTGTAGAGTTAGGTCATTATTTTAACTGGTCGATGGTAGAGTTAGGAGGTCATTATTTAAACTGTTTGATGATGGAGCTAGGAGGTCATTATTTTAACTGGTCGATTGTAGAGTTAGGAGGTCATTATTTTAACTGGTTGATGGTAGAGCTAGGTGGTCATTTTGTTAACTGGTCGATTGTAGAGATAGGTCATTATTTTAACTGGTCGATGGTAGAGTTAGGAGGTCATGATTTTAACTGTTTGATGATGGAGCTAGGAGGTCATTATTTTAACTGGTCGATGGTAGAGTTAGGAGGTCATTATTTTAACTGTTTGATGATGGAGCTAGGAGGTCATTATTTTAACTGGTCGATTGTAGAGTTAGGAGGTCATTATTTTAACTGGTCGATGGTAGAGTTAGGAGGTCATTATTTTAACTGGCTAATGGTAGAGTTAGGAGGTCCTTATTTTAATTGGTTGATGATAGAGCTAGGAGGATTTTAGTAGTTCCCATTGGTTCCCTGTGGGGATTTATATGTTTCCACTCTGTCCGTCCATCCTTCTGTCCTTCCTTTTGTCTGTCCTTCTGTCCAAGAAGTTTGCCAAGGACATATCTTCTATACTAGTTTCACCAGATTTGGTGTACAAGGACATCTTGGGATGGCAGAGTGCAAGAATTAGATCGCTGTTACCTATGCTTTGACCTCTGTCTTTTACTTTTGAAATAGTTTGTCCTGGGCCTTTTTTCTATACTATTTTAGCTTGAGTAACCAGATTTGGTATACAAGGACATCTTGGGATGGTGGAGTAGTGCAGAGTGCAAGAATAGGGTCACAAGACTTGACCTTTGACCTTTATGATTTTTGAATGTTTGTCAGGGGAATTTTTTCTATACTTTTTCATCTGAGTATCCAGATTTGGTGTAAAGGAACATCTTTGGATGGTAGAGTGCAAGAAGTAGGTCAATATGACCTCACTGTGACCTATGCTTTGAACAGAATGTACATCCTGACATAAGTGTACTGTTTGTTCAATAATGACAGAAGGAGTACATATTTAAGCGGTGTTTATTTTAAGCACTTTTTATGCTTAAATATGCGCTAAATTATGACTGAGCTGATTAGAGTATCTGGATATGGTTTCTTATTCCTTATATTGTGCATGCACATTTGTTAATGTGCTAGTCTGATAATTTGATATTACGCTAAAATTAGAGTCTGCTAAAATAAGTTCTTTTATGGGAATGAAACCAGCTATGTGTACTTTGATTACCTATACTAACAGTGCACTAAGTGATATAGAAATAGTTGTCAGAATACATTCACTAGATCTATAGCGTGGTGCCGTGTTGAGAAATAAAGTCAGCCACACATCTCTCGCTGGAGGCCAGGTGATTGGGTTTCGTCCCTGGTGAATACACCTTTGTAGCTTCTCTCAAAGGCTTCATGAGTGTCAAACAAAACCAATACGAAAATAACAGTTTGCTGTAGGGTCCCAAACTTGAAACTAATGGTAGGTCTACATCTGTCTGTGTTGTTATTTTTCATCGAGCTGTACGCAGTGTCTACATCATCAATCGTGTGTCTGTTTTTCATGCGTCGGTGAGTGTGTAGGGGTGTAAAACGGGCCTTGGAGGACCAACAGCAGGCTTTGTCGAGAATCTCGAGGATGAGATATCGCCTCTTTAACGGTGACAGCGTGCCAGTATATGCCGGGTTTCATTAGATTAGAAGAGTTTCTGGCTATTTTTGGTTAAAAAGCTGCAGGACGAAGCGTCTGGAGGATTAAGGCGTCTGAACTCTGATGTGAGCAGGAACGCTCACACTAGCCAACATCTCTTTGAGGGTTAACTGTCATTATATTGGAATTGATGGTAGGAACATCATATACATATGTTATGAACAAAGACGTAGTTATCTCTTGTTTTGCCTGCCAGCTTTATTTGTCTTGTCTGACTGACAAACAGACTCGCACATTTACAACACCCACAGACGTACACGAATGGTAAAATTCAATGAATGGATTACTGCCGTTACTTGTCTGTACAAAGACAATTTCTGTTATGTTGTCTGTTCAAAGACAATCTCTCTAATATCATTATCAATCTTATCACTCGGTAGCAGTGCTGTGATTGGATGAATCAGTCATAAAACAATCACACAAGGTCACATCTCTCACAAAAGATCATACCTCCCACACAAAAATAGTTTTGTATATTGGGACATTTTCGCTGCAGTTTAATTACTGCCTTTTTCACCCTCCTTAATGATGGCAAATTTATCATTACAGCAATGTTAAATGTGAAGAGCGAAATTAACGCTGGGCAGATGAGGATTTTATGGCCATAGGGCGAAAGGTTGACTTGGCAAAATTTTGGTGGTAGACAGTACCTACCAAACAAAAGTGCTTGTCCCTCAGAAAAATCATACACCTATATCTGTCTGTACAATAAGGTTCTGCTTACCTCAGAAATATAATAAATATTTTGTTGCCAAAAAAGATCATTCTTTTTTTTTATGTATTTTGAAAAATTACTTAAAAGAAACACAAAAGACAAAAAGAAGAATGATTATAGCAAGGGAGAAGTTTGTATTTTTGAACGTTGATGATGCTGTCATTTAATATAAAAAAAATCATTTTCTAGTTATTTTGTATACAAATGATAGGAATCTGATGCAGAAAGTTTGTATCAGCAGCAGAAACATGCTGTTAAAAATAATTAATAAGAATATCACTGAATGCTTTAAGGGTATATATCCCACATTGCTATGACATGCCAGAGAGTTCCATACTATTGGGACAGATTTTAATTGTACATAGGGTTACGATCGCCTTCTAGCTTTACGCTAGTGGGAATATCCCTTTAACTCCGTGGTGGAGCGTTCGACTAGGAAGCGTCCAACTAGGAAGTCTGGGATGGAAGGTTTGATCCCCGGTGGAAGCACACTACTCAATTTCCTGTAATACTATGAATACCATCAAATGTCCTTTGTGAAGTTTTATTAACTCATTCACCCCTGAAGACACCTTTGAACTCTTCCAAATCAAAGGTTGGAATAGTCATTATGAAATTTCAGGAGTGAATGGGTTAGTATGATTTAGCATTTGAAAGGTACGCAAGACTACTTGTGCTTAACAACACAGGCAGCTCTTTATTTAAATAAAAGACAACACTTTTTCAAGACTCTGAAACAGTACAAAAACTAAAGTAAAATGAACTATAGTTGTCTGCTATTTCATTAGTGTTTTGGCAGACAGAATACCATTTTATAACCAACCCTTTCACCACTGTTGACCTTATTGGACTTGTCCAGGTAAATATATGGTAGAGTCTACTAAAGTTTCCTAGGGTTGAAAGGGGTAGAAAGTATTCCAGTAATCCAACAAACTTTAATAATTCAGCCAGTTAAGCTGGGAACAAATGTAATTGAGTTATTGGTGAATCTTTGCTGATATTTTTGTCACATGTATTTTAAAACATTTTTTTTTTTTTTTTTTTCCTTTTTTNTCACATGTATTTTAAAACATATTTTTTTTAACTTTTTTTTCTCTCCATTTCTAGGTAACAGACTTTGCCTGGTCACATGACGGGAGGATGGCATTGATCTGTTACTGTGATGGTTTTGTGTTGGTTGGGTCTGTGGCCGGACAGCGGTACTGGTCATCCATGCTGAACCTGGACAACACCACCATCACCTGTGGGGTGTGGTCCCCTGATGACCAAAAGGTAAAAATTATACATTTGAATCACTGTACTGTGAAACCTGTTTAATCTGACCCTGAGTAATCCCACATCCTGTCAGAACCAACATAGTGCTGTAATCTCACATTTTAAAAAAAAAGCAAAAAGACATGTGTGTTCTGACATTCTGTCTAATTTCAGCAATATTTTGTGTCACACAGAGTGTCATATTAAACAGGCCAACCTAACCAATCTGTTTCCCACAGGGGGTCAGATTAGACAGGTCAGTATGACCAATATGTTCCACAGGGTGTCTGTTCTGACCCAGGTTTGGCCTTGAGATCTACATTCTCTCATAGGGACTTGGTCCCTGGGTCATAACATTGAAAAGGTTCAGATCCCCACCTTATAACTGGTTATATAATATCTGAGTATGAAATGGCACATATGTATAGCTACCAGGATTGGACCAAGGGTCTGTTGCCATACTTAGTAACTCAGTCCCTGAATCATAACTTTGGAACAGGTGAGATCCCCACCCTATAACCATGTATGCAACTACCTGTCATTAAAACTCTTATACATATATGCTACAATAATTGGCCTCGGACCTGCCCCACCCCTGGCAACTTAGTCTCTTTGACATAACATGAGATCTCCACCCCTTAAATAGATATGTAATTGCTGGCCATGAAGAGATGAACACAATCATGCTACCAGAATTTGCCTCCAACCCTTAGGGACTTATACAGTCCCTGGGTCATTACATGGAAACATTTGAAATCCCTACCCTATAACAATATATACAATTGCTGTGCTTAAAGATTTGGATACACAAATGCTACCAGGATTGGCCTCGCGACTGAATGGGTATCATGTCTGATGCCTGAAACATAAAGAATAATGGTGTGATGTTTTAGATCTGTTGCGGATGAAAGTCGGATGCAATCTATGAATATCTGATGTGTTCATTTTCACTTTCTCAATTCAAAATGACTGGTGGTTCAGATCAGTAACTCTACTAAAATCACCCCAATTTGATTGAAATCAGCAATATGCAGGTCAATGATATGGCATGGTCTATGAATATTTAATGAGTTCTCTGACATTTCCTTATATCCATTCTGATTGGCTATTGAAGCGTGGATTATTTATTCAACCAATGCCCCTGTTTTCTTTATAAATATTTAGTTCAAATTCAGTTGGAATAGGAGGTTTTTGTTGTGTACACTCCCACTTAATTATTGCACACTGATATTAGGTTCCAATCTTGGCTGTATGATTTGAAATCATCACTTTACTTCCATAGTTGTTTACTTCAATTATATACCCCTCTGCCCCTTATCTGTCAAGGGTAAAAAAGGTCAAGGTCACTCCATCACATTCTTGTTATCACTATACAGCGGCCATATTTCTGAATTTTGATGAACCTTGACATGTACGCTAACTTTGTCATACCATGGACATGTTTGAATACAGGTGAGTTCGGTCAATAGTCAAGGTTGCGCCATCACATCTCTTATCATCAGTACACAGCGGCTATATTTCTTGACACATTTTGATGAAACTTGAAAAATACATGAACTTTTAAAGATATCGTTGTTAAAATGCATAAATAACTATATATAGGACCAGCAAATGACTTCAGTACCAAAATTACCTTTAGCGATATCCAAGTTAAAATACATAGAAATAGATGACTATGAGACCAAACAGTGACTTTATTGGTATCAGATATCAATATCATAATTAATGTAACTCTGTGCAAATATTTATAGAATATTTAGAAATTAAGGACAAAACTGCATTATTTTCCATTTTCTCTCAAACTATTTGTAACTAAACTGATTATTTCAAAGTTTTGAACCTCCAAGCAAAGTATTTTAAATTTCATTTGTGAGGATGAAATTTTCCTTAAATAGGTGTATAACAAGTCATCACAAAGCTTGTTATAAGTTGTCAGTAATTTCAGATGATTAGTTGCTGGGGCAGGATGTAGAACTCTTTAGTTGGGAGGTGTCAAAGTGATATTTTTGGCACACATCAAAGATTGCTGTGTGTGTGCAATATTGATGAAAAAACTGTCTGAGCGTTATTGGAGAGTTAAGTGATTGCATTGTTACACAGTCAGTGGTCGGCAATCAATGGCAAATTGGATCAGCAGTGTCAGCAAATATCATATGCATTAACAGCTAGGTGCCGCTAGGACTCACTTCACTGGTGGCAAATATCTCTTTTAATTGACAGTATAATGTTCCTTAGAAGTGCCAGCAAATATCAAAACTAACTGACAGTATATAAGGTTCTTAAGGACTGTAAAGCAAATATGAAATTTATTTGACAGTAAAAACCCTTACAATTGTCAGTAAATACAAAAAATAATTGACAGTAGGTTTCATTAGGACTGTCAGCAAATATAAAAAATAGTTGAAAATAAGTTTCCTTAGGACTGTCAGCAAATTTCAAAAGAAATTGACAGGAATGTCCCTTAGGACTGTTAGCGAATATCTAATTTAACTGTCAATAAGGAAGCTAATTGCACTCATGCAATGACCACTATAATCATGGTTACCACTTTGTCATACTTGTGCACAAGTTAATTATCACTATATTTGAGTTTACATTTAGTTAATCAATCAGCACCATATTTTGTTTGATTATATTTTGAGTAATGTTAATGAATTCATGGCCATGTTTAAAGTTAAATAGATTATAAGTTTCTTACCTGTGAAACTGAGATGCCATTTTCGTGCTTATCAATTGTAATAAAAAATAAGGCCTTTTTTTAATACATTCATTGCCCAAAAAAAACCTTTTCTATTGGTTACGAACAACTAGTCTGGAGGTTTTCTATGCTATTGGTAAATAATCCCTGAAATAAACATGTTGTATTGGAGATTTGTATGATGGAGCGGTATACAGTGTAACCCATATGTCTGTACCCTTGCGTCATGACTCTACATACTTCATTTCTTAACAGATTTTCATCAAGAGTTTATACAATAGTCGAGTTTGATTATACCTTTGATGAGTTTGAATTTGAGGGTTCCAAGGTCAGTGTCAAGGTCAATGTTGCTATCTACCTGGTATATCCACCACAGGTCTAAGGGGGCAATTATATATTACAGATGCTTCCTATAGTCTGAGTAATATTCACTTCACCAGTAATCAGATCTTGTTTACTTGCTGATGATGATAGGACTGAATTGATTGGTAAGAATATCATTTCTATAATCATAATGACAGCTTTCTTGTCTTAACAAATTTGCCACAGGGTAATTCATTGTAAAAGAAAACTACTGGTCTGGTATTCATTGTCCAGCTTCACCAGACAGATTCAGGACTGATGCAGTTAACGCAGGATTAAAAATTGATTGAATAATTAAGGCATGTCAAGAAATCAATTAATCCAAAATTATAAAATTAAAATAGAGGCCTGATTAATCTGATTTGTGAAATAGACGCCTGCAATTCATTTCATATATGCCATATCAAAATATGAGGGTTTAGGCCTGGAAAGTTTTGTAGAAATGATCAATCAGGATTTCACCAGCTCTGGTTTATAACAGTGAGGCCTAAGAGTATCGTGGCAGCTACTATTGGTACTCAGAAACCACCGAACGAATTTGAACGAAATTTGGTGTGAAATATTGTTATTGAATAAGGGGATACACATTTACATGTATAAAGGGATAATATTTTTCTGGTTTCATATTTATATATATACCCCACACCTAATGGGGACTGATCATGGACAGGGCAAAAAATGGTAATTATTGATAATTTTCAGGAATGTTTTCCTGAACATCCATAAATAGTAGGGCAAAGCTATTTGAGGAAGGTCTAGATCTAGGTAATGAAGTAAGTCCTTCATACAGAGAAAATCTTATCCAAAATGGAACCAACTTCGTTAAATATGATTAAATTGGGGAAAAAACAAATTGCTTCTCAAAAATAGTTCCGAATAGATTTCAAGTATTTTTCATGTTAAGTGCCAGTATATCCATGGTGCATTGGTGTTAATGGAGACAGTTTTCAATCATCTTCATTTCTGACCTGAGGACTAAAAAAAATCGAACAGAGCATAATAGTTTCATTTGCAATAAGGTGTTACACCAAGGAAAAGTGTTAATTCAACCCCTCTGACTTCAAATGGGCATCAAAAAGGGGTCAAAACCCATACAGGGCTATATAGGATAAAAAATTTAATCATGTCTTCAAAAGTACTGAATAAATTTTAAATTTTATGGAAAGAATCTTTTTCACAAGAAGCTTCCCTTTCTGTCAGCAATAAGGCCTAAAGAGGCTCTTTCATGACTAAATATTTCCTCCTTTTCAGGTGATATTTGGGACAACTGGTGGCCAGTTGATAGTGATGAGTTCCACAGGGGCCATGTTGACTCAGGTGATCATCAACGACAGCATGGAGATAAGCACCATGGCATGGTCTTGTGAGAAATTCAACATGGACGAATCTGATGCCAAAAGTAGCACCACTGATAACATCAGCCATCCCTCAGAAGGTATGACACACCTGAAAATGTATGCTACAACACACTTGTCAATGTATGCTACAACACACCTGTCAATGTATGCTACAACACACTTGTCAATGTATGCTACAACACGCCTGTCAATGTTTGCTACACCACACCTGTCAATGTATGCTACAACACGCCAGTCAATGTGTGCTACAACACGCCTGTCAATGTATGCTACAACACACCTGTCAATGTATGCTACAACACGCCTGTCAATGTATACTACAACACACCTGTCAATGTATGCTACAACACACCTGTCAATGTATGCACAACACGCCTGTCAATGTATGCTACAACATGTCAATGTATGCTACAACACACCTGTCAATGTATGCTACAACATGTCAATGTATGCTACAACACACCTGTCAATGTATGCTACAACATGTCAATGTATGCTTCAACACACCTGTCAATGTATGCTACAACACACCTGTCAATGTATGCTTCAACACGCCTGTCAATGTATGCTACAACACACCTGTCAATGTATGCTACAACACACCTATCAAGGTATTATATGACATACTTGTGAAGATATGTCACCACACACCTATCATGTATAGCACTACACACCTGTCAATGTATAACATGATAGATTCCTGACGGCATGGGGTTTTCTCAAGGTATTCTGGTTTCTTTCCATACTAGATCCTGCATGCTTCAGTATGGGTCTATAAGAATCATACATTTATGTTGATTACTTGTTTCACAATTGCTGTAATGGTAATTGACGTTTTATTACTGTTTTTAGCTCACCTGTCTTAAAATCTTCAAACAACTTCTTCTCAATAACCAAAAGGCCCAGGGTACTGATATTGGGCCTGTAGCATGCTGGGAGGAAGGGCTTCCAAGTTTGTTCAAATGAATGACCTTGACCCACTTTCAAGGTCACAGGGTTCAAATGTCTTAAAATCTTCAAACAACTTCTTCTCAATTACCAAAAGGCCCAGGGTACTGATATTGGGCCTGTAGCATGCTGGGATGAAGGGCTACCAAGTTTGTTAAAATTAATGACCTTGACCCACTTTCAAGGTCACAGGGGTCAAATGTCTTAAAATCTTCAAACAACTTCTCAATGACCAAAAGGCCGAGGGTACTGATATTGGGCCTGTTTCATGCTGGGATGAGGGGCTACCAAGTTTGTTTAAATGAATGACCTTGACCCCCTTCCAAGGTCACAGGGGTCAAATATCTTAAAATCTTCAAACAAATTCTTCTCGATAACCAAAAGGCCAAGGGTACTGATATTGGGCCTGTATCATGCTTGGATGAAGGGCTACCAAGTTTGTTCAAATTCATGACCTTGACCCACTTTCAAGGTCACAGGGATCAAATGTCTTAAAATCTTCAAACAACTTCATCTCAATAACCAAGAGGCCAAGGGTACTGAAATTGGGCCTGTAGCATGCTGGGATGAAGGGCTACCAAGTTTGTTCAAATTAATGACCTTTTCCCACTTTCAACCTAATGTCCTTGTTCGACATTCGAGGTCACAGGCGATGCAGGCCCATTGGGCCTCTTGTTATGTTGGACAAACTTATTTGATAATTCATAAAAAAAATCTGAAGATGTATTTTTATCTCATCAATTTGATTGTTTACCTTATTGTTTATCACCATGGTTACACATTGTTTTTTCAGCTTCCTCTGCCGTAGATAGCAACCATGTCTTGGCCATCTGCTTCAAGTATGGAGCGATTTACCTGATGTCAAATTACGATGACATTTGTCCACGAGTTGTCCATACTTTACTCACAGGTAAGATTTTGGTTGCTAAAAGAAAAAACTAAATATTGTCCGTCAAACATTTTAGAGATTTGTCACTTACCAATTTCACCTCATATATCCCCATAAAGTACTGGTTTTGTGTTGAAACTGCAATAGAATGGTGGTGGTGGTGGGATTTTCATTAATCTAAATTCTACGATTGGGAGATGAGAAAGCCAACACTGCAGCTGATTTCGGAATCGGTCCAGATTCCAATAAGACAGCTATGAGATTTCTTTCAAAATGGAAACAGATTTAGTGTATCAGAAGCTTACTAAATGAACAGTGTACTTTAAAACCTTGTGGCCTAGGTTAACACTCTATAGCTGTGTAACATAGAGAATGCCATAGGGACACTTTGCTGATTAGCTGAGGCAAGGTCTTTGACCCATTTAGCCTTCTTCTGTCAACTCTGTGTGCAGAGAATGCACTGTTTTCTTTAGAATGTTTGACCCATTTAATTGTCTTCCGTCAATTCTGTGGTCAGAGACTGCAACTCTGTGTTCGGAGAAATGCACTGTTGTCTGTGAAATGTCAGCTTATTATGGGATGTACTCAGCTAATGTTTTCTGATCAGTGTCTGGCATTCCACAGTTGTTGTTACCAATGATTTATCCACAGTTCAATCTGTGGTAATACAACCCTCTGTATTCTGACATCCTGTGAAATCTGACCAATACCTTGTTTCTCACACGATTGAGGATTAGAAGGGTAAATATAACCAATATCAGGTCTCTCAAAGGATGACGGATTAGACAGGTTAAACCAAAATGTTGTGTCCCATAGGGTGTTAGCTTAGACAGGTCAATCAGACCAATATTAATTGTGTCAGTTAATGTGTTGAAATCAACAAGGTAATCAGACCAAAACATGTATCCACCAGGGTGTCAGATTAGACAGGTTAATTTGACCAATATGTTGTATTCCACAGGGTGTCATATTAGACAGGTTACACTGACAAATATGTTGTATTCAACAGGGTGTCAGATAAGACAGGTTACACTGACCAGTATGTTGCTTTTCCATGAATGTTGGATAAGTCAGGTGTCACTGTAAATTATTGTTTTTTTTATTTAAGTGATAAAAAACTGTCAAGAAGATGAAACTCATAGATTGCTTCACTGCATAAAGTCAAGAGAATCTGTTGAAGAGATACAATTTGAATAAAAAAAGAAAGAAAATATAAGTAAAAACTTCTTTTGAATAATTGAATTCCATTTCGGATTTTATTGAATGTCTTGTAATTTCATATCACTGATCCAGAACTGAATTGTTTCAGCTATTCTCGCTAGTAATCACTATAGGAAATGAAATCAATAACTGATCACCTAATATATCAGACGACACAAGTCCAAATCTGAAATTGACCAATGGTGATTTGGTGTTGACGTTTTCGCTGAGCTCACAGGATTTGTTAGATATTTATGAGATTACTATGGCAGACCCTGTCTTGTTTTCCTGTGCTATACAACCCTTTGGCATTATTGTACTCCACATGTAGAATCTGGATGGATTTTTGGAAGAAAATTGTTGGAAATTTCTTTGATAACCCATACAAAAGGGTGATCTGGCATTTTCAGAGCAAAGCTTGTCAAATTGAATCAACCCA
Organism: Mizuhopecten yessoensis; assembly: GCF_002113885.1. NCBI lineage: Eukaryota > Metazoa > Mollusca > Bivalvia > Pectinida > Pectinidae > Mizuhopecten > Mizuhopecten yessoensis. Next base: position 368,897 of record NW_018407394.1, on the reverse strand, counting down.
ATTATAGCCCAAGGAAAATTTTCTGTCAAGTAATGGGTGGGTAAAAGTGACTGGGAGGGAGCACATCCTGATTGCTTCGTAACGGATGTATGTGAAAGCTTTTAGCTCCGATGGTTTGCCTACTATAGACAATGAACAGTTGCTGCAATTGTAGTCCAGGATGTGCCAATCTGGATTTCAGGTCATGGCATATCAAACAGCTATGCAGTAGTAGCTTTAAGATGCCATTTTTCAGACATTTCTGTCAAATGTTTTGTCATATAAACCCTTTTTAACATCATTTGAATAGTCTACTTTTGAATTTCTGACAGGGATGATCTTAATGGTGGGCATTTCTCCATGATCCATGCCAGTTTTGAATTATTTATGATTTGAAAAACGGTCGCATCAATTGTTTCCTCTTCCAAGATTCCTAAATTATTGAATAATACAGTCCTTTTAGGTCAAGAACGGGACATAACTTCTGCCTGTATATATATCCTTGTTATTGATAAAACTTATAGACCTTTTCCCTACTTCGTTCCTTTCCTTTTCTCCCTCTCTCACCCATATTTACTTCCTCTCCATTCCCTACCTTGGAGGACAGACAGAGAGGAGAAGGAAGAGAAATACCCTTCCTCCTTCTCTCTGCTATCTTTTTCCCTTCCACTTCCTTATCCCCTCCCTACCTCTTTCCTCTCTCCCATTTTCTCTTATTCCCTCTTCCCCTTTCTGTACCTTCTTCTTCCTCTCATCAGCCTCTTGCCCACCTTATCCACTCTTTTCCCCTTAACTTTTCAAAGCCTCTACCTTCTGTCCTTCTGACCATCTCTCTCCTCCTCCTTCTTCAATACCTTCTCCCTCCTTCCTTTCTTCACCTTGTTCTCTTGCCTTCACTCTTTCTTCTTAAATTTTTCCATGCCTCTACCTTCTGTCCTTCCAACCAACCCCCTCCTCCTCCTCCCATACGTTTTCCCTCTTCCCCTCCTTCACCTCGTTCTTTTGTCTTCTCCACTTTTTCTTCCCCACATTTTCCACTCCTTTGCCGTAATTCTCTCCCTCCCTCCTGCATTCTGTCCATTCACACTTCTCATTGCCTTATACTGTCTTTCAATATTTTACCATCTTGACATGTAAGAAATAAATATAGTGAGTTATGATTATATAAAACATCTGTGTAATGACATCACAGTTTTTTATGCATTGAATTGTTTGAATATGCTTTTAGAAATTGAGTGAAAGGCATAAAATGAATCACTTACTGATTAGGTGATTAAGATATTTGGCAGTCTTAAATGGCTTCCGCATTATTATCACAGTCAAAGCGTTTAATTTCTTGTCATGACTAATCATTTCTAACTTGTACATTACCGTCCACAAAGAATATGCTGTGTTGTGATTCTGACTAATATGCGCTATTGGAAGGTTTGCAGGGGGCTGACTCATTAAATGATACTGGAGTTGATCTAAGCTGCATTACATCCCTGAATAATCGTACAATCATCTCCGGGGCAACTCTCTGGACGACGTATCCCATCGTCAACGGCGGTAGCAGATACAGAAATTGTCGGCCCACAATAATGGCTGTTCTTTGCAAACAATCAATGTACTGTAATCAAACAATATGTTTCTGAATGAGACTGGTATAACCGAATTATCTCTGTGTAGAGACACTCACGGACGGGTGGCATATCATAACCCACGCTCGCAATCAATACCGGCCGATTCACAACAGGCATTCCCGCGCTCTTGAGCACGCAGGCCAAACAATCACCTGAGGCCTATGACATTCATGTTATCCATTATTCAGAGAAGCCTTTCTTACTTCATGTTTTGATTGTGATATTTCTAGTGCTGGCTACAAATAAGTACAAATGGTGTGACAATCATCTGTAAATGTAGGGCAGAAAAAATTGAAGTCTTCTCTTGATCCGATTGTCACTCTTCAGACAAACCTAGATTCTTGTGTTAAAGGTTCTCTGTAATTCAGTTGGAATCAGAAAGAGGTTTTACAATGATCTGTATGATTGCAAACAAGAGGGGAAGGAGTTTGGCTTTACAAGAATGTTGTCAAATTTTATACAAGGTAACATAGACGTTGGTTTTACCGTGAGTTTGTTGAATTAGACACAAGTTTGGAGCAGAATGTGACTTTACTAAGTTTTTTGTCGAATTATACACACACATGAGGGCACAGAATTCTGCTTTAAAAAATATGTGTTCAATTGGACACAAGATGGTGACACAATGTGACTTGACCACACGTTAGTCCAATTAGACTCAGGACAGGGCACAATGTGGCTTGACCACACATTTGTCCACTTAGACACAGGACAGGGTCCAATGTGGCTTGACCACACGTTGGTCCAATTAGACACAGGACAGGGTACAATGTGGCTTGACCACACATTTGTCCAATTAGACACAGGACAGGGCACAATTAGACTTGACCACACGTTGGTCCAATTAGACACAGGACAGGGTACAATGTGTCTTGACCACACGTTTGTCCAATTAGACACAGGACAGGGTACGATGTGACTTGACCACAGGTTGGTCCAATTAGACACAGAACAGGGTACAATGTGGCGTGACCACATGTTTGTCCAATTAGACACAGGAAAGGGGACAATGTGACTTGACCACACGTTTGTCCAATTAGACACAAGACAGGGTACAATGTGACTTGACCACACGTTGGTCCAATTAGACTCAGGACAGGGCACAATGTGACTTGACCACACGTTGGTCCAATTAGACACAGAACAGGGTACAATGTGACTTGACCACACTTTGGTCCAATTAGACACAGGACAGGGTACAATGTGACTTGTCCAATTAGACACAGGACAGGGTACAATGTGGCTTGACCACACGTTTGTCCAATTAGACACAGGACAGGGTACAATGTGACTTGACCACATGTTTGTCCAATTAGACACAGGAAAGGGGACAATGTGACTTGACCACACGTTTGTCCAATTAGACACAGGACAGGGTACAATGTGACTTGACCACACGTTGGTCCAATTAGACACAGAACAGGGTACAATGTGGCTTGACCACATGTTTGTCCAATTAGACACAGGAAAGGGTACAATGTGACTTGACCACACGTTTGTCCAATTAGACACAGGACAGGGTACAATGTGACTTGACCACATGTTTGTCCAATTAGACACAGGACAGGGTACAGTGTGGCTTGTCCAATTAGACACAGAACAGGGTACAATGTGGCTTCTTTCTTGATTCTGTCCCACTAGACACTAACTTGATTCTGTCCCACTAGACACTTACTTGATTCTGTCCCACTAGACGCTTACTTGATTCTGTCCCACTTATTAAGACACTTACTTGATTCTGTCCCACTAGACACTAGAAAGGGATCAAAATGTTGTCAACCATGCTATTGTTCACATAGTTACAGGGTTTGTGTCCAGGTATTATTGGATTTAAATACAATTATAAAGCAGTTTCTGAAATACTTTTATAGAGAACATGAATTTTCAATTACTAAACCAAATGCCCTGAAGGATCCCTGTCCTACTGCACTGTTTGTTTGTATGTAGAAAAGAGCAATTTCCAATGCACAGTTATAGCTTTTGGTAGCGGTATGGGTATCCTTAAAATTAATGTTTATATCAATTTTCAAAAATATCCGAAGATGATTTTGTTCACTTAAATGAATTTTAGCTTATTTCTTATATTTCAATTTTGCTTAATGGAGTAAAAGTCCAGATGATTTTATAAATATGTAACACATCAAAGCAGAAGAAAATACCATGTAAGATTGGTAGTAATTTTAAACATAATATGTATTTTGGAGATTCTTGAATCCTTTTATGAGTTTGAATTGTGTCTGGTAAATCCTGATCGAGGTTAATGCAGTGTTTGACATTTGTCGTTCAGTAAAAGTACACTGTAGATGTGCAGGTCTCCACAGTGTCGTGATGGATCTTGTGTTTACGGTATCAATTATTCTAACCCACGCTTCCTCTTAAACTGCCAATGATGGCAAACTTTAAAGATTTGATTACACAGAAGCTAAAGCAGGGCAATTTCAGTGTTTATGCCCTCTCTAGCAATGGGCTGTAAATTCAATATCAATGATGACCTTAAATATCTAAGAACCTCATTGCAGTTGTTATAAATTGTTGTTCTGAGTTTATAACCTGTGACAATTAATTAAGTCACTGTAATACTGACCTTATAACCAGTGACAATTAATACGGTCACTGTAATACTGACCTTATAACCAGTGACAACTAATTAGGTCACTTTGATACTGGCATTAAAACCAGTGACAATTAATTAGGTCACTGTAATACTGACCTTATAACCAGTGACAATTAATTAGGTCACTGATACTGACCTTATAACCAGTGACAATTAATTTTAAACTGTTCAAGATATCTTGATCAAACTTGACGTATACATGCATCACCCACAGGTGTTCAGTGCACTGAAATTAGGTCTTGTGTCCCACTATATACAGAGTAATGGCCCTTTGTTTATTTTAATACTGAAGGTTGTTCATGGCATAACTTCCATGTTATTTCACCTACGTTGACCAAACTTGCTATATTTATGTATCTTGGGAAGGTGGAAAGTTGAGTACTGAAATTGGGTATCGTGCCTCACTATGTAAAGAGATGTGGCCCTTTGTTAATTTTTTACACACCTTAATCTTGATGTGACCTTTCTATTCTTCCAAATATGCATATTGGCTCATAAGGGGAGACATATGTTTTTGTTCACAAAAACAAATTTCTAGTCTAATGATTAGGGGCATGTCCTCTGGGAACAGAGTAGTGTTAGCCTTATCCAGGGTTTGAAGGTGAAGAGTTAGCCTACAAACTCTATGAGCAAGAGTTCTGCCAGAGCTTTCATTCCTCAGAGGACAAGTTTTTGTGCCCTAATAGAGCATTCCAGGCTTAGTAGATAAGTACTGATTGGTTTATCACTATGAACTGTCTTATCACTATATAAGCTGCATCCACCACCTCCGGTTACTATATCTAAGTGGATAGGGAAAACAATCAAATTAGCCTTTAGACTCGCTAATGCTGGTGAGCCGGAGATTCTGTTGGTTTGAGCACATGACACTTGAATTCTGTCCACCTCTTTGGCACTTTTCCATGGTGTCCAGCATTGATGAGGTCATGGAGGTAGTAAGAAGGAAGGCAGAATTCAGTTTCACCATTCTCTATGAAGGATGATGCTCAAAGAGACGGCTGTATTGGTAGATGAGCAATAACAGCAGGGAGAAGACCTTCAATGAGGAGATAATTGATAAAAAGCCCTCCCAGCCTCCTCTGATCGTAGTTCTAGTAGGTAAGTGGAAGGTTAGGTTGTGCAGTGGATAGCACACTCACCTAAGCAGCTGACGTCTGATTCCCCGATCGGACGTGAAAAGGTATAGGGTCACCTGCCCGACCACGTGGGGTTTCTCCAGGTACGATACATTGGTTTCCTCCTACATTAAGACTTGCTAGCATCCGGGCCAACAAGAGTGATTGATATAAGTCTAAATAACTTGTTTCATATTTGTTGTGAAATAAATGAGGTTTATATTTAGTAGGTAAGGATGATGTAACAGTCATTATTTCTGTCTTATGGAAAGAATGGTCTCTGAGCATCACCAAAGTTACCTATTAGAAGCCTGCGTACCTTCCTACAGACTTAATGTTTGGTAATGAATTGGAGGACTGTGTTCTCTGAACAATGACTGATCATATGGTTTCATTTGGTGCGGGCCGTATGCTCCATACGTTTGAATTGTTGTTAATGTTTATTGGTGAATATGCAAAAGAAAGATTATTTGGCACGATGATGGGAAGTGCATGAATGTCAAACAGAAAACTTTTTCTGAATGCAATAATCTCAGATCAAGAACAGGGAAACCGAAATAAATCAGGAAAGATGCTAAGTGTTTCATAAATACATTTCCTGTTGACTTTGTAATTTATTGAGAAAGCAAACCTGACATTATTGACAAATTAGACCCCAGGAGAACTTGAGTATGGTAATGACTATGTATCACACGAAGGGAAGATCCCAAAGGTTAGGAGGGTTTGGTGATGACCATGGATCAGAGGACGCTGTAATGCCCCTCAGACACGACAAAAATGATTGTCCACAATGGCTTTTTCTCTTTACATTGTCTGAAGTATACATAATGGGATGACTTTTAGATAGGTGTTTGGCCGTTTTATTACCCAGAATTCTGTATGGAAGTAGCATTGTAGTGATTTATAAACGTTTGTCACATTGGTAACACATGTGAGACGACATGTACTGGTTAGAGAAATCAAATGTATGATAGCACATAGTGGACACACTGTACTTAAGGAAATCTATGGTAGCACATATTGGACACACTGTACCATAGAGTTCTGTTACCAATTTTAAAAAAAATATGGTAACATATAGTGGACACACTGAACTTATGGAAATGTATGGTAGCACATACAGACCATAAAGTTCTGTTATTATTGTAGAAATAAATGGAAACACATAGTGGACACACTGTACTTATAGTAAATGTATGGTAGCACATATAGACCACAATGTTCAATAATTATTGTAGAAATATATATGGAAACACATAGTGGACACACTGTACTTATAGAAAATGTATGGTAGCACATATAGACCACAATGCTCAATAATTAATGTAGAAATATATGGAAACACATAGTGGACACACTGTACTTATAGAAATGTATGGTAGCACATACAGACCATAAAGTTCTGTTATTATTGTAGAAATATATGGAAACTCATAGTGGACACACTGTACTTATAGAAATGTATGGTAGCACATATAAACCACAATGTTCAGTAATTATTGTAGAAATATATGGAAACACATAGTAGACACACTGTACTTATAGAAATGTATGGTAGCACATATAAACCACAATGTTCAGTAATTATTGTAGAAATATATGGAAACACATAGTGGACACACTGTACTTATAGAATTATGGAAATGAATGGTTGCACAGGGAGCTCACTTGGTTATACTGTTTTCTTACAATTACAAAATGAAATGTATGACAACACATACCAGACACACTGTGTTGTTATGATTATAGAAATGTATGGCAACACATACCAGACACACTGTGCTGTTATAATTATAGAAATGTATGGTAGTACATGCCAGATACACTGTGCTGTTATGATTATAGAAATATATGGTAGCACATGCCAGACACATTGTGCTGTTATGATTATAGAAATGTATGGTAGCACATACCAGACACACTGTTCTGTTATAATTATAGAAATGTATGGTAGCCCATACCAGACACACTGTGCTTTTATGATTATAGAAATGTACGGTAGCACATGCCAGACACATTGTCCTGTTATGATTATAGAAATATATTGTAGCACATGCCAGACACATTGTCCTGTTATGATTATAGAAATGGATGGTAGCCCATGCCAGACACATTGTGCTGTTATGATTATAGAAATATATGGTAGCACATGCCAGACACACTGTGCTGTTATGATTATAGAAATGTATGGTAGCACATAAAATACACTTGGAAACACACGGCCCTGATTGCTCAAAGATTGATTTGTCAACCAGTGGTTAGGAAACATTTTAAAATGTAAGTACAACAAAATAAGGAACATTGTACATCTTTTGTTGCTATAGATGTTTAGACAGATCAGATTGATGTGAGCCCAAATTTTTTAGTGGTAGCTGTTAGAATTTTTCACTGACCACTGGTTTAAATTAACCAACCTTTGAGGAACTCGAGCCAGATGTCCAATTTTGGTGTCTCAATACTTGGATGCCGGCATATCTAACAAGCAAGATAACTCCAGCAAGTGCAAGAAGAATTAAAATAGGCAGAACCTCTATGAAAATTTTAAAAAAGTTATATTTTACGGGTAGTTACGATTTCATTTCTATAATTTCACAATCTTGTAGTCCATTTTAGTAGCACATAACTGAACTCTATGATAGAAATAAAATTATCCTGTTCTATATTTTATTGTTAAAGTCTTGCTGACAAAAACAACCACTATTTTAAGTTTTTTCTATAAATAAAAAGTACAGTTGATGCGTCATATCTGTTCCCATGACGACTTCAATAAAAGTCTTTACTATAGACACTGCTAAACAGCATGAAAATAAAACACATCACAGGGCAATGTACACGTCAATAGGACACACAAACGTCATATATTCAGGCAACTTGGGCTCTATCTGACCCAGTATTGTCGAAGCAAATTGTCACACAAAACACAAAACCAAATATAATTTGAGTGCATCCAGAAAGCTGGGTATTTGTTTCCTGTGCAGATGTCAGACAAAATTATTATAACCCCAATATGTACTGTTCGAGAATCAATAAACTTCACAGCTCATCCTGTCAGGGGGCACCTGGTCTTTCATTGTTTTCGTGTTCCATTTTTTCATTGGCTGTGCATATGACAATCTGATGTTTCCCTCGACAATTGTAAATTGTTCGAGATGTCCAGAATTATTATGTTTCTAAGAAATGTGTAAGAAAATTGGGAGCGTCTGGAGCATTTGACAGCATTTTAACCTCAGTGTGTCGGTAGGCGCAGGTTTAACCCCAGTGTGTCGGTAGGCGCAGGTTTAACCCCGGTGTGTCGGTAGGTGCAGGTTTAACCCCATTGACAATGTCAGTAGGTGCAGGTTTAACCCCGGTGTGTCGGTAGGGGCAGGTTTAACCCCAGTGACAATGTCAGTAGGTGCAGGTTTAACCCCAGTGTGTCGGTAGGTGCAGGTTTAACCCCAGTGTGTCGGTAAGTGCAGGTTTGACTTATTGGCATCAGGGGCGACATGGTTCGGGCAGCTCAAAAGGTATCTGAATATAATTGTATAGATAATGTTTACCTGATAGAAGCCATGGGTAAAAGTTTTGATTTTCATTGTCAGATTCAGTGTTACATATTTACTTGGGAAATAAAATAAACAGCAGTTGATACCCTCAGGAGTAAGCTCAGTAAGCTTAGTTTGTACAAAACACATTTCAGGCTTTCCTAATGTTTCAGTTTGTTTACAACATTACAATAGAAATCCTGTTTTCTCAAAGTTTTCATTTGTACAGATTCCAACCTGTCACTACCAAAGTGTCTCAAAAGCAGTTTTGATTTTTAAACTATTTTTAGAAGTACCAACTGCTTTCATTAAGAAAGTTGCAACCCAAGGTTGAAGTTTGCATTTCAAGATGGAAAACCAATTCAAATTGTCTAAAAGCATGACAGATTCTGTACAGAGATTACTGTAGGTGAGATCATCTGCTGAAACAACTAGTGTCTATGACTCTTTCAATTATATTTTAAAGTATGTTTGCGTTGCATCTGTTGAGCAACATTTTTATCTGTACACAAACTGTGTCGATTTCTATGAGAAATGTTTTGTTTGTTCAAAATCATTTCAATATGGTACCATGCTTTCTGGGGGGAAAAAATAGTTTGTACGAAATCATTTGAATAGGTATCATGCTTTAATTTAAGTTAGCTTTGATTGACTGGAATAATTCGATGGTGGATGCACTTTTGAAAACATAAAACAATTGTCTTGCAAAAATTGGCTCTTGCTAGAAATCTTGGAAATCGGGGCCTCGGTGGCCAAGTGGTTAAGGCGTCTGCCATTCTGCTACCACTTGCCCTTCATCACTGGGTCGAGGGTTCGAGACCTAAGTGAGGCAGTCGCAAGGTACTGGCCGTAGATCGGTGGTTTTTCTCAGGGAACTCTGGCTTTCCTCCACCACCAAAACCTGGCACATCCTTAAATGACCATAGCTGTTAATAGGACGTAGAACACAAACAAACCAAATCTTAGCTTACAAGACTGAATAGAGAGTGATATTTGTGTAGCTTTGTTATTACAGTAAGTGCCTTTTGTGTGTTATCAGCAGGCTTCATTTAAACATGAGCTGACTCCAATTGTTGCCGAAATGGGAGCGTATACCTCTAGTCTTCATGTTGTATGGTTCACCCTACATTGTTCCCATTCTTATTTTCATTTTTTTCATAATAAACGGGAGATGTGGGTGATCCATTAGGCAAAAACAAGGAGGTATCCATATAAAGGGAAGTATGCATGAACAATTCTAATCAATTTAAACTGAATTTCTCCCTCTAATTTGAGTTGAGTAATGAAATAAGCAGCGCTTCCTTCAGTAATTTAAGTGTGAAAGCAATCAGTAGAAACACAATGCTTGGTAGATACCAGGATCTCTCAGCATGACTATCCATCATAAGCTGTTGGGATCGACAGTGTCGTTTGTATTAGTGTGTGGGTTAACGTCTCCTTCAATGGTACAGTACAGCTAGCACAGGTCTGCTATCACTGGTATATCCCAGGTCTCCTATTACTGGTATATCCAAGGTCTCCTATCACTGGTATATCACAGGTCTCCTATCACTGGTATATCACAGGTCTCCTATTACTGGTATATCCTAGGTCTCCTATTACTGGTATATCCAAGGTCTCCTATCACTGGTATATCACAGGTCTCCTATCACTGGTATAACACAGGTTCCCTATCACTGGTATATCACAGGTTCCCTATCACTGGTATATCACAGGTCTCCTATCACTGGTATATCCCAGGTCTTCTATCACTGGTATAGCACAGGTCTCCTATCACTGGTATATCACATATTTCCTATCACTGGTATATCACAGATCTCCTATCACTGGTATATCACAGGTCTCTCATCACTGTTATATCACAGGTCTCCTATCACTGGTATATCCCTGGTTTCCTATCACTGGTATATCACAGGTCTCCTATCACTGGTATATCTCAGGTCTCCAATCACTGGTATATCACCAGTTCCCTATCACTGGTATAACACAGGATATCCCTGGTCTCCTGTCACTGGTATAACACAGGATCCCTATCACTGGTATACCCCTGGTTTCCTATCACTGGTATACCCCTGGTTTCCTATCACTGGGATATCCCCAGTTCCCTATCACTGGTATACCCCTGGTTTCCTATCACTGGTATAACACAGGTTCCCTATCACTGGTATACCCCTGGTTTCCTATCACTGGTATACCCCTGGTTTCCTATCACTGGTATACCCCTGGTTTCCTATCACTGGGATATCCCCAGTTCCCTATCACTGGTATATTACAGGTATCCTGTCACTGGTATCTCACAGATCTCCTGTCACTGTTATATCACAGGTATCCTATCACTGGTATATCCCCAGTTCCCTATCACTGGTATATCACAGGTCTCCTATCAATGGTATATTCCAGGTCTCCTATCACTGGTATATCACAGGTCTCCTATCATTGGTATATCACAGGTCTCCTGTCACTGGTATAACACAGGTTCCCTATCACTGGTATATCCCCAGTTCCCTATCACTGGTATATCACAGGTCTCCTATCACTGGTATATCCCAGGTCTCCTATCACTGGTATATCTCAGGTCTCCAATCACTGGTATATCCCAGGTCTCCTATCACTGGTATATCACAGGTCTCCTATCACTGGTATATCACAGGTCTTCTATCACCGGCATATCACAGGTCTCCTATCACTGGTATATCACAGGTCTCCTATCACTGGTATAGCACAGGTCTCCTATCACTGGTATAGCACAGGTCTCCTATCACTGGTATATCACATATTTCCTATCACTGGTATATCACAGATCTCCTATCACTGGTATATCACAGGTCTCCCATCACTGTTATATCACAGGTCTCCTATCACGGGTATATCACATATTTCCTATCACTGGTATATCACAGATCTCCTATCACTGGTATATCACAGGTCTCCCATCACTGTTATATCACAGGTCTCCTATCACGGGTATATCACAGGTTTCCTATCACTGGTATATCACAGATCTCCTATCACTGGTATATCACAGGTCTCCCATCACTGTTATATCACAGGTCTCCTATCACGGGTATATCACATATTTCCTATCACTGGTATATCACAGATCTCCTATCACTGGTATATCACAGGTCTCCCATCACTGTTATATCACAGGTCTCCTATCACGGGTATATCACATATTTCCTATCACTGGTATATCACAGATCTCCTATCACTGGTATATCACAGGTCTCCCATCACTGTTATATCACAGGTCTCCTATCACGGGTATATCACAGGTCTTCTATTACTGGTATATCACAGGTCTCCTATCACTGGTATATCACAGGTATCCTATCACTGGTATATCACAGGTATCCTGTCACTGGTATATCACAGATCTCCTGTCACTGGTATTTCACAGGTCTCCTATCACTGGTATATCACAGGTGTCCTATCACTGGTATATCACAGGTCTCCTATCACTGGTATATCACATATTTCCTATCACTGGTATATCACAGATCTCCTATCACTGGTATATACCAGGTTTCCTATCACTGGTATATCACAGGTATCCTATCACTGGTATATCACAGATCTCCTGTCACTGGTATATTACAGGTTCCCTATCACTGGTATATCACAGGTTCCCTATCACTGGTATATTTCAGGTCTCCTATCATTGGTATATCACAGGTCTCCTATCACTGGTATATCACAGGTATCCTATCACTGGTATATCACAGATCTCCTGTCACTGGTATATCACAGGTCTTCTATCACTGGTATATTACAGGTTCCCTATCACTGGTATATTACAGGTTCCCTATCACTGGTATATCACAGGTTCCCTATCACTGGTATATTACAGGTCTCCTATCACTGGTATATCACAGGTCTCCTATCACTGGTATATCACAGGTATCCTATCATTGGTATATCCCAGGTTTCCTATCACTGGTATATCACAGGTATCCTATCACTGGTATATTACAGATCTCCTGTCACTGGTATATCACAGGTTCCCTATCACTGGTATATTACAGGTTCCCTATCACTGGTATATCACAGGTTCCCTATCACTGGTATAGTACAGGTCTCCTATCACTGGTATATCCCAGGTCTCCTATCACTGGTATATCACATATTTCCTATCACTGGTATATCACAGATCGCCTGTCACTGGTATAACACAGGTTCCCTATCACTGGTATATTAGAGGTCTCCTATCACTGGTATATCACAGGTATCCTATCCCTGGTATATCCCAGATCTCCTGTCACTGGTATAACACAGGTTCCCTATCACTGGTATATTACAGGTTCCCTATCACTGGTATATTAGAGGTCTCCTATCACTGGTATATCACAGGTCTCCTATCACTGGTATATCACAGGTATCCTTTCACTGGTATATCACAGGTCTTTTATCACTGGTATAATATAGGTGTTTGTCAGCTGGAATATGAAGTCAAGATTGTGTTTTGGAAAATTGCTGTGACAATATTATAGAAAATGCCATTTGAAATATTGCAGAGACATAAAGAATCATTTGGAATATTGATGAGATATGGTAATATTTAATAGGTTATTTGAAATTTTGCACAGACATATGGAAGATGTTATCTTGAAGCGTTGTTTAGATGTTAAAATGGCATTTTTAGATATTTTTTGCAATACATAGAAAGAAAATGCTATTTGAAATATGTGCTGATATGGGAAAATGTCAATTTAGAAAATTGCTGGGAACGTTGATGATGCCATTTCAAGTATTGCAGTGACATGATGAAGATGTCATACGGAGAACATGCATTGCTCAGATCAAAACAACATGATAATTAGAAATTTAATGATGCACTGTCATTCCGATGATGAAATGCATCTCACACAAATGAGCTACATGAATTGCTCCATATTTAAAGTTTAATGAACAATTGACAGAGTGCTTGGGGAGATTCTGTGATAACACCCATGTTGGTGTTTACCGTTCATTGATATATCTGGTGAAGGACAAGCTGGTAGCCCATCCCCATGTCAGACGAAGCTGTACATGTTAATTCTGCTGATGATGTATTGCCTTCAATTCACAATTAAAAATGAAAGAGACTGGAAGAGAATCATATATAACATACTGTGAAATGAGTTGATATGAAAGCAACTCTTATATGAAAATTTCACTATTTGTAAGGCAAAAATTATCCCAACTGCAATTACAAATACAAAATTTAGCTTTATTTTTTTAAACCCTATAAAAATGTTAATGCATTGTCTTTGTTAATTCCTTATTATACATTTGTTTCAAAAAACCCTAGACTAGATGATATTAAGTTATATCACCCTTTTGTTACCATAAGCCATCTTTTTCCTTTTCAAGAGACATGATCACAAATAACCACTTACGATACAATATTGGAGTATTTAAACTAGGGGATTAAGTGTTTTGTTTTGTGGTGATCAACTTCCTTAGTACAGCAGATTTCGCTTATTATCACTTCTGATTTGTCAGATGAAAATGTGATATTAACCGGAAAGTGACATAAAAAGAAAACATGTTTTTCTGACCATTTCAGGTGTCAAAACCCGGAAATTACCGTATTTAAATGTCAAAGTGATATGGTATTACAAAGAAGACAGTATAATTAAAAAAATTGTAACTAACGCGACTTTCTATATTATCAGTGAAGTTATCACTTTTCATTTATTTATTTCATTTAAATATGCAGCCAATATACTTGCTAAATTCCGGTGAAAAGCACCTTCGATCGTACGTGATCAAATAAGCCTAGATGGACATGTAGTTGTCGGTTGCTAGTGTATAATCTGCTCCAAATTAAGTCGTAAAGAATGTCATGTTAGTACAAATTTACCTTAATCTTTTCNTTATATCACCCTTTTGTTACCATAAGCCATCTTGATTTTGGGTTAGTTAACATCTTTTTTCTTTTCAAGAGACATGATCACAAATAACCACTTACGGTACAATATTGGAGTATTTCAACTAGGGGATTAAGTGTTTTGTTTTGTGGTGATCAGCTACCTTAGTACAGTAGATTTCGCTTATTATCACTTCTGATTTGTCAGATGAAAATGTGATATTAACCGGAAAGTGACCTAAAGAGAAAACATGTTTTCTGACAATTTCAGGTGTCAAAACCCGGAAATTACCGTATTTAAATGTCAAAGTGATATGGTATTACAAAGAAGATAGTTTAATTAAAAAATTGTAACTAACGCGACTTTCTTTATTATCGGTGAAGTTATCGCTTTTTATTTATTTATTTCATATAAATATGCAGCCAAAATACTTGCTAAATTCCGGCGAAAAGCACCTTCGATCGTACGTGATCAAATAAGCCTAGATCGACATGTAGTTGTCGGCTGCTAGTGTATAATCTGTTCCGAATTAAGTCGTAAAGAATGTCATGTTAGTACAAATTTACCTTAATCTTTTCATTGCTTTGATTTTCAAAACATCTTTGTAAATAAGATACTTCAATCGTGCGATCATACAGTCAGGAAAACCTGTTTACCAGGATATTATGACTTGGTGACACAGGAGAAATCTCCGGGATTGACAAGATATGTTTACACAGTAGGTTTAATTAGTGCTAGAGAGTTAACAAATACAGGTAAACATCATCAGCATAAATGGAACATCTGGAATCGAGACTTTTGGTCATCAAATGATATCTCTTCCTCGATGTTGTTATTCGGAAACAAGATCTCTTTTTCAGTGGTGATTTTTTGGACTGTGGTGTGAAATATTGGTTATTTCTGACAGACTGTGTGCAAATTTAACAGGGCTGCACTACTGAAGTTGTAAAGCCTCATTATGAACACGTCAGGGATTATAAAACAACTCTTTTTCTGAGTTGGCTCTCGCGAATGATTATTTGATATCACCGTAACATCGGAGAGTCCATTGTAAACATGAAACTCGCATCACAAACTTGATAACCATGATTACATAGCACTTTGATACTTCCTGATGGGAACTTTCACTGCTCTTCATTTTACATTGCCGACCATCGTTTATGACAACACTCGGAGTCACTGAAGTGTGAAATGTGTCGCCTTATTGATGGCAGTGATTCATGAGCTGGGTGGGGACACCTAATTAAAGGCCTTTAGTTGGTGTTTAAAGAGGAGATAGATTTATGCTGAATGCATTATAACGTAAAACTCTAATGATAAAATTTATGTCATTGTCTATAGGGATACACATCATGAAAGGGGTGTAGAAAAGTGTGTCGGTTTCATACTCCCCTCAAACTGACTATCTGGTCCCAGCTTCATACTCTCTTCACAATGACATTTGACACATTCATTAGATGTTTGAATTAACAATCCAATCCCTGTGATTTAACATTTAAATGAATATCTCATGAAAATGTTATTGATTTGCAGTAACAGTGTTGGATTACCCTTCAAAAACAAACTCCAGCAAGATCAATGTTTTTGTAACACAAAAGGCATATCCACCTTAACATTTCCTGATTTTGCAGTAGCAAATCAAAGATTTACTGATGCAATACTAATAAATACGTCCAATTATTTGACCTACAGTGATGTATGTGTCGTAAGTCTTTTCCGTTGGATTCTATGTCTGTTTGCTTGTTTTCAATCGACTTTTATGACTTTATATTTATTTCAAGTTTGATGAGAATTTTTAAAGTTTTTTTGAGAATTATCCAGTGTTCCTGAAGGTTACATTTAATTTGTTATTTGCGATGCTGTTAATGAGATAATGTTAAATATTTTTGTGAAAATTGTCTTGTTAAAAAATTATCATTGTCAATAGTTGAAGAAACATACATTTATATAAATAATGCCAAGATCAAGTCTGAATAGTTATCTAGCTGTGTGCAAAATTTCGTCTGTCAGGAAAATTAAGAAAAAAAATAATTTGATATGGGATCCAAAGGAAAGATAATTCAACTGGGTAGACTGGTTGTACTTTACTGTATTATGTTGTTATGTTGACCTCGTTTATTTGCCTTCATTATTGACCCTTGATGTCGTTTACAGGTCTGCGGATGGACTGGTCTAATTGCGGTGAAATATTGGCGGTGGGGGGCTTCATCCGTCTGCCAAATCTTCAGTGCAGGAATGAGCTACATTTCTACTCACGAGATGGACGTCTGCTTCACTGGATCTCAATTCCATCTCAGGTATGTTGAGGTCACAATGTCAAAGGTCATAATATCTTTTATAGTCAACTACTTTGGTGTCAGGGGGTCTTTGGATTACAGAGGTCATATGGTTACAGGGGTCACATGGTTACACTGGGTTCACATGGTTACATGAGTCGCATTGTTCCAGGAGTCGTACAGGTTCTTCTACTCTTGAAACAAATCGTCTTCTCCACAGAGTTTTCTTTCTATCTCAAGCAACAAAGGTCAGAGGATATAGGTACAATTGAAGTTACAGAGGTCATATGTCAAAGGAGTCATGTGAACTTTCAGAGGTCAACTGGCTATATGGGTCATTTGGTTTCTGTGGTCACAGCTAGGCTTACTAGCATCAATTTAAGTCACAAGATTGATTATGTCATCATGTTCTTTTCCTTAACATTTGTTTAAGAATTCCTTTGCAAATATTTCAAAAATAAAGATGTTTCTGCTTAAAGTTTAACTTTTGAATGTTGCATTTAGCTATTGAAACTTGGCAAGAGCGAGTCAGTATATATGCGACGTAGGATTTAGATAGGTTATCAGAGATTTGAATATTACCTACATACCTATATCGAGTGATAAAGTACCCTTGACCTGTTTCCATTTCTTAAAAAGCAATTGCTGTAAATAGCTGCATCTACTTATGCATAAGTTGCTGCCTTAGACCTTTATCTAAGCTCAGGTCATACTAGGTATAGCAACCTGTCGCAGAGCGTAAATGGAAATACATGTATTTTGCACTTTTAAACTCTACATGAGGAAGCCTGGAGGAGAAATATTTTGACAAGCTTTGTTCATTTGTCAAAAGTTTTTATCGAAAACATTTCGTGAACAAATATTGATTCTAGAAAGTTTATTGCCAAGAACTGTCACAAATATGTATAACAATTGGTTGAATCACTATTTCCTGCAGAACACTGGTAAATCAATATGTGAGGACACTGTAGGGAGGTATTTTATAAGATATATATATATAATGTACGGGTTGGTACAGAATTAAGTAGGGTGTGTCAATAGGATTTATAGAGGAATCACAAAATTGCAGGGGTGGTAATGCCTCTGTCATGAAAAAGTCTATAAATGTCTTGGCATATCGCTCTAACATCTTCATTTTTAATCGTATTAGATATGGAACTTGATAAATACAGAGTATAAGTACCAAGGTATAATGGTTTTACAGGTCCGTATTTCATCAATTTGTACCAAAGGTCAAGGTCACTGTTATTCTACATTCAAAAACATGTCATTTCTGTAGGTTTTTCATTAATTTTATGGTTGATTTCCATATTTCAATTAATTTTATTTGTCAGTGGAGGAGTGGCAGGGGTGCCACCATATGTCGGAGATATTATCTAGTAGACTTTTAAACTTGAACAGATATTTCTAATATCTTATGTACGAAAGCTTTATTTAAATTCGGTATAGTTACAAACGACAAAACATAAGCTCTAACGAGCTTTTAACCAAATAGTGTTGTGAGTGGAAAATGTTTCAAAATTCAAAAATGTACATGTTATAAATCGGTGTTTGGGCTTCATTTACCCATCATGCATTGCTTCATATAAGTTTTGTCAAAATGTTTGATGCTTTTGAGATAAAGGGACACAATCATTATTTAATTTTAAAATGATCTTGCAGTTTCCCTTTCTTGCTCTTGTTTTTCATATGAATGATTTGTATAAATGTAACTGAATTCCCAATGTGTTGATATAGAAAACAATTATTTGATATTTTTTCAAAGGAAATAAAAGGAATCAGATGCAAGGAAATCATTTCTGCAAAAAAAATCTGATCATGCTATGCTTTGTGTATACAAGTAATTAGGAATTACCCAATACTTTTTTCTATTTCAAAATTACCCATCATTCATTTCTGTCCTTAACTTGCCTTAGATAGGATTATTTGCCTTTGTACTGTTTCTGTCAGCCAGACAACACGTACAAACTCTTTAAGACAGGTCAGGGCCAACATTCCTGTCTGGTCGCTGGCGGATTAATAAGTTTAATCAGGCCATCATTTCAGAAGTCTGAGCTTCCTATTTCCTTCTGTTTACAATAGACACATATATGAGATAAAGCAATGCCAGTGATATGGAAGAATTTAGCATGGTTTATGTATTTTGTAAATCCCTAACATTGAGGTATATACGAAGCATGCATGAGATAAAGAATTTAGCATGGTTTATGTATTTTGTTAATCCCTAACATTGAGGTATATACGAAGCATACATGAGATAAAGAATTTAGCATGGTTTAAGTATTTTGTTATCCCCTGACATTGAGGTTGTGGAGGGGAGAGAAGGTTGCATAATAAACCTTAAGTCATTTGTTTTAGC